>NC_088879.1:27400724-28000724 GCF_032884065.1 Artemia franciscana | reverse complement strand
TCCTTAACGCTACGCTAGTTTTAGCTCTTTACACTAGTTTTACAGTGCTATGTTGAAAGTATTAACAACTGCAATAAACATAGAAAATGGGTAACTGCAAACGTTAAGTTTACCGATTGACTTTTAAAATAATTGAAAAGAAAATTTTATTGTTTGAAACAAATGCTTCAATTCCGAGGTATTGTGATAAATACCTCCTTAAATCACAGCATTAGCGTAAAGAGCAATAGCTAAGAAGGGAAAATCCTCTCCCGTATGGAATAATTCTTATCATTTTAGGCTTTACCGACACTTTACTTTAATTAGAAAAAAACTTTATCGAATTCTGTTCATTTCTAATACAATACCCAGGGTTACTCTAGGTTTTCAAGGTTCAATCGGGTTTAATTAAAAAAAAGAAAATAACTAAACTAAAGTACACTGCTCTGTGACAAAACTCACGTTGAGACCCATAAACATAAAAAGATTCTTCACTAACACACAGTACGGCTCCCACTTCACTCTTCGACACAACCACACGCCTCCTCATTATATATATATTTTTTTTTAATCTTAACCATCGCTACCTGCCCACTTTGTCTGTGTATCTGCGCATTCATTCAATTCATCTGAAGCACCTCTCATAGGAGGTTTAAAAACATTGGCCTAAAACGGTTTTTGGGCCATAGGTACAACTCTACCCATAAGATAATACATTGAATCCAATCCGTCCCATAACACCCTAATTGACAATGCGTAACAGTGCAATTATCGAAAGCCACTGGTTTTACTAGATGAATCTACAGTAGCGGTTCTTAATTGACTATTTTACTAGATTGACTAGTTTGACTAGATTGGTTGACTAATTGACTAGATTCTTAATTGACTAGATGTATGTAGAGAAATGAAAGGTATACCGCACGCCAAAACTACCTTTGAGACTAAGAGGCTATATAAATATCCTTTCAATAATTAATTTGGCCTTATGACGGACAAAAATGCTAAAATGCAACACTTTCTTGTGGCATAATCTTCATTTTTACTTAAAAAGGGAACTAGATATTTGAATGTTCATTCATATAAACCATTTTTTAATAATCGGCAAATAATAACTAGGGATGGTCACATACGCGATCATCCATCTCAAGAAGACAAGTAATAAATTCCACTTTTTTAATGATGGTGGCTTTAGGGTTCTCATACATGCTTAATTTCATTGTATATTTTGCATCAAGACTGCGTTCCCTTATAGAAAAGTCCAATCCCTATTTCTTAAATTACGCAAGATTTCATGTGGTAACAGCTGTTGATTAGCAATTTAGACTTAATACATTTTACGTACTCAGGATCAGTGTAGTTAGATAACTTCGAAGACCACACTGCCTTTCCATGACGAAAGTAAAACAGTTCAAAATAGGGATGAAACCTTTTTATTGACAGTGAACAGATAAAAAACTTATTTAACTGGATATTTCGAACACATATAGTGTTCATCATCAGCAGTAAAACTCAAATGTGTATAGTAAAACTGTATTTGTGTTGGAAATATCCAGTTAAATAATTTTATATCTATTCACTGTCAATAAAAAGGTTTCATCCCTATTTTGAACTGTTTTACTTTCAGTGTAGATAGTAGATTCTGCTGTCACAAATATTTTTATCAAACTCCTTTTTGGAGTTTCCGTTTCTATTCACTTACAGTTTATTACTATGAACTGTTTATTCGAGAGCTCTCTTAAATGTGAGGGAGCGAACTCCTCCATCCTTTAGCTCCCATTTTTTACATTAATGTTTAACATTCTAAAATCAACGCTTCGAAAATGATAATTATCGCTGAGAAACAGCACCCCTCCAAATATTTATCAGGGGAAGGAAGTCCAAAATATCCAAAAAAATATAGTCATCATTTCCAATGGTTTTCAACGAGACTAAGCAACCCTTCTTTTATAAGATAAGGACACTAATGATGTCCTCAACCTCTCCACCTTTTACACCGGTAAGAATATGAATGTAAGCTTTAGTTTTATATAAAAAATCTATAGTAAGAGGGGGGCTATCACCCAGCAACGCCTATATTACAGGGTTAGTCCAAAAATATTCCTGGGAATAAAAAGAGATTATTAGTTAATGTCTACCTACCCTCCAATCCCAAACTCTGAATGTTCCCTGAAAGTTGAAAAATCAACTATTATAGCTATTACTGATACAGCTTCCCACGCCATTATTATAAGCTTCCACAGGGTAAAAAGGTCCGAGGGACACCAGCAATCTTAAGCTTGAAATCATAAAACTCAATTATACTATTCAAATAGTAAAACTCAGTGTGTTTAAAAATGTAATTTTTCTGCTATGAAGACTCGGTCAAATCGTATCCCACTAGTGGCTAAAAATTGTAAAAATTCCCAATGGCACAACAAACTAAATCTAAAGCTACCCTTGTTAAAATGCTTCTTTCAGGACAAATTTCTTTGAACAAAGAATATAGCAACAAAGACAAAGTATTAAACAATCTCGAATATTTGGTAGTTTTCTGTTATTATTCATATTAGAAGTACTTAGATGGTTTTTTTCTTACAGAGCACTAGTTTTAGGTCTGGCACTCCTGAAAATTTTACACTTTCCCTCTCATCCCGTTCATACACAACTTCCTATGAGCATAATTATAAAGTAAAAAAAAATAAATTGACTCATATTAGTTCACGATCAAGCACACCAGCATAAAATTTATTTCTTAAGAAGGGGTGGTCGCAAATTCGAAGAAAATAACAGAACAAAGATGTACAAGTCATACAAACATTTTAAGAGTATAAGGGAAATTGTGGACATGTTGACCTACTTTGGGGGGGGGGCAAGGACTAAGAGGCACCACCTGCATAAAAATTAATGCTACAAACAACTCACTGCAGTACCAAGCCACCCGAGTCCAGCACCGCTACACATCCTTCTCTTTCATCCCAATCTATTCAAAGCTTACCTCTTTACACACTCCCAAGAAGTTCCCATTTCCCTTAACTCTTTCAGTACATACCCCCATCCCATTCCGGTCTGACCTGCTTTTGTTTTCCCTTGCTCCCTCCCCCCCCCCACGAAAAAAGTCAACATGTTCATAACTGCCCTCTAGCTTATGCTTGCTGTCAATTTGCATTTTTTTTTCGATTGGCATAAACAAAATTCAATGATGGTTAAATCTTTCTGCACAGTTCCGTGAAACTATACATGTCAAAGAGCTATAGAGCTGAATTAAACAATCTGACAAATTTTCCAGACTGTACAAATTTTCAGAATTATATAGAAAACTTCAGTAGATCCACAGCTAAAAATTGCACTTCCAAGTCTCAGAACTCCCTTACGGGCTAACTCTTAACATGGAGGTAGTTTTTATACTAGCAATATTGCACAGTATACAGCCTCTAAACTGAAGCTTTCATATTGACCTTTATGGAGAGCATCCATTTTATTTAAACTGCAAATCATGTTTGGAAATGAAGTAAGAGAGTGGAATAGCTCCTTTCAAAACTGGGAGCTTGTAAATAATGTATAACAGTATAACATGATAATGGCTACTAGTAAATGATGACCTTATTCCTTGGCTAAGTGTCACTCTTGGCGCAAAATGGTAGAAAACGGAACTATGGGTTAAAAAAGGAGACGGAAACTCAAAATTCATGTTAGAAAAAGATTTCTTCCATACTACCCAATCAGTGATTCAAACTGATCATCCTGAAAAACATGCTTCTATAACTATTCTTGTCTTGAAAATACGAAAATTTCTTGTCTTTACATAGAAGCTTTAGACCTGGATTGTAATGTCCACAGACATGCTGAACTTGATAGCAAAATTTTAATCATGATTATGCCCTCCTTTTGAAGGGGATAGGGGGGGGGTGCACTTTTTTAAACTACATGAATTTCCTTGACTAGTAAATCTTGGTAAGTAAGCTAAAACTTTATAAACACTGCATACTTAGAATCAGAGTAATACAACAAGCCAAGCATATGGCTTACCCCATTTTTTGCTTAACACAAAAAATAAATACCTAACGATTATTGTTAGATATTTATTCTTTTCAGTTTGTTTTCTTAATTCTGCTTTTTACAGATCAGGGTCCCCTCGTGAGAAAACTACAACCCCACTCCTTGGAAGGCAGTCTGTATTTTTTCAAACACTCCATGATGTTCACTGCTTCTAAACTGAATGGTTTTTTCACAACGGCAATGAGTAAATTTCTTTTCAACAAAAATAATTTTCTATTGAAAAACAAACGTATTGTACTAACATTAATGTGAGCTGATGTAAATAATTTTTTTTATATATCAAGAATCTTACACATCAAAACTTGAAGCAGGTAATGAAGTGTGTTTACCTTGTTACCTGTAAAATTTTCTTGTTAGAAGATATTTCTGTTATGGGGTAATTTAAGCCTTCACCTCTAAAAGCTACAAAAGAGCAGGGCTATTTACTTAAAAGCAACACTAGTCAACTACTTTTATTACTATCATTACTAGCAACTCTACGCAGCACCAAGTTACCTGTGAATAACACAATTGGACATGACAGTCTATCCCATTCTGTTCAGAGATTCACTTTTAACTCCTTCTTGTTCAGCTCCTACTTCCTTTAAGTATTTTCTTATTATCTTTTACTGCACTTTTTAGAACAGTCGGATTCTTGCACAGCCCCGGGTGTGTTCCCAAAAAAACACAATTTTTGGCAATCTATCTTCTATAAAGCACTGAACAAACAAATTAACTTTTTTTCATTGTAGGCTTAGAAATTGAGACTAAAACACTTGTTTAAAAACAGTGTTGAAAAAAGGTTGTTTGATATATCAATTTTTTGGTGGTTTTTGGTTGATGTAAAGCCATTCAAAATAGGTAATATCTTATACAATTCATCTGGAAAATATCAAGCATATATTCCTTGACCTATGAAAAGACGCATGTTTTATTGGAAGTATAATTACCAAGATATATATAATCCAATATTACCAAGCAGGATGAATGGATGGTAGAAGAAAAATGTAGCCTATATACCTAACGCAAATATTACCTAGGGACAGTTGGAATTGAACCTAGTCACCAGTTTTTCTCAGACGAAGCCTTAACCATTCTACTGGCACAAGGGGAATAGTTTTGATATGTAGATAGAATATGAATTGGATACGGAAGATAAGCAGCTTATCTCTGAGAACAAAATTAACACATATTACATAGGAAAATCCTAGTTACTAAATATAAAAGCGTAAAATATAAAAATATGAAACTTAATATTTTGAAAGGAACTGAAAATTATCTTGTATATGAAGGGTGGGGAGGGGATAGAAGGAGAAATCATTGTTTTGGTTACTATTAGCACGAAACGCTATCAGTAGTTTTCTTCCACAAACTATTGGTATGATTTAATTCTTAATCATCTCATTGCATTGGGTTCTAGCATCCAACTTATTTGATAAAACAGATAATTAAAATAATGACTGACCTGTATATTCTGTACGTTGCATGTTTTGTCCAAATATTGTTGAGACTGAAAAAAGAAAAATGAATAAGGAATACAAATTAAAAGTATATTCATACCAGTAATAAAGCTCTGAGAATCAGATTCAGGGACTTAGAAATGTCACTCTTAAAGAAAATTTTTCTTACCAGTTTTTAGAAATGCAACTTACAAACCCCAAGATGATGGTTTCTTCAAATTATTTAAGACTGTCCCATTTGATTTATTTTTACAATTTTGTTTACAAAGACCATAAATTTATGCTAATGCTTATTTTTGCAGTTGTAATTTTACTTGAATTTACCTCTTACATCAATCTTAAAATAGATGTTTTCTGAAACAATGAGATAAAAATGCATAGAAGAGATTTAAAACGAAGGTTGTAAGTATAGGCAATAAAATATTAACTAATCATTATTTCTTTTTACAAGTAGTGTTTTAATACAGTGTCAACTTTGACGAAATGTCAAAAAATTTGAAATCAAAATTTTATTTTTCAAAACAATGTAGCGTATTTTTCTACTTTTTAAAGTTTGATATATTTTTTGTAAATTGTAAAATTAACAATTTTAAAAGAAAAATCTATTTTTCTCTTTTTAATCCCGTCATATCTATTTATTACATGGTCAATATTTTGGAGTCCTGTTAGTTTAGAGCTCTTCATTGGTATATTTCCTCTTCTATTCATCCTAAAATATTTTAACAAAGACCGAAATCCAAGAAAAATATAAATTATAATAATGAAGGATGTAGGTATATGCTGCAAAATAAGTATATGAGTCAAAATATACCTTAAGAAACGAATTCTTGTGATTGTACTTTTTGTATTTGATAGGTATAGATTGGTGATTTAAATTCCCAGGGTTTCAAGCTGTGGTAGGTTTTAAATCAAAAATATTTTAAATCTTGAAATTTTCAGATAATAAATGAAATTTGTTTAATCTTGTTATGTCTGTTGAGCACAAAAACAAAGATTTGAAATTCAGCCCAGGTTTAGCATTAAGTAAGAGAATTGTCCTGTAAAAAAAAATTGATTTATAGATAACAAATTTTGGAAATATGGTAGGATGGCCTGTACCAAAATAAGTATAAAATCTTCAGCAGTATACATAGCAGTATATACAATTTTATGGACAAATATATGCAGCCCCTGCACATAAAGATAGATGTATTTTTTTTTACTCATTGGTATAGAGAAGGTGAGATATTCGGAAAATCCATGGTTAACTCAAATGGTGTGAATGTCCACTTTTTTTCTATATTCTATTAGTCAACGTTTGAAAAAAAAAAAATCAACGCCATTCCTCTGATTTAAACTGAGAATTCAGAGACCTGTTTATACCAGATAGATAAAAAAAACTAATAAACACACAACTGTTGGCCTTCTTTAATTTTTTTTTTTTTTTTAATTCATACTTCTTAAATGATTACTCCAACATTTCAAGGAGTATTACTTAGTTATACTATTAATTGGGCTAGGTTAGTTAGGATATCAGTTGGGATAGGTTACATCCACATATTCATAAAAAAAGGTGCTGCAACCCACTCTCCCGATTATCGAGTTTCCCTCTGTACCCAGGAAGTGATGACATATTGGAAAACAGCATTTGTCACCCCTTTGTTCAAAAACGGATATAAATCCAGAGCAGAGAACTACCATCCCATAAGTATTACTCCTGTTGTGGTTAAAATCTTGGAAAGATTGGTGTCATGAAACTGAATGGATTAATACTCCCTAGCCAACATGGATTTCAACCAGCAAAGTCAGTACAAACGAATTTGCTGGAGACTTATGACATTTTAACATGCCTGATTGATCAGGACCTATTGGTGGATGTCCTGTTGCTTCAGCTTGCAAAAGCATTTTCTAAAGTTCCATATCTACACCTGAAAATAAAACTCACCTTGTGTGGAATTGATGTGAACCTTTTGGCTGGGTCTCAGTTTTTCTTACTGATAGAACATAGAGTGAAGCTTCTAGCAAATGAAGAAGAATCAATCCTATCTGAGAGATATGGAGTCACCAGCAGTGTTCTGCACAGTAGTGTCTTTGGACCTACCCTTTTCAATATCTATACAAGTGGGATTTTTCAACTGGTTACAAATTGTCTCACTCTCTATGATGACTCAACTCAGTCATCAACAACTTTGATGACTCAAAGTTGTTTGATGCAGCCAACCATGAGTCACTACAAGCCAATCTTGACCATAATTAAAACTGGGCAGCAACATGGCACATGAGTTTCAACACTGACAAAAGTAGCATTATACATTTTGGCAAGTCTAACAAAGGTTTTAACTATAGCCTACTATGGTCAATCCAGCTGTTAACAACATACGAGAGCTGCAAAGTGTGGATGAAGAAAAGGATCTTTCTGTTGACAAACAGTATAAATTTCATTCAAACTACAAGAAGACTGTGTCTCATCTGTCCTTGGACTCTTGAAAAAAAAAAACTATTTTCAGTAGATCTCCCTAAGTTTTGGTGAAATTGTAGAAGGCCCTTATTAGACCAGTGCTTGATGTACATAGCATCACAAAAATATAAGTGTGATGTAAAGCTTATAGAAGGGGTGCAAAGGAGAGCTATTAAGCTAGTAACAATGATGAGAGACAAGCATTATGATGAATGTTAGAAGGAGCTGAAATTATCTGCACTGGTGTACTGATGACAAAGAGCTGATAAGCTTACTTCAGAAGAACCCAACCCCCAATTCATTTGTCAACTTCTCAAAATACTGGCACAGACAGGAGAGGACATTCAAAGAAGCTATTCAGGCCTTTGGTTTAATCAACATCAACAACAGCTTTTCTCCTGTCATGAAGTCAACCAATGGAATAGTCTCTCAGATATAACAGTCTCAGCCCCCAATGATGAAGCTTTCAAGAAGTTACTAGATGTCAAATGGAATAATGTTCCCTGGAAATACTAGAGGGATGCTTGATAAACCACATCATCAACTACAAAGCCATTCACAAATCAAGAAGGACCTTAATTCACTCTGAAGTGTGAATTAATTAGTCAAAGTAAATCTTAATTTGAGTTATGAATTTAATTCTGAGAGTTTCATTCTCTTAACTTGGTTACTTTTCCAAAACAGGCTGAGCAAGAAGCCTAAAATCAAGAATTTCTCCAACTGCTTTCTTTAATACGATATTACAGTCATTTAGCTAGACAAAGTCAGGGCTTAGAATCATTCCTACTCATTATAGAAGGGACCCGACAACCTGTCAAGAAATTTTTAAGGGTGAAAAGTGGGACCAAGTGGGAAGGGATTTTGAATGCCATTCATGGTCAAAACATTCATTTGCTCATGAATCAAAAATGGTTGCTAAGCCACCAAAAGATCATCATGTTCATGAGCCTTATAAGGAACTCATTTCCTTTGGGGATGGGCATTTGTATTTTTTTTATATTTTCTTTTTGTTCATACTTTTAATTATGTTTATTTAAAACAAAAACAGAAAAGCAGCTTCAAGACTAGTAATGGGTAAAAACAATCTACAAGAGCTCAGCTTGCAAGCTAACTTCTTTGAGGGATTGGTGAACTTGCTTATCAGTTCCCACTTCCTCTTTTGAATGTGCTTTTCTGTCTACTCTTTTTTTTGCATTTTCATAACACCCTCTAGTAGACAATTGACCAAGGCAATGTTCACAGAATCATATGAAGCCACCACTCTCTAAAAGAGACATGTGCCTCCTTCAAGGGGGTATCAACAGTTGCTGATTTTTGTTTTTCAGAGGCTTGCTTTTCTTGCAATAATTCCTCAAGTCAATCTAGTTCTTTTTTTGCTAAAGATGTCAACTAGGTTCAACTTCCTTTCTTTCCTTGGTTGTGAATACTTTGTTCAGCAGCTTGTTCTGTTGCCTGGCTCTCTACATAGTCTTAGTATTTTAACCAGGCTAACCTAGCCAAAGTCAGCAATTCTTTGAGAATAGAAAACCTTTCTGGTTTGCCTCCATATATGTTTAATTCATCAATCACACACAGCTTTGCATTCAGGACTATTACTGGCATGGGAGCTCTGTCCAATGGAAGAAGTCTTCCTGAGAGCAAAAAAAAACTCTACATCAGTACTGCTGAATGATAATGCCAATGCAGCTCTTACAAGCTTCAACAAAAGCAGACTCTTTTGCCAACAAAAAACACCCATCATTGAGAAGATTTGATCCCAGTAATGGTTGATATGTGATGGTGTTGATTCTACTGAGCTCTCAGTTTGCAGCAATATCTACTCACTTCTAACATCATCACCAATTACTCCCCTACAGGGATTTCTTGAGAGAGGACAGCTATATCTGATACACTTCTTGCTCTTTTCCTTTCTGTGGGATCCTGGCACCTAAGCCCTTCAACGAGGTTGTTAGTAGAGATGGGGCACTTCTTGATTAATTGTTTTGCAGCTGCTTTGAAATGTCTTCACATCCTTTGATAGAATCTTTCTGCCAAGGTGAGTTTCTGAGCATCTAATGCAGGCTCAACCTGCTCATCTACAATAGTGTCCTGTAAATAGTTGTCCAAGTTCTCAAGCAAACTGATAGAAATTTTATGAGCAGACACAATAATGTTGGGTTTCAGAAGTCATGCAAAAAACAGTGAGAGGCAAGTTTTTCAGCTTGGCTGAAAAGCAAGCTTCAGCTGACCTGCCCACCTAAAATAGTGTCCTGCAAATAGTTGTTCTTAAGACCAATTATCAACACATTAGTCTTACATCTGTAGCTGTTAAACATCTGTAGCTGTTAAAATCTTAGAAGGAATTGTGAATACTCACATTGTCAAACACCTGACCACCAATGAGCTGCTCAATGATAGTCAGCATGGCTTTAGACATGGATGCTTGGTTGAAACTAATTTAATCAATGTGTATGATTATGTTACTGAGCATCTAGATCTAGCAATCCCTGTTGACTTGGTTCTATTGGATTTTGCAAAAGCCTTTGATAAAGTATGTCACTGTTGACTAAGGACCAAGTTATTTGCAATTAGAATACATAATGCAATTGTAGAGTGGGTGCTCTAGTTTCTTTCTGGGAGAAAGCAAAGGGTGAAAATATTTGGAAAAAAATGGACAGGTATTCTTTTCAGAAGAGGTGGAAGTATTAAGTGGAGTGCCCCAGGGAACCAGCTTGGGACCAACTTTATTCAACATTTATATTAATGATGCACCAACCACAGTCAAAAAATAAAATAGGTCTTTATGCTGATGACTCCAAACTCATTGGACCTGTCAATACACCCAATAAGAGAGCCTCTATGCAGAATGACCTGTGGGTGCTTTCCCATTGGGCAACTTTGTGGAGACTTGAATTCAATGTAAATAAATGTCAAACAATCCACTTTGGAAAGAAAAATGAGAAATACCCTTATCATATGTTAGGGATGGATGGATCAAGACAGACTATTATCTTGTCTGAAGTGGAGAGAGACTTGGGGGTCATAGTCAATAAAGAATTAAAATTCTCTATACACACACAGACAGCTGTAGCCAAAGCACTCCAAACCCTGGGCATTATAAAAAGAATAATCACTAGTAGGTTACCAATGGTGATGACTAAATTATATAAGGCATTCATCAGGCCTAATTTGGAGTTTGGCATATGTGTTGCTAGCCCCCTCAACAAAGGTGGCCAGCAGAAGCTAGAAACAGTTACAGGCTACAAAAGCAATTGAGGGATGCAAATACTTAAACTACTCATCTCATCCAAGAGGCTGAAACTCCCCACTCTTGTCTACAGATGTAAAAGGGGTGATATTATTATGATACATAAGCTCCTGAATTATAACTCTCCATTAGATAAGCTATTTCAACTTGACCAGTCTGCTAGAACTAGGGGGCATAGTGAGAAACTATATCAGAAGAGAGCTGCCACTAAACTATGCAATAACTTCTTCACTAACAGAATAGTGAGTTTGTGGAATTCTCTCACCAAAAAAGCAGTCACTACCCCCAGTACTGCTGCCTTTAAAAGAGCTGTTGATGGAGAATGGCCATCAAAGCTATGGCAAACTGAGTGGGATGCTGTTGACACATCCAACCATCATCATCACTAACCAGCAATGCTACAGGATTTAATCCTTATTTTGCTGGACAATGCAATTTAAGGTTATGCAAACTGGTAGAAATTTCATCAACAGACATGATAATGTTGAGTTTCAGAAGTCTTACAAAAACAGTAAGACGTAAGCTTCATCTTTGCTTCATGAGTACACAAATTCAAGTTCTGTAAGCATATATTTTCTTTTTAGGTTGCTTACAATCTTGAGGTACATTGCTGATGATGCAACATTCTTCAGATGTTTCTTTGATGGCATATAATGCAAAAAAAACTCCAAGAGAGCCAGCCACTGATCAATTGCTCAACAAACAGCAGGACCCAACATCACCCACCTTGTTAGAACATGCTGAATGAACCTTTGGCATGTAGTGCCTTTCTTTTTCTGGCATTCTAAAAAATCCTTGCATAATTCAGGCTAGCTAAGGAAATAAACTGCCTCAAGTGACAACAAAGTTGGATGACTTCTCATCAAATTTGCAGAGCCTTTTCATTTCATAGATGTTATGTATTCTAATGCTCCCAAGCTCTTTTGAAGACTTTTTCTTCTTTTTATCATGGGTTGGCTGCAGAAAAATGACTTAAGTGCCTCTTCTCTATTCAGAAAGTGATAAAAAAAGACTATTCAGAAGCATTCAGAACAGAAGCACAAGTACTGCACAGGTGCTAGCCACTATTTTTTCTTATATTTTAATTCCAGGAGAGTCCTCCAATTTGGCTATGGATGAGGAGGGTAAATTCCTAATATTTTATTCATTTGCTTTTTTTATTATATTCATTATAAGAAGCAAATAAGAAATAGCAAGAAATAACAAAAATAGCAAGATTATACTACATTAGTACAACCTTAAACATCATGGTTACCTAATAAAGGAAAATCTTGGAAAGGGGTTAGGTTAGAAAAATTTTGAAACTTTGACAAAATAACATTTACCTTAATTTTCAGTTACCAGTTGATTTTTCTCTGCCTTTAGTTCAGAAAATGCAATTCTTGTTATTTGAGTAAACTTTTGAGCCATATCAATGTTTTTTTTCAAAATTTAGGAAATGTATTTGCATATCTTTATAACCTTATAAAATGGAATTGAGCAAAGTTATGAAGCTGAAAACAATTTTGTTGCACTTCAATTAAGCGGAAGATCTATTTTGCAAGGTTTAACTTTTATAACACATGTTTTTCTAAAGGTCATCAAAGATCAGGGCCCTCTAAAGGGAGAAGCAGTGGAGGTAGTTGCTTCAAAATACCTTCCCAGGATATACTTTAGTCTGTAGATTAATCCCTGAAAGTTTTGTTTTCCTGACCTAAACCTTTCTGCGATAGCAAGAAGTCAATTAACTAGAATTTTACCAGAATATGCTTAAACCAACTCTTTTTCCTGATTAAAATCCAATTTTTTCAGAATTGAATCTAATTCAAGAGTATTTACTGTTAAACACATCTCACATAACAGTATTAATTAACAAAAAAATAAGCTTTCAGAATTTTCAGAAAAGAGTCTGGAATCCCTTGAAAATGGGCGTGATTCAAAAATAAAAAAATTGATTATCCAAGGCTAATCCTTGATTTTATCCTTGTTTGGCCAAGGCTTGAGACAGGCATGGTCCTTGTATCCCCCTTTTTCAAAAAAGATGTTAAAATTCTTGAAGATGTCCAGAGAAGACCCACTAATATGGTGAGTGGACTGCATAAGCTCCCTTACCCTACAAGGCTATGCAAGCTGAAACTCCCAACTCTGGTTTATAGAAGAAGACAGGGTGATGCCATTCTGGTTCATAAACTTATTAATTCAAAAGCAGTTCCTGGTCTTCTTCCTCTGGTGTCTTGGGATTCTTGTACAAGGGGACATAACTTGAAGTTATCTAGGCATTTCTCCTCAAAGCAGCAATGTGCCCATTTTCTTACCAGCCATGTTGCCAACCTCTGGAACAAATTACTGCCAGATACCATTGCTGCCCAAACCAGAGACAGCTTTAAGAACCATCTTGACAACAAATGGTCAAAAAAAGAATGGAAATATAACTGGGAAGCACTCAAATCAGCAACATCAAACCACTAGTCAAGTGTATGTATTCAACTATGTGTCATGTGTTATCAACTCTGGAGCTTCTACAAGGAAAAATCCTTATATTACTCCAAGCTACAATTTAAGGCAAGGCTAAAAGCCTGGAAACACTTTTGGGTAGGGCTCCTATGTACCAGATAGCCTATCACATAGATGGCACACCTCTGCACATCTTCAAGAGCTTTTATGTCTTTTTAAAATATGGAGAGGCAAGAGCCATTCCAACTTCAGGCTTAAGACAATGTTAAATAACACATAATATGCTACAAATTCTTGTTGGCCTTTATGCAAGCTTAGCCAGCATCTTTCCAGAAGGATCTATGGAATTATTCTTGTTTACTTTTTATTTGGTAGTCTATACTCGAGATATCTTAAGTAACACTTCAAATTGTAGTAATGCAAGGAACAATGAATATTAGCCTAGATTATTAAAATTTACCCATGCACAATTACAGTAAGCCTGATAACAGAGGGAGTACGCAAAAGCTATTAAATAAACTATTCTGTATATTGACTATTCACTGAATATTGACTAACTTAGTTCTTGAGACTGTGAAATGGGTTACTTACAGTCAATAAAAAACGTTAGAGGCTACAATCAGCTGCAATTTAGACAAAATGGCGTCAAAAACGTTTTAGTAAGTGATTTTTTCGAAGATGAACAGAAGAGCCTGAAAATTCGAAATGAAGCTTTCCTGACAAATGTAGTCAGCGTTATTTGGCAACACCAACAAAAAAAATATTTACAAGGACCGCCCTACAGGGGAATCGCTAGCCAAAATGTCAGGGGGGGGTAAGTGATTTTACCGACTGGCTGATCATTTATACCGAATGTTTTCACCACTAATTGATATAATGTTCATTTCGAACACGAAACTTGGGATTGCAATTCAGCCCGAAGAATCATATAACCTGAGGGAGAATAGCCGCTTAGGTTTTTTTTTCTATAAGAACCGTGTGTGCAATAATTTGTTGAACCAATGGAGAGTGGAGCAGTATAGTAGGAGAAAATTGACAATATTATAATATATAGCATAGAGCTATAAGATGTCATTAGAGGGAGGCGGAGGTCGAAGATGAATTTTGTTGGCTATAAAGTCCACCGACTGACTGATGGGCAATGGACAATTTAAGTGTATATATATTACCTTCTTTTCAAATCGGTAAGGTCAATTTGACTTTTTGGGTGCTGATACAGTAAACGGGTTGCAAACAATTTCGGCAGCTACAATCCATTTATACTTGTTATTTTTGTGAAAAATCGCATTGTGCCGTTTTCGATAGTCTTTGTTAAATTTTTTCATGCACCTCAAGCTTAATTTCACTCTATTTGCTCTTAAAGTTGACAAATCTAATTCAATTCAATAATTTGTTCCTTTACGCTTTGGATCAATCATTCAACTGATTGCACAAAAACTATAATTATTTTGCTATCTATACATGTCAGAATAAATTTCGATATAATATAATCGACTTAGAATATTTAAATAGAGAAGGCATCAATCAATTAATGACCTAGTCTCATAGGTCATCATAGGTCTTTCGTTATTTGCTTGTTGACTAATTTCATAACTGAGATACACTAAAGAATTTGGAATTGGAATCCTTGATCTTTGATTAAATTACTGGAGCAGCACATAGGACTTATGTTATATTTAGGCGGAAAGAGCAAAGCTATCTATGAACAAATTCTATACGATAGGCTTTACTATCTTCCATGTTCTTCACTTAGCCAAATGAAAAATTATGGTACCATCTGTACAGTTAAGGCATGTGTTATTAAAACCGTTGTAGTTACCGACCAAGATAGAGGTTTTGGTAGATGTGATGTCGTTATTGCCATGTTCTTTATTTAATCGAACCAAAAAAAAATTTACCATCCGTAAATTTTGCTAATATTTTTTCATGTTCTTTATTTAACCGATTTGGCACCATTCTTAAAGTCACGACACAAATCCATAAAACCGCTGCATTTACCAATTTAGATTAGACTCCATTAGATTTTACATCCCTATTTGCATGTATGCAAATGTTACATGCAAGTAGTACCAATTTGCAATGTTTACACATGTAAACATGTTTACCAAATGGATAAACATGGTGCCAATCGATCAATCACAAAAACGAGTCGGTTAAACTGGTGTATTTACTGACCGAGACAAAAGTTTTGGTATGTGCCTTTTCAGTACTTTCATGTCAGTCATGTCGAAATACGGAACACAGTGGATGATTTTAATTTTAAAACATGAGTTTTTCTTTTCGAAAAAGTGCATTCACTCAGATATGACTTACTTTCCTTTTACGCAAGCTTTATAGGTGAACAATGACATATTGAAATTATAGGAACTTAAATATAGATATCAAATATTAATCCACACACGGGGCTCGAGACCTTAAAAATTTAGTTTTCAATATAGTTCGATTTCAGTTAAAAATGCATAAAAATTTTAAATATATTAAGGAACTTTTTTTTTATTTTTTGTCTGTTTCTATCAAGTTGGTTCGTTGTACAGATTTCGTTTTATATTTGGGAACCGCAGAGGCTTCAGAGAAATTTAAGTTTTATCACTGTTTCCAAGGACCCAATTAAATGATTTGTTTTTTACCAAACCCTTGTCTCTGAAATATGGAGCCAGTTCACGTTTTTTTTTCCACATTCACTGGCTTACATTTAACAAGAACAGACTTGGTGTAGTTTTGCAGGCATACTTTATAGATGGCATACTTGATATTCCTGATAATTATATTAATGTAGATGTATTTCACAAGGTTTATATATCATAGGAAGCCATATTTACCATCAGACGGTAGGTTCACCACTATACCTGGGTTAGGAATTTAAAGCTCCGTAACCCATCAGGGCCAGTGGCGTTTTTCTGATGAGTCCTAAGCGATTGTTAGTACTTTGGAATAACTTATTTGACTTGAAGCTTTTTTTGGTCTTTATTAGTTTATGGTGTTTTAAGCTTACGAATTGCAATTTTGCATATTCATAGAATTTTTGATAACAATAGTCACATAAAAAGAATCGTATTTTTACGTTGATTCTAAATATATTAAGTTCCATCAAGTTTAGTTTTACCCATCAAAAGTTATGGGCCTGAGAAAATTTGCCTTATTTTAGAAAATAGGGAGAAAAACCCCCTAAAAGTCAAATGTCTTAACGAAAATCACACTATCAGATTCAGCGTATCAGAGAAACCTAATGTAGAAGGTTAGAGCTCCCATCTGCAACAATGTGGAATTTTGTGTTTTTTCTCAGAAGACAAATCACGGATGCGTGTTTATTTCTTTTTTTGTTTTTTTCTTCTTTTCCCCATGGGTGATCGTATTGGCCCAGTACTCATAGAATGTCACAAAAGGGCTCATTCTAATGAAAATTAAAAGTTCTAATGCCCATTTTAAGTGACCAAAAAAATTGGAGGGCACCTAGGCCTCCTCCCACGCTCATTTGTTTCCCAAAGTCACTGGATCAAATTTTGAGATAGTCATTTTGTTCAGTATAGTCGAAAAACCTAATAATTATGGCTTTCGGGACGACTTAATGGTCAAGTTACAAACTTTGACCATTGTTTACATATATTATTGGTTATTTGGATGTGTACAGAAGTTTTCAGGGGGGCTATTTAACGTTGAAGTGGGGGTCGGGGGAAAGGGGTTACGTGGGAGGATCTTTCTGTGGAGGAATTTACCACGAGGGAGGAAAATTCCCATAAAGGGGCCGCAGGATTTTCTAGCATCATTAAAAAAAAAAAACAATGAGAAAATAAATAAAAAAAAGTTTTTCAGGTGGAAGTAAGGAGCAGCATTAGAACTTAAGAAGAACGGAAATTATTACATATATAAGGGGGTTCGTCTCCTCCACAATACCTTACTCTTTACGCTAAAGTATTTTTAGTAATTTCAACTATTTATTCTACAGCCTTTGTGATTCAGGGGTCATTCTTACAGAATTCGGACCAAATTGAAGCTTTACTGTAAAGATCGAGGTATTGACGAGGGGAGAACCCCCTCATATACGTAATAAAGTGTACAAATACAGAATTTCGCTACGTAAGTTAATTCGTAAGCTACGTATATTTATTACTAATAAAAACGTCCGTAAAAAAGTTCTAGTTGCCTTTTTAAATAACCAAAAATCGGATTGCAACTAAGCCTCCTTCTCTACTCCTTTTTTTTTATCAAAATTGTCCGATCAGAACTATGAGAAAGCCATTTAGCCAAAAAAAAAACTAATTTACAAATTTCGTTTTAATTACTCATGTGATGTGAGCAAAAATCATAACATGCAATAATTAAAAAACCTTCAGAAATTAAATAAAAAACAAGTTTTTTTCAAAATTTAAAACGAACAGATATTATTCCGTATATGGGGTTGTCCCCTACTCAACGCCCCGCTCTTTAAGCTAAAGTTTGAATCTTTGTCACAACTCACTTTTTAAAATAATTAAAAAACTTTAGCGTAAAGAGCGAGGATTTTCATGTGTATTTCTGGAAAAAAACAAATTTTGATCACCTAACAAAGATTTTTTTACAACTTCGTTGTGACGAAGTTCTCCCTGAAACTCTAAAGATAGAAGATAAAATATGAATTTGTGAGCTTTGAGTAAATAAATCTTTGTTAGGTGATCAAAATTTGTTTTTTCCAGAAATACACATGAAAATCCTTGTTAGCTTTAATTTGGCTTATTTTTTCCTCGTTAAAGCTATTTTTCTTTGTAGTCTATCAGTGGGAAAAGTTTTTTCATAGTAGATTATAAGCAATTTATCTGCATAGCTTCTTTTCAAGAATATTCCAGCCAATTGTAGTTGGACATTTACGCCGGCTAATATTTAACCAGCCCTTGAATTTTGCAGGTCATTCAATCAATTTTTGTGTAACAAAACCTTAAAGACATGTATTTGCGACAGATTTTAGGTCTGTCCTTTGTGCTATCATTTATAGGACTGAGTTATGCAGGTGAAGGAGCCCTTGTTTTAACAGACAGTGACTTTTCATCTAGGATGGCAGATTTTGATACATCTTTAGTTATGTTTTTTGCTCCATGGTAAGTATTGTAATACAGGTTTATTCCAGCTAAAAGTCCACTTTGTTATCTAGCATAGGCTACCTTTCTTTCCTTCTTGTTGTTTTCTGTTCCCAAATGCCAGTGTAGCCAAGGCTAGGTTGTAGGCTTAATTTAGCCTAGGCTAGCCTATGTCATGTAATGACATGGCCTACGTGGCTATGCATGCCTAGTTTATCTATACCTTGGAGCTACACATTAGTCTATCCATGTCTCATGAATAGTGATAAGGCCTAATATTGGTAAATTTTTTGCATTTCAGATAATTGACTTAGCAATAAAGTGAAATTACACTTGATGCCTTTTTTTATCGCAGTATTTGGCAAAATACCAGTTTTAATTAAAACTTGTGTGACGGTTTATCAAGGTGTCAACATCTATTGATTTTACATATTTGATATTCTGTGGACTTAAATTGAATGTAAGGAGAGAGGGAGAGGAAAGAAAAAGAAACGAGAGGAAGGAGGAGTGAGTTAAGTTAGCCAGTTCTGAAGTTTGAAATGAGCAAGTTCAAGAAAGGGGACTTGGCGTTGGCAAAATTTAGAAATTACCCGCTTTGGCCAGTAAGAATTGTAGACGTTAACACCCAATCAGAAAAAGCATCAAAGTTTCTAGTTTTCTGTTATGGATCCCATGATCTTCAGACAGTCTTAGAAGTAAATTTAGTTCTCTATGCGGAAAAGTCTAAAGAAGCATCACATAAAACTGAACGGAGCGTGAATAAGGCATTTCAGGAGCTGGAGATTTTCCCGGATATCTACTTACAGTATTTAAAAAAAGCTCCCTCCGCTCAAACTGGCTCAAATTCTGAAAAATCATCGGTAGCTGTTCTTGTTGAAAAGTTAGTTTCTACGGAACAAGAGTTAGCACAAACAAAGCAAAATATGCTCAAGGATATCGGGAAATTGGTCACAGAAAAGGTAGCACAAAAAAATAGTATCAACCCAGTTACTGCTGAACAGATAATATCCCAAGTTTATGATGGATTATCAGTCGAATATAATGGTAAATTTGATAAAATTGGCAAAGTACTTAAGGGGTTAAGAGCTCAAATAGAGTTGCTGGAAAATCGTATTGCAAAAATGGAAGATAGACTTGACGAGTATCAACAAGAAGCTCAGCTTGATTCCCTTGTATTTGTAGGGGTCAAACAGGCCCCTGGTGTTGACCTTAAAGTAACAATGCACAATATGATAAAGGACAAAATGGGCTTGAGTGCTCTTATGAGTGATCAAATTCTTTCTATGCAACGTTTTCGTTTACCCAACCCTACAGCTCAGATTAGAGATGAAAGTCGAGTTGCCCCTGTGATTGTCAAATTTTCTAATAAAGATGTTGCGCATACTGTCTTTAAAGCGAAGTCTAAGCTAGCGAAATCTGGTGTTTTTGTGAATGAATATCTCACGAAGCAGCGCAAGATTATCCTGGACAGTGCTAGAGATAAGTTCAGAGCAAAGAACGTTTGGTCGGACCAAGGCCGTATTTTTGCTCGCCTACCAGGTGAAGCTTCTTCTAGGAGGCTTAGGAAGGTTGAAGACACCTTCTAGATTAATATCTTATTTTATTTCTCGTTTGTAGTATTTATTTGTTTATTGTTTTGTCTTCGTTTGTTTGATCTTTTCTTTTTTGTGCGTTATCTTGCTTATCTTCTTTTACCATTGTTTTGCTTATGATTCGTCTTGTTGGCCACTCTCCCCCCCCCCTATGGAGAACCCATTTTTTTTTTTTTTTTTTTTTTTTTTTTTTTTTTTTTTTTTTTTTTTTCATTATTATTCCACCTGTCCCCGTATTGCAAAAAAAAAAATTATTCATATAGGTTAACTATGCGTTTATAATGATTCGCAAACTGATTATTTACGTACTATATGTCTGATCAGTTGAATGGCATGAATCGGTTGCGAAAATTTGAATCTGACCCTTTTCGACTGAATGATATACTTCGCGATGGAATAGCAAATGATAATTTTGCAATTGATTTTGATTGCCAAAGATTGAGTAAATATATTCCAGTTACGTCGTCGTCATGGGAAAAAAGTGAGAATTTTCTTAGTGTATGCCATTGGAATTGTCATCTAACTACAAGTTATAATGATATCTTGCATTTGCTAGATCTGTCTAATAGCTATTTTGATGTTATTGGTTTTTGCGAGACTTTTTTGACTTCTGAGCATTTTCTGCCTTCATTTCAATTTCCAGGTTACCAATTATTTGTGAAAAACCGTGAGCTGATGGCAAGGGGAGGTCTAGCATTCCTTGTAAAAAATGGGATATTTTGCCGTCAAAGGGGGGATGTCAATGTTTGGATAGAGGGTAAGGTTGAATCGTTTACTCTTGAACTGGCTATTGACTCAAAAAAAATTATTGTAAGTGAGGTTTATAAACCACCCTGTGCTCGCTTGCAGGATTTCACGGAAAAATTTGAGATATTAATGAGAGCTGCGGAATCTAGTCATTTAGATTTTATTTGTATGGGAGATTTTAATTTTGATTTGTATGATTTACATGCTATTAATCTTGATTTTTTAAATTTGATGGTTTCAAATGATTTATTTCCCCTTGTTGGGGTCCCGACACGTATAACTAGTCATTCAGCAACTATAATAGATAACATTTTTGTTAGTTCAAAGTACCTGAAATCTAGTGCTGCTGATGTTCTGGTATTCCCATGTTCGGATCATCTCCCAGTTGTAGCTTCTGTGCCACTAGTAATTGCCAAAGAGAAAAAGGCAGAAAAAAAGCAAATGCGGCAATTAAGGAAGCAGAATATGGAAAACCTTGCTGAGGAACTTAGTAAGGTTTCATGGAAACCAGTTTTTGATGAGACAGAAGATGCATCCCATGCATTTGATATTTTTATGAATATTCTCCAGCCGATATATGATAAAACATGTCCACTAAAAGTGTTGAGAAATACAAGGGAATCACCGAGAAAGCCGTGGGTTACATCAGAACTTATTCAGATGATTAAGAAGAGGAATCTACTGTATCAGTCATTTTTAGATTGCCAAAGTGCTGATATGTTTGAAGAGTTCAAAAAAATAAGAAATCAAGTGAATACATTACGAAGATCTTGTGTCAAGAGTTATTATGAATTGAAACTTGGGGAAACAAAGGGGGACTCAAGGGGAACATGGAAGGTTTTGAGAGAAGTGTTGGGTAGTGACAAGAAGAAAAATACACCAACTTCACTAATTGTGGATGGAAAAGTCTATGAAGGCAAGCAGAGCATTGTGAATCACTTTGG
Organism: Artemia franciscana; assembly: GCF_032884065.1. Classification (NCBI taxonomy): domain Eukaryota; kingdom Metazoa; phylum Arthropoda; class Branchiopoda; order Anostraca; family Artemiidae; genus Artemia; species Artemia franciscana. The sequence goes on along the minus strand of NC_088879.1, from coordinate 27,978,823 downwards.
TGCCTACTTCTCGACGATTGGTGAAGTGGTTCAAAAGCAAGACCAGCCACTGAGTCAAGGAACAAGTGAGGAAGCTTTCATTGATGATAGAGGCCTGGGACTAATAATGGAGGCTGAAGAAACGAATATGCAGGAGTTGAAAGAAATTGTAAATAGTATTAAGTCCAACTCTTCAGGTAGTGACGGTATAAGCCTTAAGACATTCAAGCTTATTATGGTTTATCTCCTACCATGCCTTGTTTACATGATTAATTTATCACTGAAATCGGGAGAATTCCCGCAAAAGCTTAAAGAGGCGCGAGTGATTCCTCTTCACAAAAGTGGCTCAAAGACTGATCTGACTAACTGGAGACCGATTTCTCTACTGTCGGTGTTCTCGAAAATGTATGAAAAAGTTATGCATAAAAAGCTTTATGCACATTTAACAAAACATGGTTTTTTAAGTGATAGTCAGTTCGGATTCAGGAAAGGACATTCTACTGTTCATGCTATGCAGCATTTTCTTGATTTTCTGAATACATCAATGGAGAATGGTGAAATGACTTTATCGGTTTTTATAGATTTTAAAAAAGCGTTTGACACAGTTGATTTTAAAATTTTAATTGATAGGCTAAGGTCACTTGGAGTCACAGGTAGTATTTTAAAGTGGTTTGAATCTTATTTGATAGGGAGGTCGATACGTGTATGTTTTGATGATGTTATATCTAATAAATTTTTTATAAGTTTTGGTGTTCCGCAAGGTTCTGTTTTGGGTCCCTTACTATATCTTGTATATGTAGATACTATGCGGTTTTATGTTCCGGGTGTTGTTAATACTTCTTTCGCTGATGACACGGTATTTTCAGCTGCTGCAAGAAATGCTGATGATCTTGTGGAGAAAATTAATCAAGCTTTAAGTCATCTTTTAATTTTTACAAAGATTAGCCGTTTATCAGTGAATGTTTTAAAAACTCATTTTATATTATTTAGTAGGAAAGGAAGTCCAGTTGATTTAAATGGAAAAATATTTCTTTGTAATAGGCCATTGAAACAAGTAGCTGTGGTGAGATACCTTGGTTTCCAGCTTGATCAAAATCTGAATTGGAAAGCACATGGTGATCAGGTGGCAGCTAGGGTATCTAGAGGGCTTGGATTGATTCGGCGTCTGAGAAATCAGTTACCTCATTCTGCCCTTTTAACTCTTTATCATTCTATTGTCATGCCTTATATTTCTTATGGTTGTGTGATATGGGCTGGTGGATTTTATACAAATTTTAAACGTGTTCAGGTTTTACAAAATAAAGTTATTAGACTACTAGGAAATTATGTCCATGGTGAAAATGATACAGTTAATTGCTATAGGAAACTTATGATCTTTAATGTTAGCCAACTTCATGATTATCAACTTGCTATATTTGTATTTCAGAGTATTTATGGTTTGTCCCCTGAAATTTTTCGTCAAATGTTTATAAGGAATTCTTCATACCACAGTTATGAGACTAGAAATATGGATGATTTGGTATATGAGTGTCGCAGCTCTCAGAGGGGAAGTTTTGGTCCCAAGTTTGCTGGACCAGTAGTGTGGAATTCTTTACCAATGAGTATAAGGTTATCTGAAAATATTAGCCAGTTTAAGAGTAGACTGAAGAATCACCTTCTGAGTAGAAAATAAATAAATAATTTAAATTGGATGGCTTATTGATTTTTTTTTTTTTTTTTTTTTTTTTTTTTTTTTTTTTTTCTTATTCTTTGTTTTCCTGTTGTTTTCTTGTTCCCAATTTTTTTGTTTCATTTTGTTTATTTTTTTTTTTTTTTTTTTTTGTTAATGTTGTTGGTATTGGTGCTCATTAATGTTTATCAGCCACTACTAACAAGTCTCTGACTTTCTAAAGTGGCTGATGTGGTTTGTTTTGTATATTGATGATATGTATAATAAAAGTGTCTCTCTCTCTCAAAAAGTGTCTCTCTCTCTATCACAGTTCAATAATTGTTTTTTGGGGAAAAATTCAGTTTGAGCCCTTAAAGGGTCCTCAAAAGATAAAACAGTCTATAGTTGCAAAAAGTCTAAAAATATATTTAAAACTATCTAGTGAGAAAAAGTGCCATTTGCTGCAGATTCAGGAATAGGAATTATTATTTTCCTTAGTTTAATAGTAAAAATGTTATTTTGAATATATTTTAGATTTTTCTTGAAAATGCCTGAGACCCCTCAAAATTGACATCACAGCAAAACTGATGTCATTTTTGAGGGATTTTTAGTGCTTTTTGAAAATCTCTGTAATTAAAAAAAAACAAAATTTTATTACTAAGACCAAGGAAAGTAATAATTGTCATTCCTGAATCAACTACAAATGATAATTTTCTTTTACTAGCCATTTTTTTTTAAACATACTTTTAAGCTTTTGGTGACCATGGGCTGTTCTGAGCCCTTTAAGGGCTCAAAATGGAACCTGCCCCAGAAGCAATTATTAAATAATGAAAGAGCATAAAAAAAGATTCAAGTGATATGTTTACTTTCATCCTGCCTAAATTATGTTGTAAGCTACAAATATCCCAATAAGACAATTCTGATTTCATAATAGGTCTGTGCAGAAAAATTGGGTGTCAGTACACAACTTTGTTTAAATTTCTTTTTTTTTGTATTGTAAAACCTATGTCCTGGGACTATATATGGGATCAGGAGGGAGGAGGGTACATTTGGAAGTTGAGCAGATACCATAATTTAGAAATAGCATAAAAAAAGTTTCAATTAGTGTGTTCACCTTATCCCTACCTCAGTTATGGAATCTTGTATATATTCACCATATGTGGTTTGCTTCCAATACACCTTATTCCTAATGGACCCAGATATAGCCCCAGGCTACATACAAAACTTAAGAAAATGTCACTAATGAAACTCTCACTTTATACAGTATGTTTCAATTAATCATATTATCATCTTTTTTTTCCATTTTCATCCATGATTTTAAGTTATTCTACTTAGTAGAATTCTTTGCTTGTTTCCATCATACATTAGAGATGATATTTTGAGCTTACAGAGATAGGATATATATGGGACACCCTAGAGGTGATGAAACAGAAGATTGGGGCAGTTTTTGCACTGAAATTCTTCTGAATTTCATTGTGCAAAATAGTGGTCATTTATGAAGCCTAGGGAAAATAGTTCGAATTGACAAAGCAAAAATTGGGAGAAGAAAATGTAATAGAGGATGCATTATTGATGGACAGTGGATTTTTCGGGGGAATTGAATGATATACAGAATATTTTTTCATTGTTCCTTTGTCAGAAAAGTCAGCAGAGACACCTCTAGAAGTTATAAAAGAATGAATTTGTCCCAGCACAACCATCATATCATAATTGTTATAAAGCATACAGTACATTAAACAACACATGATAAATTCATCACACATTAAACCATCAGTAAATTTTTTGGGATCTGGCCCAATTTTATTAGAAATGAAAGTGTTTTGATCCACCAAAGCAATAGCTTAAATTTTTCTTCACATAGATCTGCTTTGCACCCTTAATACCAATCAACCAGTGGAAGACACTCCTAGGATTAAATTAAGGTATTATTTATTTCTGGGAATATTTAATTGACAGCTCACTTTAGAAAAAATCCTTGTTACTCTTTTTACTCTCAGGCCACCCAATCTCCTCTGTAAGTGGTGAGCAAGACTTTGGAGTCACTATTGACAATGAGTTAAATTTAGTACCCATGCTGAAAAGTCTGCTGCTGGTCCTAGTTCAGCTCTGGGGCTGATTAAATGTACCCTTTCTATTTGTTCCCCAAAAGTCATTAGTTTTCTGTGTAAAGGACTATTTTGATCCAAGCTCAAAGTTGAAATGTCTCTAACCTTTTGGTTAAAGTTTTGGAAGATGTGCAGATATGCCACCAAAATGATATCTGGCATGAGGAACTTTCTTACCCTGCAAGACTAGTTAAGCTGAAACCCCCAACACTTGCATACAGGAGAAATAGGGGTGATGCCAATCTAACCTATAAGTTAATGAAAGCCTACACACTCCCTGTGTTATTTCCTATTATTGGTCCTAATTAAAGAACCAGAGATCATTGGCTGAACCTTGTTAAGAAGTCTAGCTCAACCAGAGTCCACACTCAATTGTTTTCCTCAAGAATCATCAACAATTGGAATAAACCTGTGATATCACAGCTACTGCTGAATCAGGTGACATTTTCAAATGGAGGCTGGATGCTGAGTGGTCCTTGAGGGAGTGTAAACTTGACTGGAAAGCTATGGATCATCCAGATGTACCTGGTCACTACACCACAATGAAAACAACTTCAATCATAAACTCCAGAGCTTGACAAGGAATTTGTTTTAGATTGCCCAAAGCTGCAAATTAAGTTGATTTATTTTTTCCTTTGAAGAGCTACTCTCTTGTAGTGTTATTAGATATAACCTTTGGCAATTTACAAAACTTTGCTGGATCTGTTGGTTTGTATTGTTTTTGTACTTAGTTTGAAAACAGCCTTTTGCACAACCCTTTTTTTAAATTACATATTATAATAACAAAGGAGTAGCACAACATGTTTTAGTTGGTGTTCCTCAAACTACTGTTCTTGGACCAATCCTTTTTAATTTCTACCCTATATACATGATGCAACAATCTTCTAACAAGCCTCCTCATCCTTTATGCAACGATTTAAAACTGGTGAGGAAAGCAACCACACCTTTTTATCAGCAATCTATCTAGAGTGACCATGATAGTGTTGGAAGGTTGGCAGATACAAGACCCCTGGAATGGTGGAATACCCAAGACTATGTCACCTTATTCTTTCCAGTCTCTTGGCACCATCAAAGGACAGTCTCAAGCTGGTCTCCTGGTACATGACACTGATCTGGAATGGTGATCCTGGTGTGTTCTTGAAACACTAAAAGGCACTGGTATAACCATGTCTATGTCTTTGGCATCTCCCTAAAAAAAAAGTCTGGGGAAGTTTGATACAGAGCAACCAAATGATCAGTGGCTTGCAGCAATTGTCCTACTAAGAATACATATGTCATATCAAAGTCGTGTACATGCACAAACAATATAGAGATGTGATTTTAACCCCTCCCGCCAAAGTCTACTAAAACAGCCTTCCTAATCTCCCAATCTCCTTACACCATGTAACATAAAAAAAAATCTGAAAGAAAATGCACCACCAAGGAGAAAAGCCACTTCTTCAGCCAGATAGTAGTCAATCTATGAAATCAACTCTCAAAAGAAATAGTATCTCCTAAGTCTGAAAGCACATAAAAATACAATATTAACAAAGAATGGGTCTATCAGTAGTTCCTGTGTGATTGGAAGGGATCTGAGATTTTGATCAGGGACTAACTGAAAACCAGACACAAAACAACAAGCAGCAAAATCTCTCATGGAGCATTACCTTAAATTACAGCTTGGATGAATCTAAGGATTTTTGCTAATGAGGCCTCAGTATTGATGACTGATAAGTTGTTTTCAGTATTGTTTAGTGACTAGGTGCAGTTGGATGATCAGTTGCTGTTTAGTTAAGTTTCCACTCCCTTGAGGACAACACAGCATCCAGTCTTCATTGGAAAATGTCAAAAGACTCAACAGTAACTGTTTATGAGAGAGTTGGTTCCAATTATTGACAGTTCTTGAGGGAAACAATTCAGTGCACACTGTGGTTCGGGTTGAATGCTTTATGTGTTTCAGACAATGAGCTGGGGCTGTTAAATTATGACCAATAACTAGAAATAAAGCTGAGAGAGTTATGACTTCCATTAGTTTGCACATTAGAGTGGCATCACCTCTTCTTCTCCTATATTCAAGCGTTTGTAGTGTTAGTTTAGCTAGTCTGCTGGGTAATAGATTTCCTGCAGGCAAGACACCCTTTAGCAGTATATTTTCCAGAACCTTAATGTCTTTATTGACATGCTCTATCTGGTTTATGACCATAATTTGAAAAACATGTAATGTTAGTTTTTCCATAAGGCAACAGTGATTTCAGCTAAAAGCGGTAACTGAAGAGAAGGAGTTTGAAGATATATTTGACAATGAGCTGCAAATGAAACACATAAGGATAATTTGAGGACAAGCATTCCCGACCCAACTTACAAGGCATTTTCCAAGCTTCTTGCATACATTTGACAACTTTGATGTAGAACAAATGTCATAGTAATTGGTTGGCAAATGAACATTTACTATGATTACACTATCATTTTGGAAAGCTTGTAAATACTCTTCTTGCTTACTACATATTGGAGGCAGTGGATTGGAGTGTGTAATCAGAGCAAGGCCTTCTAATGGGTTGCCAATGCTCCCTGATCTTTGAGCAGGCGAAATAGCACAATATAAGCTCAAGGAGGTTTTCTTAAGCTTTATGCTGTCATCTGTCAGAAAGTGTTCTTGGATGCAGATTTAATCAAATCTTGGCAAGAGGCAACTTAAGAAAGGAACCTTGTCTAACATTTACCATTCATATTTCAGTAGAATTTCAAATTCTTCACTTATTGTCTCATGTTGGCAAGAGTCAACTTAAGAAAGGAACCTTGTCTAACATTTACTGTTCATATTTCAGCAGAATTTCAAATTCTTCACTTATTGTCTCATGTTTTCATGTGATAATAAGTGAGTTCTCATGTTGAGAACGTGTGTTCACCCTCATAAGCTTTTCCAGAAACGAGCAAATACCAGACCAAGGAACAAATTCTTTTCAAATAAAGTTGTCAGCTTGTGGAACTCCCTCAGTGAAAAAACAGTGACATCTACCAGCATGGACGTGTTCAAGTCATCAGTGGATAAGGAGTGGCTCAATAAACCATGGACCACTGCTTGGGACCCCACAGAGGACTAACTACCACCACTGTAGCTGGCAGACACAGGTTTCATCCTATCACTAGCAAGTGCAATTTAAGGTAATGTTTTGCTCAAACTTATTAAAGGGACAAGCAGCATGGTGGCACAATTGACTGTTGGAGGCACAGTTTCAACATTTCTGTGTGATTATAAGGATTGTATTTTGATGAAATGTGGTCATCTCTACCATGGTGACAGCAGTTAGCTAGTTGTAAGCAGTTGGCTGTTAGGTTGCCAACAACATAACTCTTGAAACATCCTCTTGGTAGGAGCCAAAACTCTTCAGCTCCAAGAAGTGGGCTGGTGAATGCTATTTCAAGTGCCTGTAAATTAGAGTAAAGAGTGAAAGCTCCTTTGAATCTGCATTCTGTGACCTGATCATAATCAGCTATTTGACAAAGTTGGCTCTCACAAATTGCTAGTGGGTTTTATCTTTTCAATACCAACAAACTGGGGAGCTTTCACCTCAGTAATAATCTTCTTTTTTGTTAATTGTTTTTATTAGCAGAACATTTTATCTTAACCTTCCCTCCTAATGCCCAGATGTAGCCCAAGACTATTGATGCTAAGATCAAATTTTTCTGGTAGTAATGAAACTTTTTATATATTTTCATTGTCTTTTAAAATTCACACCATCAGTGATATTTGACACAGGAGCAAAAACCTGTTTTTCATGGCAATTTGATCACCAACTTGGAAAATTTAGTTGCTTCATCAAACAATTACTGGAGTTGAAAGCTTACCTTTAATTGGAAAACTATGTAATTTTCCTACAACAGGAATGTCAAAGAAAGAGACAATTTGAGAAAGTAAAATTGCTATTCTATAAGAAACCACAATTTTGCAGATTTTATGCCATGTTACATCCTTTTTTTGCTTTTAATGATCTGTGTTGAGAGTCTATGCAACACTTGCATATTTGCAAAAATTGATTTTTAACATGGAACCACTTCCCTGAGAGGAAAATTATCCTATCCTGCTTATTTGTTTTTAATGTTATTTATTGCTAAAGAACAAGTTGAGATTATCCAATTTTGTTAACCAAACTATCAAGCAACTGAAAAGGAACATTCAAAATGTTTAGTCATCTCTTTCTGGAATAATTTTTCAAGCAGTAGAAAAATTTTGCTCCTAGGTCACAAAGTGTTGAGGACAAATAATTGGACAAGATGAATCCTGTGTCCACATAACTCAACAAAATTGCTCGTTTGTGCAATCCACTAATCTTGCTTATCACAGTAATTCTTTTCTCTGTGAACTTAGGTAAGCTGCTTTTTACACAATTGAAAATTGTCTCAGCATGCTTAGAATTTTGCATTCTAAGGAAAAGAGCATAGACTACAGCTGTATATCCATTAATGAGGTAGTTAACACTTTTTATAGGCTATTTTTTTAGATATAAAGGGCATTTGCATTGGAAATAATTGGAAATGTAGACGACTATCTGTCCCTTGGTTCCCTTTACTGTCTGTCGTGCTCAGTTTTTGTTTTTGAATTTTTATCTGGTTTACTTCCATCTCCCTTCCACAATCTGTTTTGATTAATATCTGAATAACATAATCGAAACACGCGCTCTGCCTTTAACCTTCATGTGAGACGAACTCCAATAGTACGTTCAGATTTTTCCCCGGATGTAGCATGGGTTAAACTGTGGAACATGCTTCCAAAAGAGCTGAGATTATATAATGAGGAGGTGTGTGGTTGTGTTGAAGAGTGAAGTAGGAGCCGTACTGCGTGTTAGTGAAGAATCTTTTATGTTTATGGGTCTCAACGTGAGTTTTGTCACAGAGTAGTGTACTTTAAGTTTATTTATTTCCTTTTTTTTTTAATTAAACCTGATTGAACCTTGAAACATTGAACCTATTTGATGGGATAACTTTGTTGTGTCACATCTTTTGGGGTGACAATAGTTCAAATTGTTCAGCAAAATGTTCTTTGAAAAAGACCTTTCAACTTACCTGCTCCTTTCTAATGTTGTAAACTATCTGTTTGAAGTATCTTTAATGTTTATGGGTCTCAACGTGAGTTTTGTCACAGAGTAGTGTACTTTAAATTTAGCTATTTCCTTTTTTTTTAATTAAACCTGATTGAAACATTGAACCTATTTGATGGGATAACTTTGTTGTGTCACATCTTTTGGGGTGACAATAGTTCAAATTGTTCAGCAAAATGTTCTTTGAAAAAGACCTTTCAACTTACCTGCTCCTTTCTAATGTTGTAAACTATCTGTTGGGAAGTTCTATTACTTTTTCGTTCCAAATATAGTTTTTGGTTGAATAGATAAGTGGTTTATAGTGGTGAATATGCATATGACCTTGGGTTTGTTATTCTTTCTTTTTTTAAGCACAATTATTTTGTAGGTGTGGACATTGTAAAAGACTTAAACCAGAATTTGATAAAGCTGCAGAAACGCTGGTGAAAGATGATCCACCCATTCAATTAGTGAAGGTTGACTGCACAGAAGAAGGCAAAGACACTTGTAGCAAATATGAAGTACGAGGATATCCAACTCTCAAGATTTTCAAGAATGGGGAAGTCAATGCTGAATACAATGGCCCAAGAGAAGCAGGTACAAAAAAACTACATTTTGTGTCTCCTCAATATTAATCTATAATCTTTGTTGTGTTGTATTCTCATTATGAGGGTAAGAGTTCATGAGTTTTATATGGAATGTAGGACCAATTTCCTATGGCAAGTATGATCATTTTCAAGTAAGGGACGAAAGAAAGGAAACAAGCCAAGCAGACTTGGTACATTGTTGTGAAAGAAATACAAATATTTGTTGTCATTCAGTAATTAAAGTATTGAATCGCCTTTTCCCATGTACAAATTACAATTTGGGTGAGGGACCAACCATTTTTTCAGCATACATTCAGAAATAGAGGGAGAAGCTAAGGACAATTCTTCACTTCTGAGATTGGTCGGAATGACACACTGCCTCGCTTCACCCCCTAAAAAAATAATGGTGTGAAGATATATTTTTCTCTGATTACCCCCCTCCCTCCCTTGTCCTGGCAGTTTACCCAAATAAGTGCTCACACTTATGAAGATGACCTTACAATTTTCATCAAAGGTTCAATAATTGGAAACTGTCCGCCTGTAATGCTTTCTTCCCCTCCTTATGTATAGCTGCTCTGAAACTCTGTTTGGTGATGTATGCACAACCAAACACAGCTCCCGGCCTTTTTCCGACCTCTTTGAATCTTATGGCGGATCTTACCACTTATGCAATACATCTGGGCAGGTTATTTGGTGATATGTCTGCTGTGATGACTGTTAGTAAGATAGCTCTTGGAGATCTTTTAAATGTACATCAAACCCAATTAGAAATTCAAAAAATTATTACTTTATCTGGCTCCAAATCTGGCCTCTCATGCCAACCAAACACTGATCATGCTTTAGATCTATTGAGTAAACTTTCACCTAAGACGTCCAACTAATTCTCAATATATCCTAGGCCATGTTTCCTTTTTTGGGAACCATAAAGCTGACAACATCAGGGGTACCAAGTCATAAAAATTTATGGGGGGGGGGTTGTTTGTTGTTTTCAATTTTTTTCAAAGAAAATACCAAAAAAAGGCATTTTTGGTGAAATTTCCCTCCCCAAAGATAGCATCTTTCAAAATCTAGAAACATACCTTTTTCTAAAATTTTCTATACCCCCCCCCCCACACACACACACAATTGAAGCTACTAGACAAGATACCAAAGCTGCTGTCAGACATGACCAAAAAGAAGGATATATATTAAGAAATGTTTTTTCATTCATTAAGTTTTTGACTTGATCTTCATATTTATTTTTTAACAAACAGTGTATATTGGTTAAAATGAGCATACATGTACAATGTTTATGCCCTTAGTAAGGAGATCTCTCTCTATTTTCCTGACTCACAACAATTCGAACAAAATTGATTTATTAATATAAAGATGAGATTAGAGAGTTGATATGGGATATAGAGATGAGATTAGAGGTTATAAAGATGAGATTAGAGATTCGTTAGTGGTCCACATTTGGAGGGCAATTTGGTAGAAGATTAGTTTTTCGATTTAATAAGGGATTAAGTACAAAAAATATGTTTTCTGCAAAAAACATTATTTTATAGGTGTGGACATTGTAAAAGACTTAAACTAGAATTTGATAAAGCTGCAGAAACTCAGGTGATAAATGATCTCTGATCTTTCTTATCTTGATGCTTCAAAAAAAATACTATAATAGTGCTGATTCTATTTGCAAATACAATTGGATGTGGAATCACTTTCCTCTTCTGATTTACTCTTAATGCAAAACTTAAAAAATGATATGTCAGTTGTACTGGACAAAAATTTTTAAATATAACAGAAATGGTTCATGCAAAACAGATGCAACAATCTCTTAAAAATTTTAACCTAAGAAGAAAATTATAATATTTTGTCCATATCTTTTTTTTGTCGAACATTATTTATAGCAGCCTACTTGTAGGGAGCACTGCAATTTGAATATATTGTATATTTGTGCCAAGTATTTGCAATCTTAAATTTTTGTCAAATTATAATAATTTCAAGTTTTTTTATGAAGTAGATCGCAACCCATTGAAGGATTCTTAAAGCAACAAACATTGAATAAATTAAGACAACTTTTAAAACTGATGGTTCCCAGAAGTTCTCAAAGACAAGGTCCCCACTTGGAAAAGCCGGATTTGGTTCTTTTTTCATTCCTAATAATTCCTAATAATCAGTGGTGAGACAAATTAGGGTAACTGATTCTCAGATGCAACTTCATTCTGGGCACAATTGCAATTACTTCGCAATATGGCTAATATTGGCTTTGTGTTTGCATTGGTAAATAATTTAACCATATTTAAGACTATAATGGAAATGAGTTTCAGACAGGATAATAAGATCTAGGCAGGAGTTGACCTTTTGAAGATACACATATATTTACTGAATTTGAAAGAGACACAGTGCAAAAATTAACTTCAAACTTGTCAGAATTTGCTTCTTGAGACTGTGCCAGTCAGATTTTTATTGACTGCTTCTGATTGGATGAAAAATTCTATGAACAATTCTGATTGGCTTAAATTAGTACTAGCTAAATCTTGATTTACTAAAAATCTCATCGTAAATGGGGAATTACTTCACCAGAACAGAAAGATTTCCTTTGGGACATTTCTATCTGCCAAACAAAGGATCAAAATCTGCCAGATAGACACATCGTTATTAAAAGTAATATAACTCGGCCTCCCATTTAGTGTTGACACTCCCTTTATTTTATTGAATTAATTAAATAAATTTGTTATAGCTGGAATTATCAAATATATGAGAGCGCAAGCTGGACCAGCAGCCAAGGAATTGAAATCTGATTCAGATATCAAATCGTTTATTAGCAAGGATGAATCAGTAGTTGTTGGTTTCTTTGAAGAAGAATCTAAATTGAAAGAAGTATTCTTGAAATTGGCTGATAAGCTCAGAGAAAATGTCATGTTTGGACACTCTAGGAACGCTGATGTTCTTTCTCGTTATGGATATAAGTGAGTCCTCTTTCTCTTTTCTTGTCTCTAATGGTGAATTTTATTCTACTTCTTTAAGAGCCTTGAGCCTCAAGGAGAAGGTAAAAAAAAATGTTTGGGAAGCTGTGTAAGATCAAATAAAGTCATGTCCAAAGGAGAAAAAAGGCTATACTGGCGCTAGGGAATCTATCGAATCTATGCTGGGGGCGGGGAAACTGAACAAAACTCAAAATATGGGATAAACAAGAAATATATACAAAGTAATTTTAGGGATTTGTGAGGAGGGCAGGTCTAAAAGCCCCCCCTCTCTAATGTTTAACGTAAAGATATGCATCAGTTTTTATGTCTTTTTACATGTGCTTTTGTAGGTGTCATAACAGAATCTTTAAGACGTGAATGAGGAACATTAAACCAAATACATTGCAGTCAGTGGTGTCAATTGGGGGGGGGGGGAACTTGTCCCACCCACAATTTTGAGAAAAACCTTGTTTGGTAGTTCCATTGAAAAACAACACAATTGAAGTCCATCGTGAATAATGATTTGAAAATACTAACCAAGAAGTATCCAATAAATGATTTCATTTAAAAGCTCATTATCTGGAAATTGCAATTAAATGTATAAAAAACAAGGAAAAAGAATGCACAACGATACAAAAAAAAAATCTTTATTCTATAGAAGTGACAATAGCAGTGCTAATTGGTAAATGATATGAATAATTGACTATACTCATTGCTGTGTTTGCCAGCACCAAGGCACACAGGGAGACAGAGCTGTTGCATATGCTGCCTTTTCAATCCAATCTGATCAGAAATTCATTGTTCACTCCATTCCATGAAGTTTTATATTGTCTTTAAATCTTTTCTTGTGTTTGTTTCGCCTAAGCTGTATTGCCGGAAAGCATTTGTAAAAAAATTTTTTTGTGACCAATCATCCAGAAAGTGTAACTTAACCATATCATTCTTTCTTTTATTATAACCATTTTTGTTTAGTTTATATTTTGATATGCATTCGTTCAAAGGACTACCTAAACATACCCTTAGGTAATTCCCCTGGAAAGAATATAGTATATCTACCTCAATCTTCACCATATAGATGATCAATAAGCACGATTTTTAGCCACTTTCATCCTCCATTCATAAGGCGTGGCCTAACCACCTTAGCATTCCTATGATTATAGCCACAGAAATTGGGATTGAGCTATATTTTTCGTTATTCAGTCAGTTAAGTGAGTGCCTAAAACTATCCTTTGATAATTCCTCTGGATAATAACTGTTCTTTAAAAAGCTGAAGTCTTCTTCAGCTTTTTAAAGCATTCACGCTCAAGAGCCATACTTGACCACTGTCATTACTGTGGTTTCTATTATCCTATTCTTAGACCTGGCAGCTATTTCCCATTTTCTCAAGTGTAATCTACCTCTACCTTTAAAGCCTTTACTGCATCCATCCTTACTAATCCTGCCACCTAGGCAAGTGTCATTTGGTCAATTTTCTTGTTAACTAATCTAGGGGCTACCATATGAAAATATATCAAAGGATGACATCTGTTCAAAGGAAGAGAGGATATTTTTGTTATTTTTAATCGAAGAAATGAAGACATTTGATATTTGTGGCATTTTTCTAACTGGTCAATATTAAAAAATAGTGTTGGTGGTGCTGCTTTCATGTTTAAATAGCTTTAACTAAGGATGAAGAGATCTAATCACCTCGAAGGTTTGTCAGCTAATCTATATTATTAAAATGAAATTCACACCAATTGCCTTCTATGTATCCATATAATTTACCTTTGACAATGTCCTTTATCCAATGCAGAAATAAACTTGAAAAATTGGTTATTTATTCAAGATTGCACTGAACATATATTATGCCAATTCAGTTCAGTGCAAAACTTGAGCACAACGTAACCCTGCTCTCCGTAGATATCATCTCTAAATATTCCACGACAAGAAAGCTCTGTCCTAATGAGTAAAATGTTATACATCTCATTTATGAATGTTCATTTTGACTATTATTTAATGTTCTATTGGAGAATCCTGGTTTACATGTTTTGTACTAGTCAAGCACTAAAAGAAGGACAGTCCGAATTTTTCTTAAAAGGGGGAGGACGAGGGTTGAAAAGGAGAATATGTCGTCCAAAGGAGGACTTATGGTAAACGTGTCTAGTATCACCTAATCATCCTGTTTTATTCCCTTTTTTTAAACTAACTCTGTAGTATGATACCTGACGTTCGAAATCCAGGCATTTCATCTGTGTAATTTAAGTACAGGATACTTTCCAATTACTGCCATCTTCTCCCAGTGCCTCTACTCTATTTCTTTGGAAATTTGTACGGAGATAGACTAATTTCAATGGTGAATTTCACGCTTGTGTGAAGGTATAGTATGAATAGTCAGAGACATACCTCCGGAAGGAGGAGTGGGATTCCCTCAGCAGACAGCTTTTGCCAAATAAGATTTTTGACATACTTTTGAAGAAACAAAAGCCCAAAAATTGCTCCTTTCTTTGACATATGCGGGATATGCGTAAATATGCGGGAAAGTAAACATTGAAGTCACTCATCCCCACCCCAGAATAACATTCCATGCTGTATCCCGTGCTCTCCAGTCAGCAAAATAGAGCATAATTTATACTCGTTTTACAGTGCTTTAATGAAAGTGGAATATTCCTTTCGTATTGCACACTTAAATGTGTCTTTAGTTATTCTGTCAGTTGGTGAGGGGTGGGGGGGGGGTGGATCTTTGGCATAGACATTCTGGAGATTTGGCTTTTGGGATTCCACAACAATGATGGATCTGTAGGCAAATAGTCTAAAGATTTAGGGATAGCATCAAACGTTTATGATGATTGAATCTTTTTCTTATTCTTTCTATAAACTTCGCTAAATTCACAAGTTATGCGCTTTTAAACTTTTTTTGGGGTGGGGCAATGTGCCACTGGACTTTGGTGGACCTCAACGCTTTTTTTTACTTGTATCATAAACTTAGTTTTCTCTTTTATGAGATAACATGGTATTGTTCTACTGTATTGTTCACCTGCTGTCCAAATTTGAACCTCTTAAAATAAAAACTAAACTATATTTTGTTGATGGGTAATTAGCTTTTTTTTTATAAAACTCACTTTGTTATCGTTCGATGCCCGTGCTCGTGTAATGTGTATGGCTTCATGCGTTTTTCAATTATTTGCCATAGTTGTTATCTATTTTTCGTTAGTTTTTCTCTTCTTTTGTAAGTTTTTTTTTCTTTTAAGGGATAATGTGGTGCTGTTCCGTGCCAAGCACTTGCAGTCCAAATTTGAACCAGATTACCTAGTGTACGAAGGACCCGCTGACAAGACAGACTTGAACAACTGGATTGAGAGTAACTATCATGGCCTCTGTGGCCATAGAAATAATGACAATGCTGCTCAATTTAAAGCCCCTTTGGTTGTTGCTTATTACACTGTGGATTATGTCAAAAATGCAAAAGGTAATTTTTTTTTTCTGGGAAATAATCTTGTTTGATTTTATTTAAGTTTTTTTTTCTTTTTGCAAACCTATTTTTTTGTTCTTTTTAGAACCCTCTTTGAACCTTTCAGATGCTAGTCTGATCAAGTCCTCCCCAAAAACAGAAGCAAGTATGAAAAGTATTACTGGTTTTGATTAAAATTATATTGTACTTATCATCTGCTTGACAAGTGACAATGTTGCTTGATTTAAATCCCCTTGGCTGTTGCTTATTATGCTGTGGATTGTGTAAAAAATGCGGAAGAATTTAAATTTTTCCTGAAAAAATTATGTTTAATGTTAAGTTTTTTCTTCTTTTTACAAGCCTATTTGAGCGTTCGGTTAATCTAATGAAGTCCTTGAAATAAAGATAGGCGAAATTAGAAAGGGATTCTTTTGCTAGTTTTAGATATTTTAGCATACTTTTTATCTATTTGAGGAAATGTACAGAATATTGGTTGTTGGCATTTACTTGAATATACACAGAGGATTGTCGGGAGAATGGGTACCTGAGAAGACCAAAACTACATGTAAACATTATGCAGTAATTGAAATAAATACTACGCTTCAGTAATGGAGTATGTGCAAAGTTAACTTTCATTAAGCCCCGCCCCCTCTTTGTTATATTGATTAGTTGAGGTTATACAGTCAATGATAGAAATCGAACATTATGTCTTAAAAGATTGCAACTTATTCTTCATTATCATGTCCCATGGCATGGGAGCATTTATTTGAGATGATAGTTCCCAGTTTCAAATGCTTTGCTTTATCTATAGGGTCCCTAAAAAGTCGGGTTCAGGTCATGTAGGGCCTCGGAAGCTATTATTGAACCATAAACGTCTGAAGATCAGGAAGTATTCTCTCTAAGAATGTCCTTGGGAAAGGAATATTTTGGCTTAAAAGTGCTCTTTTGCTTCTAGTCTCCCCACTATCTCTCAAGGTTAAGACCTCTGCGGACCTATACTACCCTAGACTTATGCTTAATTATCCAGACTCTCCTTATGCAAGCAACTAGGTGAGGAGGGGGAGATAACCTTTGGTATTGTCTCAAATGACATTATTTTCCCTGTATCTTTCTAATAATCTTTAGATGGAACCCCCCTCCCCCTCTCTCTCTCTCTCTTTTGGAATAGATGACTGTGTACGTGCCTGTCCCTGTAAATTATTAACTACAACTGTAACACCTTTGATATTTGTTGTTGCTTTCAGGAACCAATTACTGGCGCAATAGGATAATGAAAATTGCTCAAAACTACAAGGATGACTTTACTTTTGCCATCTCAGATAAGGATGATTTCCAACAGGAATTGAATGAGTTTGGTTTTGACTACGTTACTGGAGACAAGCCAAAAATTGCTGCACGAAATGCCCAGAATTTGAAGTTTGTTATGAAGGAAGAATTTTCGTAAGTTCTCTCACCCTAAAATTAGTTTCTGAAATCCCTTTTATAGATCTGCTAAACTTTTTGCCGGAATTTTGACTTCTATTTTAATTTCACAGGTTCAACCTAAACTGTGGTGACAAGCTAATAAACTATTTCAAAACAAAGCATCTGAGCAAATGAAACAAGTTTGAAGTAGCAAGGTTGTGCATTACGTGTAAAGTGTTCGATTGGAATAGGGTAGCTAGTAGTAAAGGACTACGCATTGATTCCACACTAGTATTTACTCACCAATCTTGGTTAATTTAGGGGTTGTTTGGCATTAAATGCATTTTCGAATAGATTCGTATATTTTAGAATTTTGACTAAAATGACAGCTCTATTGTTGCAGTTTTATATAAACATGTTTTGCTAATATACCTTTTGTAAGGAAAACTATAGGTTCTATGACTATCTTAGTTTTATGACTATCTACCTTAGTTCTTCTGCCCTATGGAATTACGCATGGACGAATGACAGATAGACTTGTCTATTAACAAATGAACTGACATCATTTTTATACAATCTTAATAAGGGCTTATGAGAGATTTGCCTCTCACTCAATCGGACTATGAGGTTTACCTTGGGAACTAAAAAGTTATGATTGAAAAATATTGCAAAATATGTTTTTGTTCTGTAAGTTCAGAAATCCATAGCTCCAAAATGAGATATAAAAGAAGCGGCTTTTCATCATCTCAAGAATTTCCTTGTTCTAGAAGAAATTAATTCTGTGAATTTTAATGATATATGCCCATGACTCTGTTCTATTGCATAATGGGACAGAAAGACAAATCGGCATTGAGACGCTGCTGAAACCAGTGCCTCCTCTGAGTTCCGTATTTCAATGTGCTGTAGAATAAACCCAGGTCATGCCTTTCCACTTGCGACCATGCTTCCAGAGTTCTTGAAATGGTTTTACATCTCTTAATTTGACACTGATAAGATTCACCTTCCATCTGCTTTTTTCTTCAATGAAGAAGATGGGTCTGCTAATTGTACATGTTATTTTATTTATTTTATTTATTATTACAATAGCGGTAAGCATTAATGCTTGTCGCAAAAAACACAAAAACACAAAATAATAATACTAATCTAAAGTAAATTGGCAACGACAAATTAAACAGCAAAAACTTCTAAATAAAACGACACTACACAACAAAAGCGTCTAAATAAAAAGGCGTATTTACTAATGCACTCTTAAAATTTCGAACACTCTCTGCCTCGACAACCTCCAAAGGCAAACCATTCCATGGTCCGGCAACTCTACTAACAAAAGATAATTGACCAATTTTTTTCAGTGGTTTTGGGAGATATAATTTATAATCATACTGACAAGTAGAGTGATAATGGCTAAATTTAAAAAATAAATTTGGATCAACATCATCCACTCCTTTAATTATACGAAACACATTTACAAGGTCATTGCGACGTCTACGAAACTTCAACGACGGGAGTTGAAGCCTAGAAAGTATCTGCGGATAAGAAAGGCGCTGAAGGTATGGGACCAATCTAGTGGCCCTTCTCTGAACCTTTTCTATCCTATGCTCATCCGTTAGACTTAATGGAAACCAAACAGAAGTATTATACTCAAGAAGAGGGCGGACCATTGATTTGTATAGTAGTAAGAAATTACGAAGGTTGAACCTACTAAAGCTTCTCCTTATAGACGATAAACGATAATTCGCATTCTTTACAATTTCCGAAACATGCTTATCAAATTTTAATTGGGTATCAAAGTAAACACCAAGGTCACGCACTATTTCGTTAGAAGATTTGTATGCCAGACAGCTGGTAAGTATGCACAGGTGGGAGTTTACGAGCATAGTGTAGAACAACACACTTAGAAGGGTTTATGAACATGGAATTAGATTCGCACCAATAAGTTAGAGAGCCTCCTGCAAAAGTTGCACATCGTTTTGGTCTCGTACTGGTAGATAAAGTTTTACATCATCCGCGAACATCTTGACAGTAGAATGCTGAACAGAGGAAGGCAGATCATTAATAAATAAACAAAATAAAATTGGACCCAGGCAGCTACCCTGGGGGACTCCGCTTAACACATCAATTGAGGATGACATAGCTTCACCAACAACAACCTGCTGAGTCCGTCCATTTAGATAATCAGCAATAAATGCAGTTGTTTTTTACCCAATTTATAAGCTCCACATTTTTTAAGAAGAGTGGGTATTGAGACTTTGTCGAATGCCTTCGAGAAGTCGATGTAAATGCAGTCAAAGGGTATAGCTAAATCGGCAAAACGTTGAAAATCCAAAGTAACCTCAAGAAGCTGAGTATTACAAGACCTATTTTTTTCGGAAACCATGCTGAGCAGGATTCCAAAGATGATTTCCGTCAAAATACTTTTGAACGCGTGAAACAATCAACTTTTCCATCACTCGGCAAAAAATAGACGTGATTGAAATTGGCTGATAGTTTTTAAAATCTGACCTGGAGCCACTTTTGTGAAGCGGCTTTACCAAGGCCTTCTTCCACCCTGACGGACACAGTCCATGCGCCAAAGATAAGTTAAATATATAGGTAAGTGGTTCTGCAATTTCATGAGCAATTTGTCTTATCATTATGTTCGGGAAACCGTCTATATCCGGCGCTTTAGACGTATCCAATTTTATAAGAATAGTATAAACTTCAGTCAATGAGAAACCTGAATCATCAAATGGAACAAGAATGTCCGGCGACGCAATCGACTCTACTTGAGATGCAAAATTAGCTTCATTTGAATGAATTGGCTGTGTTTTAAGAAAAACTGAAGAAAAAATTTGGTTAAAAATAAGAGCCTTCTCAGAATCACTATCAATCTTTTGGTGTGTATCCTGATGTGTGAACGTAGATGAAGATGGTGCAAGGTTAGGCTTATTCCTATTTACATATTTCCAAAATATTTTAGGTGATGCGGTGCTTGAGTGAATAATACGCGACTCAAGCTCTTCACGATTAGCCCTAAGAAGCCGAGTGACCTTGTTTCTCGCTAGTGAATACGCATGCCATTCACCTGAATCCTCTTGCAACTGAGTATCCAAATGCCCTTGTCTGACTACTTTACTATGTCGTGACTCAATATAAGACCGCCAAAGACTATTTTTTTCACGTATTGCTTGGAGTATGTGTCTTGGAAGTTTAGGATTATTTCTGCGACCGGAAAAATTCCTCACCAAAGGAACAAATTTATCCCTACATTCCCTCAACACCTTTTTTACAAAATCAAACGCGGTGTCCGGAGAAACATGATTATTTTTTAGTTCATACATGATATTAATAGACGAAATAAATTGTCGCATTGATTCATAATCGGCTTTAGCATAATCATGCCGATAAAACTCAAAACCTCTCTGTTGAGCATCAATATTCATGTAAATATCTAACACAACATGATCACTTTTACCTAAAGGCGGACGGAAATCTACACTCAAAATATCATCGATTGACTTGGTAATAACCAGATCTAAAATCGATGGAATAGCATCATTCCTGGCTCGAGTTGGCCTAACAATATGTTGGTATAAGTACAGATCATCCAATCTATCTAAAAATTGCTGCTCATACGATGAAGTGGACAAACTCGTACTATGCGCACTCCAATCTATCAAAGGTAAATTGAAGTCACCTAGAATAAGGAACTTTGAACTACGACCAACAAGACGAGAAATACACGCTAGAATATTGGCATTATTAACTGGACTCGATAAATTCACAGTAGGACTACGATAATGGCTCGAGTTGGCCTAACAATATGTTGGTATAAGTACAGATCATCCAATCTATCTAAAAATTGCTGCTCATACGATGAAGTGGACAAACTCGTACTATGCGCACTCCAATCTATCAAAGGTAAATTGAAGTCACCTAGAATAAGGAACTTTGAACTACGACCAACAAGACGAGAAATACACGCTAGAATATTGGCATTATTAACTGGACTCGATAAATTCACAGTAGGACTACGATAAAAAGCTGCAGTACACATGTAAGTACTATGATAAGGCAATTTAACACCAACCAAAAGACAATCCGACACTGAGTCTACTAATGAATCAACAACCACAGAAAACTTAATAGAACAATGAATATAAATACAAATCCCTCTTTTAGCTGAATTATTAGATACTAAATTATATTGTGGTAGCGGCTGAAAAAAAATAGACGGGTCACTGAAATGTTTTGGTAAAACTTCGGTAACAACAACTAAATGTGGTTTACGTTGCTTTATTAGCTCACTAAACTCTTCCCATTTAGATGACAGGCAGTCTGCATTTGTATATGTCACCAAAAATTTATCACTCAGACACTTCAACTTTTTTAGGGAGTCACTCTTCGATGCTCGCGTAGCTATTTGGGGTTTCACGAAAAGAGTTATTATTCACGAGGGTTAGTCTGTTTTTGCTACGTTTTATTTTCCAGTTAGTTTCGCCAGCGTCCAATTTCGATTTCAGCTCCTGTTTCAGGGCATCGTACTTCTTTTTTTCCAACAGTTCAATCGTAGTACGATCATGAGAGACTTTGAACAAGGGGTATGTAGCTTTGATACTAGCAGTCTCGGACATCAGAAAGAAACAAGCTGTATCACGTTCTACCGGTGTCTTGAACATCAACTTAATAGGCTTGATCTTACCAGGCGTATGTTTACCAAGTCTAACTGAGTAGCTACATTTCGCAGGGCAAAGTACAAGTAGCTTGTCGTTGAAAAATTTGCAATCGGTCTCGTTTTGTTGTCTACGAGATGACAAAGTAGCGTCTTCAGCTAAACCAAACACGATCAGGTTTTTTTGTTTTTCCACAATATCTGACACAAAATGAACTTAAGTTCGAGCTACTGACACTGATTTCCTCGTCCTTTTTCACAAATTTTTCAGTTAGGCTTTTTTCCAAGCCCTGAAACTTCACCCCTATTAGGTTCTCGGTAAAATACTGGACGTCGGAAAGTGTGCACTTATTTTTCAGGTCATTCTCGATTTCAGCTACTTTCCGTTGGATAGGCTCTAATAAAGCGCAAAATTTATCCTCCATCGCCTTAAATGACGTTTGAATTTCACCCCTCAAAATATCTTTAATTTCTGCAGATGTCAGCCCTTGGTTGATCGTGTTTTTCTTTTGTTTACATACGGCGCAGAACCAAAGTGACCCGAGCCTCCGAGTCATTTTTGTGAATAAGTTGTATTCCGGCTCTGTCATTTCCAAGCATACGATGCATACCCAGGATTCGCATGAGTCGCAAAGCAATGCAAAATCGCCTTCTTGCAATTTGGAGTCACAACCTTTGCACTCATCAACACCTTTTTTGGGCGAATGTCTTGGTCTTTTTTGGGCAACTGTGTTAGACGATCCTTTATTTTTCTCCATAACTCTATCGTTGTAATAGTAACAACATTGCGCGCGCGCTAATTTTGAAACCAAGCGTACACGTGGGCTAATTAAAACAAGGTCAAACAAAATAGTCCTTAAATAACAAGATTGACCTTAAAAATGCGAGTTAGGGTAATACACCACTCTATAGGGTCACTTATTAGCAAAGCAGGTAAGCAGATTGATACTTATTTCCTCTGATTTTTGAAGATTTTTGGATTACACTTAGATAAGACAAAAAAACAGCGTTGCCAATCCATTTTTATCCAAGCTTATGCCAAGCTTTTTTCCCAAGTACCCTATTACACACCTAGGATGGCCAAAGAAAAAATAATGTCACAAATTTCCATTGCTTGTTGGCTTGTAGATACTCCAATGAAAACAAAATTGAAAAGGGCATAAATAATACGCCATCATGAATTTCTGCTGCCTGTCGGCTAGTAGATAATCTAATTAAAATAAGCTCAAAAGGGCTATAATTAAAAGGCTATAACAAATTACCGTTACTTTTTGACAAAAATACTAATTAAAAAAAAAAAATAATAAACAAAGCCATCACAAATTTTCGTTACTTGTCGGCTAGTAGATATTCTAATTAAAAGAAACTCAAAAGGGCTATAATTAAAAGGCCATCACAAATTTTTGTTACTTGTCGGCTAGTAGATATTCTAATTAACAGAAACTCAAAAGGGCTATAATTCAAAGACCATCACATACTTGTCGACTAGTAGATGTTCGAATTAAAAGAAACTCCAGAGGGCTATGATTAAAAGCATCACAAATTTCCGTTACTTTTCGGCTAGTAGGCCCTCTAATTGATAGAAACTCCAAAAGATTAATTTATAATAGCCAATAGGATTAGATGTTTTCAGGATAGTAAGGTCTATGGAAAAGGGTCAGTAGCCAACATAAGAAATTTATAAAATTTAATTTATTCCCCTCTATAATATTTCTCTACGCTTCAAACATATTGTTTAAAAATGAATGGAATAATCTTATTTGAATACTATGCCAGATTTATTAAATATTTAACAAATGGGCAAGTTTCCAGAGTAGAACAACGGTTTTTTTTTTTTAATAACTCCAAACTTTTGAGTTTACTGAACAACAATGTAAAAATTCCATCTGTAATTCTTTTGCTAAAATGTAACTCGCAGCGTCAATGAAAAAATACGAAAAGTCTGACTGATATCTTTTTTTCTTCTTTTTTGAATTTTTTTTTTTAGCATTAGGATATACTGATAAAGCAGAAATTTGGAGAAACACTTAACCGATACGATTTTTATTTTTCTTATCATGTCTATTAACAAAATATTTAACAAATGGGCAAGTTTCCAGAGTAGAACAACGGTTTTTTTTTAATAACTCCAAACTTTTGAGTTTATTGAACAACAATGTAAAAATTCCATCTGTAATTCTTTTGCTAAAATGTAACTCGCAGCGTCAATGAAAAAATACGAAAAGTCTGACTGATATCTTTTTTCTTCTTTTTTGAATTTCGATTTTTAGCATTAGGATATACTGATAAACCAGAAATTTGGAGAAAACTTAACCGATACGATTTTTATTTTTCTTATCATGTCTAATCTTCATTTAGATGCCTTTTCTTGCGAAACAAAACCACTGAAATATTATTTGCAATGGAACAAGGCTCAGAGAGGTGTTTGCTAGAGCATAAAGAAAGTCAGTGCTTTTCATTTTATTGATATAAATATCGTTCAGTGCTTGTGTGTCGTGACAAAAACAGATGGTTTTTTACCTGTAAATAAATGATTTTTCAAAATTTTCAAAAAGAAAGGGGAGGTCCTCAAACACTTTGCATGAGTCCTGTGGTGGCGCATTGGGTTTGACCTTAGCTTGGTAATCCGGGACCCAGAGATCGAATCATGCTGCAGAAATGCACTGCAGGGCCGACGCAAGGACCTTAGTAGTCAAGAAGCGTCGTTAATCTGATACAATACAATACACTTTGCATGGGGTTGTTGGGGGTGGTATTCTTCTCATTCTACGTCAATGCTATGAATGAATTTAAACCATATCTTGAGACGTTGGTGTGGTATCCCTAAAACTTTTTAGTTAATTCTTATTAGTGTCTATTTATCACAAATGGATGACAATCCAAGTTTTCAGGAGGGAGGGAGGTTTTATATGTCACAGAAGCGTCATTTTTATCCGAAATGCCATAAAATGTTGTACTTTTTGTGTATTTGTGTGCTTTATCTTCCTATCGCCTCTGAAAGCTTATGCTTTTCATGTATTTTCATAAATTTGACATATCAGGCTTAAAATAAGCCTTTTCATGTTTTCAGTGAACTTAATTAAAATCAAAAGTAATGTAGGACCTGCAAATTTGGTTGCATGATTATTTGCTATTTTTTTTTCTTTTTTTTTAGAATGGAGGCCTTTGATCAGTTCTTGAAAGATTTGAAGGAAGGCAAACTTGAGCCTCACATTAAATCTGAGCC
Source organism: Artemia franciscana (assembly GCF_032884065.1). NCBI lineage: Eukaryota > Metazoa > Arthropoda > Branchiopoda > Anostraca > Artemiidae > Artemia > Artemia franciscana. Next base: position 27,953,800 of record NC_088879.1, on the reverse strand, counting down.
AGTTCCAACTCAAGACGGTCCTGTAACCGTTGCTGTTGCCAAGAATTTCGATGATGTTATTCTCAAGTCGGGCAAAGATGTTCTTATCGAATTTTATGCCCCTTGGTGCGGACATTGTAAGAAACTCGCACCTATTTTTGATGAATTGGGTGCTAAGGTAAGATGAGTTGGATGTAAATTTCGTGTAACTCGTTGATAAGCGTTGTCAAATGTAACTAATTATTTTTACTTATTTTTCACAGTTCAACGTGTATTTATTTTTCACAGTTCAACGTGGCAACAATGACGAAAATGTGATATTACCCTAAAAACTTTATAATTTGGAACAAACCAAAAGAAAATCCTAGAAAATTGCGGTTTGTTGGTTTGTAGAAACCTAAACTGGTCAAAAACTGTCTTTATTTTGATGTTCTTGGTACTTTGGGGGAGATTTAGGGGAGTAATTCAGCATATTTTTTCTCGGTCTTTTTTCCCTGTCTTTCCAATTGCACTTCCAGGGTGAAGTGCAAAAAAACCGGGGATCAGCACCATCGGTTTAGACTGTAACTCTGCATAACTCTGCTTACGCAGTAATGCCCGTGTAACTCTCCTTAAATTTTAAATCAACATTTTTCTGTTGAATCAGCTATCTTTGAATGTATCTTAGTCAATTGAGGCGGTAATACAGTGGTTGAGTCGTATTTAGCAAAGTTAAAACTATACGAAAAATAAAAACAAAATGAAACAAAGTAAAAAAAAAAAATGAAAATAAAATGAAAAGTCCAAGCTGTTACATGTTTTACTTATGTTCACATTCTTGCTTTGGATGTTCAACGGAAACACAAATTTTGACCATTTAGTATTTGGTTTATTAGTTATTATTCAAGACTTTCGTAGCTACCAAAAATTAAGTTCGTTTATTTTTATTATATTATTCAAGTTTTTATTTATTTTTGGTCAAAGCGAACCTAATACATTTCAAAGCTATATTTCTATTTAATAGATCAATTGACATTTTTTTTCCAATGTAAAGGTAAAATTTCTATAAGAAATATATATCAGTTAACTATTGAATATAATGCTCCCTATTTTAAATAGTTTTTGGAACATAACTAGGAATGTTCTAGACCAGATGTTTCTATTTAATAGGTCAAAATTACTTTTAATGGTTTTTTCCAAATACAGATGTTTCCTTTCCTTTAGATTTGACATCTATTTGATTTATTTCTGTCTTATTAACAGGAAGACTGACAGTCATAAATTGTCTAGTTAATTAATTGCAACCTAGGTAACTATATTTAATAAATTGTGAAGGATTTACTATAATAGATAAAACCAAATAATGACTTAATCTTTATTAATCATTTTAGTTACACTATATAAATGGTATAAGATGTAATTCATTTATTTCATCATTTCTGAATTATATACACATATTTATTCTCGGTATTAACTACATCAATGGCTTGTAGCATAAATTATTTTTGTAAGCAATCTGTTAACACTATTAAAATAAGTAAAAAATAATGCGGAATGGAACTAAAAATGGAAGACTTGTTACCGTAAATAACGAGTTTCTTATTTCGATAAGAAAACTAATTAAGACTTGTGCTCGTAATTTTCGATTTAACCAGAAGACACGTTGGTATTGTTGGTATTGTTGTACCAGCCATTTGGTGAAAAAATACACTATCTTTTTGTAGACTGCTTATTTTGAATGCAGGGATTTCTGTAGAAGTCTCAGATTAAAAAAAAGTAATAATGACTAGATTATGAAAAACGTTAAGAATTACGGAGGGATATCGTATAATCATAATTAATCATAATCTTTTGGTGCCCAAAGGACAAGTGGATTAAGTCAAATTGGCCTAAAACATTGTCAAGTTTTGATTAAGAAAATCTGAGTTTGTTTAGGTTTATTACCAATCCTTATTTCTATGAACAAAAGTCATTGTTTCGTAGTTTATGCAACACATATCAGTAAAACTAGTTCAAGTAAACTGACTCGTGATATTCTCCCATGTTTATAGAATTCTTAAAAACTAGCGCTTTACTGAAAACTCAGCTTGCTTTAATTTTTTGAAAAATTAAGATTGTATACAAAAATTTATTGATTTCATGGCTGGTGAAAGACTATTGAGAGCCTTATAAATTAGTCTTTTATTTTCTGTAGGCTACTTAAGGACTTTTCTACTCCCAATTCTGTTTTATTGAGTTAGTTTTCTGTTGTCAGTAAAGTGCTAGATTTAAAATTTTACAGATATTGGGAAACATCACGAACCACTTTATTTAAGCTAGTTTTGTCGGTATATCTTGCGTAATTCATGAATCAATAATTTTGTTTCGTTTTAAATTTCAACGTCGCTCTTTACTTCCGTAAGAAAACTTTGTTTTTAATAATTTTTGCTCCTTTTTTTTATGACATACAGAGTAAACCTTACAAGAATATCTTTTTTTAATTTAGGCAATAGAACTAGGAACCTAATGTTTTTTTTTAATGTGATATTATATAAGTTTTTACTTCCTACCTCCCTTAAACTTTCCTACAAATATATGCAACTTTGTCACTTAACTAAGGGGCCTAAGGTTTATGGTATCATCTGTATCTATTCAGTTGATTCGCACATGAAAATTAATAAATAACATTTTTTGTTCATTAGGAAGTTTCTTTTCAAAACACATCTTTAAGTTTCGGCTGCTAAGGGGGCTGGGAAGGGGAACAAATTAAAGGGGTATTGTAAAGCTCCAGTCAATGAGTTTTTACTATGGAGATTATAATGGTACCCTTACTGTGCTTGCCATCCATTTCACTCCAGAAGTTGCCATGTGGCACTCTCAAAGAGATGTATATACCTTTCAGATATAGTTACTTTCTAGACCAAATAGTGTAGGAAATGGATCAGAGAGGAGAGAGCTTTGACGTGAATTCAATGGGAATCAAAATTATTGCCATCGAAATTGCACTGTTGCCTAGTCGAACTAGACTAACTAAATTTTAATTTGTGAAAGTTTAAATTTCTCTTGATCAACCCGGGAATTTTTCTGAAGGTATAATTGAGGACTAGAATACAGTTAGGGTTTGGAGAGAAATGAGAATATATGCTACTTCGAAAAGAGGATGAAATGCATCTATTGCGCCCTTCTGGCAATAGTGGTTCTTCTGTCTTTGCCCCAAAGTCCATCAAGAGATCGATTTTGCAGGAAGAGTTGTCCTCAATTTATCCTCAAATTTTATCCTCAATTTTATCCATCAATTACCAAGAAATTACCAAGTTATAATACTTGGTAATTTCTTAATTTCAATTTTTCTTCGCTTGTAACTAAAAAATGTTTTATAACTTGGGACTTGAAAATGCTTTTAAAAGGCTGGCAAAATAACATATGGACTCTCCGATCATCTTTATAAAAAGGGGTCAATTATGATTCCAATTTTCATGATTTACTACGTATTCTCTAGTATTTTGGAGGATAAGCTCTTGGGGCCAATCTTGGATGACCCCTTTATCTTCCTCTCTGTTGCATTCACAGGGAATGTAATATATGCTCTATCTGCTGGCAAGCTTCTAATCAATGTATTTGTTTATTCAGTGTAAACAAACAACTTGTTATTATTCATCAATTTGTTATCTATGTTATTAAATTTGAACATTATACTCTTTTTAGATGAAAGGAGAAGATGTTGTTATTGCTAAATTTGATGCCACTGCAAACGATGTTCCTACTGGATTTGATGTATCTGGCTTCCCCACTCTTTTCTGGATGCCTAAAGGTGGCAAGCCTGTGCAATATAGAGTAAGTCTCTTTGTCCTGCTTTAGTGCTTGGATGTTTTTCATTTTTCAAGTCAGTCAATGCCTGTAACTCTGTACAGTTTGGACTTTGTACATGCTAAACAATGTATAACTTTGCTTCATAAATTTGAAGGTTGATAGGCTCTGTTGGAATAGTCTGTATCTTTTGATATTCTGGTAAAATTCTAATGCTACGTTGTTGCTTGCATGCGAAGGCTGATGGGCTGTGTCGAAATAGTCGGCGTCTTCTGGTAAAATGTCAAAAAAAAAACGCCAATAAAATATGAAGAGATTGCTTAAAAAAGAAAAAAAATGCCTATAAAGTTCTGGTGCCACGTGCTGGGTATTGAACAAAGTCGAATGAAGAGAGGTTAACGGGAATTCCCTATGTTGCAAGCATTGTTTGTCTTTGCTGATTGTATGTGAAAGCTGACGAGATCTGCTAGAATAGAACGTGTCTTCTATTAAAACATAATAATTCCTATAAAATATGGAGAAACTTCAGTGAAAACTGAAAAGATTCCTGACAAATTTTGATGCCATGTACTTGGTACCAGATAAAATTAAAAGAGGGCTCGCTGAAACCCTGCAGATGTCAAACCTGTCATGTTCGCTGCGTGTATGGAAGGATGATGGGCTCTGTCACAACAGTGTGCATATTCAGGTAAAACATAAATAACTACGGTAAAATACGGAGAGACTTGTGGAAAAATTCAAGACTCAAGTGTATTTCTGATGCCCCGTAGGTGCCAAACATTGTATGTCTTCGCTGGATGCCTAGGGCACGTTCTGCGGATGATGGATGTCAAATTGCTAAAGATTTTCCTTTTCGGAGAAATGTCTTGAGCCAAATGAAAAGTAGGTTGTCCCCAGTTGGGACGGAAGAATGTCGTGAGGAAAGATTTAAGGGATGCTGGAATTCCTTGTAGGGTGTAAAGAGGGAGGCTTTGAATAGATTGGGATGGAGGAGGACCGCTTGCAGCTGTGTTGGCCTCAAGTGCCTTTGTGCTGGTCTGAGTTGTTAGTAGTAGTAGTTGTATATACATAATATATATATACATAAATACTTGAACTGTTGTTTGGTCTATAACGTAAAATTTACTGAAGAAATGTCTTGCTTTGCAGGGAGGAAGAGACCTAGATGACTTCATCAAGTACATTGCTGAGAACGCATCTACCGAGTTGAAGAGTTACGACAGAGATGGTAAAGTTAAACCCAACAAAGAGGAGCTGTAATGCAAGTACGGGAAACACTGCGAGTGTTAAATAGTGATATGTTTGAGAAGTCTGCCTAAATCATTCTTGGATCTTTTTTTTTCTTTTTTTTTTTATTATTATTTGTCATTAGCAGTTTGGGCTCTTGGGTGTGGGATACGTGAATCTAAAAACAAGAGTCTGATTCTTCCTATTTATACCATTGTTAAATAGAATAAATTTTTATGAAATTTAGAATGAGGTTTAGATTTTTGGTAGGTGAACATCTATTTGATAGAAATTGGTCAAAATCAGACCGAATTTTGATTAAAAATCAATTAAAAAGTACAAAATGTTTTAAAAAGAGAGGCATAGTATAGAACAGAACTATTCTTAAGTGCCTTAGTTGGGTTTCACTTTTTTCGAATTTGCAGTTTTGTTGTTGTTTTTATTTCTTGTTTTTGCGCCAAAAATTCGCCTAGAAGAATAGTTTTACGGCCGCGAATAGATTTAACAGCTGCTGTAAAAAGACCCTTATCATTTTCTCCCCCGAACTGCTGAAAGCTTATACATGCAAGTTTCTGGGCAAAGGGAACCCTCATTCACAAAAAAAGAGTCTGCGAAAAACATTAGTTTGATTTTCCTAAACCTTATATCTGAAAGTCCTTAGGTGATGGAAACCCCGGGTTGAAAAAAAAAACAAAAAAAAACAATATAGACGTTCTAATAGCTCTGGGCCAATAGCATTGAGGAAAATAAGTAAAAAAACATGTGCATTTCCTAATAGCACTGAGAAAAATTATAAATTATTTTTTGCAATGAGAAAAATTATAACTTTTCTTCACAGCTGCTAAACATGTTTTGTAAGCAACAATTCCATAAATATAATTGATTCACATAGGGGTACAATGGTATTGGCATTACTTGAGGGAAAATTTGTAACATTCATTAGAACTACCCTTGAGGATAGGTCACTTGCCTCGCATTATGAAGACTAACGCTAGACACTTCATTTCATGCGAAATGAAGTGAAAGGCACATGGAACGCCTATATTTTGAACAACAGGCCCCAATTGCTTTTCAAACCTATAGTGAAGTCGACTGGTCCTTTACCTTGTAGTACCAACATGGTCCAAATAGCAGCCCGTATTAAAATAACTCGAAGCTTGTCAAATATACATGAAAGTGGGTAAAAGACCCGTAAATACACAAAAAAGCTTTAACTTGAAACAAAATCGCAGATTGACCCAAACTCCTAATAGAATCGTTGCATTCGTCGAATGTACAAACAATTTCCAGGCTTCCTACGTTTTTGCAGACCCAATCATTTCCAATATGCTATTCCATCGCACTTCCATGTCAATAGAGGTATGAGAACGAAGGCCACTCTCTTTACGACATCTTTTAAAGTTACTATGCTGGACAGTTGAAACTTGGTTTTCTAAATAATTTTGTAGTTTTATCAATGTTTGAACAAATGAAGCCCTATTGTTAGTATGCACTTATTTTGGTCAGTTTTCACTTATGTCAATTCATATTTAAGAAATTTGTGTGTACTATTAATGTTTTAGTTGTATAGAAAAGCTAACATTTTTTTCACAGCAACAATTTATAATTTTTGAAAATTATTACGGACTCGGTAAACTGCAAGGGCTGAAACAATACAAGCAGTAGTTACTTATTTTGAAGCAATGGTTTCAGTCATTTACGAAACGAAACAGATAAAGAACACCGATGCAAAGTTGAAGGCACAAGCTGGCGGCCTTCTTAAAAAGATTGTAAACTTCGAATTCATCACTTGCCTCATCTTCATGAAAAAAAAAACCATATACAAGATCAGGGTAGCAACAGAAGAATTTGAAGAAAAGGAGATCAACATCATCGACGCAATCGAGATACTTGAAGCTATGAAGAATCTCTCCGAAAGAATTTCGGTGGATGAAATGAACAGTTTCACTGACAGTGCAAAAGTGTTCGCCAGAATAAGAGAAGTCGATCCAGAGGCAGATTTCGTCAGATATCATCGTCGGCGACTAGAACCATCTAGTTTTGACAGTGGAGCTCAGAGACTAGCCAAGATCTCAATGTATCAGTTGTGTAGACAACATTTTAGGATCCTGCTTGAAAGGTTGACTATAATAATGTAGATAAACTTAAGGCTTGCCTTGTCAATTTTTAGCCATTTTGATCCTAACTTTAGCCTCCTTTAAAAAAAGGGTTTCAGTTGCAGATATTAAGCTAACAACGTTTTTTTTTTTCTAACCAAGAGAGACCTCTAGATTCGACTGCTTTTCGTATAGAGCTTGAAGTTGTGTTTCAATTTTGGCGCGGCTCTACCTGCATCAAGAAGTCCTTGATGAAGGAAATTGCCGGCAACTCCAGCTTATGCAAGCCAATCGCCTTTGCAAATTGGCTGCGACAGCACCTGTTGCAGCTGCTGCTGCCGAAAGAACGTTTAGCAAGCTCAAGTTTTTTAAGAGTTTGCTGAGAACTGTCATGGTTCATTTTTGACTAGGTTCTTTATGTTGAAAAAATGATGGGATTTGATCCCCTCCCAAGCCTTGGTCCTTCGAGCGCCAATGGATGATATTTAAAAGAACAACATTTTGAAAGAACAACATTTTGGGATTCTAAAAGAGGTGATCGGAGAAGAAGCTGTAAATACAGAGGAATCAATTTTGCACGGGCATATGCTTCAGCCTTTCAAAAGTCTATAAATGTGGTACAAAGGGGTCTCCATAAAAAAACCGTGCATGTACACTTACTGTCCAAGAAATCATGATTTTTTCGTTATGTTTTCTGTATTTTCTTTTTAAAGATTGTTTATTTGAATACTTTAATATTCTAGATGCATATAAACAATACATTACAAATAAACATAGTCAATAAGTAATATCATTCTTGATTTTAATTAATATATCAATTTATGTCAAATACTCCTATCTGTGGTTTTGTTAATGATTCTTTAATATGCTTTTAGAATCCTATATGTGGAATCTAGCTTGTAGTTTATGTATAAGTCAAAGTACACAGCTCTAATCTTGCAAAAACTCCACTTTCACAATCGTTTGACTCTCAATTCCCTCTGCTGGGAGCTCCCACCCCTATCCCTGTGAAACGGACTCTTCTTATGCTTTAATAATTTTAACCCTTCCATCGTCAAAGCCTTATCATCTTCTTCCAATTAAAAAGAACAATTTTGGGATTTTGGTTGTAAGCAAGGATAGTTAGTTCAATAGAATCTAATCACCACTCCAAATATTCGTGTAAGTATAGCACTACGATAAGGCTGAACGAAGGAAAATATGATGATAGATCAATTTCTAATTTTATCATACTTACCTATTTGCTTGTAACAGGATTCAAGCATTTCAGCTCTTTCTGGCGTCCAGTAGCTTCGTCATTGTGGTAAGCCAAGAGTCTCAGTCGTTCGTGAGTGGCTCAATCAATTCGAGCCAGGACTTGCCATTCTGTTACATAAGCTCTTTATCATAAGAGTGTAAAAATAATCCACTAATTGAAAACAGGCCTGTATTCTTATGGATATTAAGTAAACCAGTTTGATAGTCCTACTTAGCCAAAATAAAACCACTGTAATACGATCATGTATCGATAATATTGATTAAGTATGTACATAGTATATCAAGAATATATCGATATAGCATACAATCTACAATATATTGTACCATTCTCTAAATCTCAAAATCACTTTCCTTTGATTTTATTTGAAATTGAACTACTCCTAGCAAGATCTTGACGCAACACAACTCACCCGAGACCACCCTAAATTATTTATAGGAAGACTTCCAGTCTCGGTCTACAGAAAATTTCCATAAGTTTCAATTCGATCCTCGTGACCTAACTAGGTATACAATTTGTCACTTTTTAATGAAAACTAGGGATTAGCTAAACCTCGGAACTAGTATAATCTAATTGTAGATAGGCCTTCGCATATTTGAAAAAAAAAGCCACCAGTTAAAGATATTTAAGACGAAAAGTAATATTAGGAGTATACTGTGAACCCATATCAAAGAGCACTAAAGGTAAAGAATTTATTTATACAAAAAAAGTCTGGATGATAAATACACATTTACAAGAGTTTCAAATCCGCACTAAATAAAATACAAATCATCTTCTATATCTATATTTTTTGAAATGGAACCATAGTTGAAATATATTGTTGTGGAACTGACACCTAAATCCACGTTTATAGGAATACTCCCAGTCTCGGCTTACAATCTTGAAGGCAATATCTTCATAAGGGGGTCCAGCCGAAATTCGTAAGATGGAGAAATCTTTGTTGTCTGCACAAGGGGTCTGAAAAAAATTTGGGTTTTCAATCGTTTACAGCTATCTGATTTACCTCAACCCTTTACCGCCAGAGAGCCTCTCGGACGGTGGGCATAAAAAAGAAATAAATTCTCAGTGTAAGGACAACAGAAAAATATCCCTCCCCAAAGCACACAATTAAAGTCTCCTAAACATCTCCTTCTCTCCATAAAAACTTGAAAGTTTCAACTCAATGTTTGATATTTAATTACGTATACAATTCATCACTTTTTAATGAAATCCTAGTGATTATGTAATCGCTATAAAGAGTAATACTCGTTTGCGTTCAGACATTAAAAAGATAAAAAAAATACTCAAATCTCCTGTGAGAATTTGACCATGTACTCCATGGTGACGGTTGCTCGATGAAAAAGAAAATCCTACTAATTTTGATAATTAATTCTGTTAGGAATACACAGCTGGTTCTGAAATATCGCAGCCATTTCGTTTCTACCAGATACCTTTCTAGATGAATAACGAAGAAGACCATCGTCCAGCCAGCGACTCGCGAAGTTTTCTAGCTCATGAGTAGACCCAAATCTATTGTAAAAGCTGGGATTTGAGAATGACAGATCGAAACATAAATGTTTGCAGTCAACAATAACCTTGTCAGCGAAGCGCCACCGACATCTAACCAGCGGCAGCGCGGAAAAATTTTTGCCGTTGCACCGCCATCGGCCTTCCTTTATCGGCACGGAGACGGGGTCTAATTATGCGCAAATTGAGTCAGCAAATAGAAATTTAGACAAATCAAAGGAATGTCGTATATGAATTCTGTCAAATTTCTCCCTTTTAAAATCTCCCCTGGAAAGTTCACCACCGAAGACTTCAATCCCCATGGAAAATTCTCGTTGTGAAAACCCACCCCCAGCAGTATATACCCCCCCCCCCCAGAAAATGTCTGAATACTTCCAAGTAACGAATACTACATGTAAAAATGGGTAAATTTCATAACTTACAGCCCTTTCCCAAGGAGCTGTAGGGCGGTTATGTTATCTCCAAAGGAATATTTATTATACCTTTCAACTATGCGTCAAGAATTGCTATCTCAAAATTTTTACTGGGCGACTTTGAGGGGAAAAGAGGCGTGAGAGGGGGGCTAGCAACCCTCTAATATTTTTGGTCACTTAAAAGGCACACTAGAAAATTTAATTTCCGTTCAAATGAGCCGATATTCTAGCACTATTTGTTCGATAAAATCACTCCTGGGTAAAACAGAAATAAACAAGAACCCAAATGCTTAGGGAGCTGTAAGCCTCTACTGTATGTTCCAACTTATTCTCCTTACTTATTATCCTACCATATTCTCCTACTTAATCTTATATATCTTAAACACGATCTTTATTATCTCTGCTCTGCACAAGAAAAATCTCAAGGTATATCCTTAATACGTTTTTTGATCAAGTTTAGCAATTATTAACAGAGTTTAGAGTAAAGAGAATCTAAAAAAATTAAACAACGATATTTAACCTTGCTAAGTACATGCATGACGGAGGAGTGGTATACCTGGATTAGACGTATTCTCAAGATAGACAAATACCACACACCTAAAATAATAGATGTCTAAAAAAGAACACCCGATTTGAAAAATTGGATCACGGATCCTCTTTGGTCCAACAATCATGAAGTTCGAATCCTTGTACTATCTGGTTTAAAAAAATAAGATTCATCTCGCCTGCCTTAAAGCTAACAACCTGTTGGTAGGGGTTAGGGTTTTCGGGGGAGCTACTGTGATTCTCTAATTTACAGTTCAAGCAGGGCATTCCAGAAAAGGTTGAGTGGAGGTGTTGGCGCCAGCATCAAATATGGCTTTTTCCTTTGGGGGTACACTAAGTCACGAGTTCATAAAAACAAACCCCGTAATCTGCTGGAACTCTAATAAGAAATCCAATTGGTTCTCAAGGATTTGATGGGAAAATGTATTAGCGAATGATGACTAAATTCATAAGTAGAACGAATGCTTGTAGGGCAAGAATGAGGGTCATGTGCCTGATATTGTGTTTTACTTATAATCTCTACATGAAGAGAATGATATTTGATTTGCTTCTTTCAAATAAACAAATTCGGTTCGTAGTTGATTTGAATTCATTGTTCTTTTTCAGACACCCTTTAGATGTACAAAACAAGTGTACAAGAGAACGGACGCCTCAGATTGGGCTGTTCATTTAATAACCTCAATTAATCCATTTATACATTCAATTTATTCAATCCCTTCTATTTACTTCATCATATGATATCTATACACGATTTAAAAGATATTTTATCTATTTAGCCATCTCTATATAGTTATCTATAGATACAGCTATCTATTTTTTGAGATTTTCTTCATTCTTAATGAATATACAAAGGTCACGCCACAAACAATTTTTTCTTTCAAACATTTATCGTTCGTTCTTTAATAGCAAAATTATATCAATCTCCCTTTTTTCAACACTATTATGTGTTGCCTTATCCCATTTTCTGGTAGCTTATCAATCCCTTCATATGAAAATTTGGTTGGTTTGAACATAAATAAAATTTCAAATGCTTAATGGTGATACTCGTTCAAATTTACGGTTTTCCCACAATAACAGTTCCGCAAGAGCATGAAAAGGTAGTAGTCTGATAGGGCAAAGTCTAAGGAGTAGCACCCAAAATTAGCACCTTGGTATTTCAGACAGAAAAAAAAGTGCTAATAACAAAATTGTATTTTAAAACTAAAATAATTCTAGGTAAACTATTCCAAACAATTAAAATCTATATCTTCCACCAGTTTTGCAAAAGCCTATGCCTACAATTAATCGTTAAAATAACGGATGAGAAGTTATTTATGACTCAGCCTTATTCATTACAAGAATAGTCAGTGTAATTCTATCGTCTTAATAGAAATAATGTATCTTTCGCAGAGTGAAATAAAAACCAACAATAAAAGATGCCAAAATTGAACGGACTTAAAAGAGAAACAGTCGAAACAAATAGAAAAACATACCAGTGTATAAGTGGGTGCTTTGTTTTTCTCTATCAGATCAGGATAGAAAATATTGAATTTGTAGCCTTGGACAACTTTTGGCGGAGGATTGTCAATGTCATAATGAGTTTGGTTGTATTTGTTCCACTCAAATCCAGTGTGAACTCTGAAAAATAACCGACATTAAAAAAGATAAAACAACTCGAGCCTTGCAAAATGTCCATCTTCAGGCTAGTTGGGGTATAAAAAGAGAAGAAAACAACACTACTAACGCTAACAAGAAGAATTACAGAGTTAATTATAAAAACTTAAGGCCTTTTCTACTTACAAACCAGACTCTTGGACCACGATTTTGAATTATTAGCAGAAGAAACAAGTTTACGATACCCGGCTGACTGACTGTATTTCAAACAGTAGGCTGTATAAAAAGTGTGGTTCAGTCCCACTTTCTAGGGCTATAATAAGAGAAAGGTTGAGATGGCTAGGGCATGTTCAGCGGATGAAGGATGACAGATTGCCGAAGATTATCCTTTTCGGCCGACCGTCTAGAGCTAAACAGAAAGCAGATTGCCCGCGGTTTGGGTGGCAGGATCTCATAAAAAAAGATGTAAGGGAAATGGGAACTTCCTGGGATGGTGTAAAGAGGGATGCTTTCAATAGATCGGTATGGAAAAGAGTGCGTAGTTGTGTTGGCTTCAGGCGGCTTGGTGCTGCGGCGAGGTAACAATAGTAGTAGTAGTTTATAAAACTATATTTACAAAATTTATAAGCCAACAATTCATGAACCGTCAAACGAACCCAAATTCTGATCATCAGCGAATAGCATTTTCGGGATCTAGATTTTCAGTGAAGAAGACCTCTGATGGAAAATATTAGTCCTTTATCTCTTTCGAACCTATGATTCAAGGACTTTCAATGCAGTCCCATAAATTCATGTCACAATGTCTCAAAACATGAGTATTACCAAAAATGAGTTATAATTTTTGAACTGCTGCTGTATCGCTGACCTTTAGAAAATTGCTCGTAAAATAAGGATACGGCACTATACTTTAAGTCGAAAGTGGCAGTGCTGCTCATCGTTTCATGGCCCTTCCGTCACGTTTTCTTTTAATTCGTTAATAATTTTTTTTAATTCACATTTCCATAACTTCTATGACTACAAAGATATAAATTAGAAGCTCTTATAGCCTAAGTGATAAATGAATATAATATTTAAAAATGACACCTTGAGCATCAGTAAGTGATTCCAGCATTCCATCTGCATCAAACAATTCTTTACGTTTTATTTTAGTTCAACTAGATATTTAAAAATCCCAATATTAAGAAAACCTTCCAATATGAGACTGTGTAGACTTACAACTGCAAAATGCATCTAAGCAAATTTTTTTGGGGTTTTGTAAAGTTTTCCAAGCTCCCTCTCCCCGAAAAAGACATCCACTGAACAAAATACTGGATACACCCCTGCATGTAGCTGTTATTATATTTTTTCGTTTGAGTGTTTTTATCTATTTTATGCTTGAATAATTTTCGTATGACTGCAACCAAACAAATTAGAAAATAAGTTTTTATCCCCCTAAGTTTTTAGCATTAAGGAAATAGGATTTTAGAGAAATGATAATATCTTGAACATCCGGCCGTGTCTCCTGGTTACGCATTTTGCATGATTAGAAGATTATGTATTTTATTGCTATGGCTATAGTAAATACCTGTTAAAATAGCGAGGCTTCCTCGGTCTATATTTGTCGGACCAAGAGTAATTTTGGTCAACCGCAGATTCTACAGAGAACCTTGATTCGTCATCAGCCATTCCCTTTATCGCTTCTTGCTCACATCGCCGCTCTTCTGCCGTCAACGCAGTCTAAAATAGAGAAATCACTCAATTTTAATGTAAAAGGCTTCCATAAGTGGCTGCATAGTCTTTTTCTTTTTTATCAACGGCCACCTAATTTAGTAACCCAGTTGGGGATGCTGAGTAAAGAATGACGTGATCTCTATGCATTTTTCTTCTCTTCCGACCACTTAGCATAAAATAGGCAGTCGTAGAAACTTAGGAGAGGGCTCATTTGATTGAAAATTACAGTGCCTTTTTTACGAATGAAAAAGGATTGGACTAAAGTAAGATACAATTTTAACAAAAAAAAAATCTATCTATGCATTTATAAAAAAAAATAAAATAAGGTAAAAACATACGACACCAAATAGCTTAAGAAAAAATGCAGCACAAGAGATGCAGCTGCCCTTTGAAAGTGTACTTGTTTTGGGCAACCAATATATTGTTAATGTTTGAATTTCTACGGACATTTACATAATTTAAGAGAGAAAACAGGTATAATTTAGAGAAAACAGTGGAAAAAAATAATAAATAATAAAAATCAGAATATTTCGACTCCGCGTCTAGGAATCTCTCAGAAGTAGAGTCGAAATATTCGAATTTTTATTATTTAAAATAAGCTGTAGTTTTTTTGTTCCAATGTTTTTTTTTAATTACACACTTGTTTCCTCTCTTAAATTCTGTAAATGGGAAAACAGTGCGGTCTAAGAAATTATCTACGGACACAAGGGGTTGTCAAATTCTACTAATTAATTTCGCTTATCTAATTTCATAATTCGACGTGGCAAAACCAACAAAAATGTGACACTCCCCTAAACACTTCGTAATTTTAAAACAACCAAAACAAATATCTTAGGATATTGTAGTTTTTAGGAATAAACAGACCTAAATAGGTTTAGTATTACAAATTATTTTCGTTAAGATGTTCTTGGTAAAATAACTAAAGTAAAATATGCCTATAATAACAAAGGAAACAGAAAAAAAAAATATTTGTACTTTATCAAATACTGTATTTTGTTTGTCATAATGCTATATTACGGCAGTTAAAATATCGTGATTGATAAATACAGCTTGAATTTGAATTAGACTGTAATCGCTTTTAGGTAGCATTCCTGCCTTCTGTCTTTTGATTTCTCGTTTGATTCTTTTTTTTGTTATAACATCTTTGTGTTATTTAACGTTGCTTTCAATTTATTTGACACATAAAGTTCTTCTCTCCTTTGGTTCCGTCCGGTCTGCTCTCGATTGTAATTTAGTCTTCTGCTTTTATTAAAAACTTTATCATATTTCAAAACAGAAATAAACCTTACAACAACTCTAGCGGAGTATTAGGGGACTTTTTACGTCAAAAGTCTATGCTAAAAGCCACTGTTAGATGATACCACCGTTTCTAGATATGTCAAACAGTGGCCCAACTATTTTCTACGGTTTAAGGAATAGGTGCTGTCCATCTGACTGAAAGTTTATCTCACCAGGGGATACCCACTGATACATCGGTAAGCTCTAAGAGAAACGTAGTTTATGGGAAACTGGCTAATTTTATACACAAATACACCGAAGGTGAAACAAAATAAGCTAGACCCCTCCCTCCTCCCTACTTAGTCAATTGTAAGAATATTAACCACAGCGTCATGGATTTGAAAACCAAAGTTGCAAACATACTGGGAAATATATTCTTTATTGGTTAAAAATTGCAACTGCAGGGTTAAAAATAGTTATTACACTGTTTTACTCACGCAAATAGATAAAAATTTTACCAGGGGAGGAGGGGTGTTTGTGTATTTGGGATCCGCGAGGGCGAGGGTTCGAATCCTAGTGTACCCAATTATTTGGCTTGAGACAGGGGTCCGGGGCGTGACTCTGAAAGCCCAGCCAGAGTCGGCCCAGCTCTAAATGTGTACCTAGAAAAATCTAGGGAAGGTAAACAAGAAAGGTGTGCAAAAGTACAGGATAGCTGGCTCAAATCCCCTCATTGCATTCCCTGGCTGAAGGACTTTGAGACGGAGATCAGCACCACCTTAAGGGTCTAGTGCCGCATCCTTTGCCTTTTTTTTCTGTCATCCGACAAGCTTTGCTACAAGTTAGGGGATATTCGCCGATGGCAGAGGTATTGTTCAGTTTAAGGGAGATCTTGATGTGCCTACACTGGCTATCTACAGGATATACTTAGGTCTAGCTTCTTAAAGTGTTCACCTGTCTATCTCTAAGCCCCCCCCCCTTTTCCAGCAAAGACAATTTTACCAGAGTCTGTACCGAACCATAAAAGGTACACAATTAAGAGACAAAGAGTAGTAGCCCACCTCTACTTTTTTACCCATGGTTGTGACTTGCTTTCTTGCAAATTCTAGACGCTGTTCATCTTCCACATCATCAATCACCAAAGTACCAAGTTCCAAATCTGATTGTTGAATAAATACAGGGCTATAGCCACCTGCTTCGTACTCATCAATTTGTTTTTGAATTAACTCAACTTCTTCATTATGAAGTTCCCTGGAAAGATTAGTACCATAATTAGCACTATACATACTTAGGAAGAAAGAAGACTTTACTGTATAGTTAATTTTGACTAAATAGGCATAAGATCATACCTTCACACAGAGGTGAGGGAGCGTTATCTGACAATTAGCAAAAAGGACACCCCCGAGAAAATATTAGCTTCAAAAACATGTTTCCAGGTCTTTGACCCATCTACCCCAAAAGTCAAGCCAGTGTACGTCTTTGTATAAGATCATATTTTAATGCATAAATGTTTAAAGAGAAAGGGGGAGAAACAAATATTAATCGGACCTATCAACACCTCTACATAAAACCATATACCAATACGTAAATACCTACAAAAACAAAAAAAAGCTAATATTGACTAATGTAAAAAAAACGTAAGAAAAGGGAATAAAACCATGAAATCTACAATAAGAAAGGGCTATATCATGCATACCGAAACAGGTCCTTAAAAAAGAATTGCGAGTAGGCCTTGTTTTTTTTTGTGAGATATATAATTTGGCTAATTGGCTTCTGAGTCCAATCAAAATCTGAATATTTCAATATTGAGCCTATAAAACAAAATGGAAAAAAAAGAATCATTTTAAAACTTACAACAGAAACAAACTAAATTTAGACGGGCCCGGCGTTTACTCTGAAATAACAAGAGCTAAGAGCTCATATGGCACTTGTGACGGGGTCGGAAGAGCCAAGAGCCAAGAGCTCATATGGTATGAGCTCTAGCGAAATTCTAAGAATCAATAGATTGCTTTAAATGGAAAATCAGAGGCTTAATGCCGTTCAAGGTTTAAAATAAGAGCTCTGAGTCACGAGGTCCTTCTAAATATCAAAATTCACTAAGATCCGTTCACGTACTCGTAAGTTAAAAATACCTCAAGTTTTCTAATTTTTCCTCTCCCTTCAGCCCCTCAGATGGTCGAATCGGGGAAAACGACTTTATCAAGTCAATTTGTGCAGCTCCTTGACACTCCAAGCGATTTTCATCGTCCTAGCACGTCCAGAAGCCCCAAACTCGCCAAAGCACTGAACCCCACAGGCTAGCTCCACCAAAGAGAGCGGATCCAGTCCGGTTATGTCAATCACGTATCTACAACATTTATAACCGTTTTCCAAGATTTCTGGTTTCCCCCTCCAACTCTCCCCAATGTCAACAGATCTGGTCGGGATTTGAAATAAGAGCTCTGAGACATGAGTCCCTTCTAAATATCAAATGTCATTAAGATTCGGTCACTCGTTCTTAAGTTAAAAATACCTCTATTTTTCTAATTTTTTCCAGATTAACAACCCACAGCTCCCCCAAAGAGAACGCATCCTTTCCAATTATCAATTTCGTATCTATAACTTGTGCTTATTCTTCCCATCAAGTTTCATCCCGATCTCTCCACTCTAAGCGTTTTCCGAGATTTCCGGTTTCCAAGATTTCTGGCCCCCCCCAAACCCTCTATGTCCCCAGATCCGATTCGAATTGAAAATGAAGCACCTGAGACATAAGATTCTTCTATATATCAAGTTTCATTAAGATCCGATCACCCATTCGTAAGATACCTCGATTTTCACGTTTTCCAAGAATTCCGGTTTCCCCCTCCTACTCCCCCCAACGTCACCGGATCTGGTCGAGCTTTAAAATGAGAGTTCTAAAGAACAAGAGCCTTCTAAATATCAAATTTCACTCAGATATGATCACCCGTTCGTAAGTTACAAATACCTCATTTTTTCTAATTTTTTCCAAATTATTCCCCCACCCAAACTCCACCAAAGAGAGGAGATCCGGTTCGGTTATGCCAGTCACCTATCTTCGACTTGTGCTTACTCTTTCCACCAAGTTTCATCCTGATCCCTCCGCTTTAAGCGTTTTCCAAGTTTTCCGCCCCCCCCCCACAATGACACTGGATCCAGTCGGGATTTAAAATAAGAGACCTGAGTTACGAGGTTCTTCTAAATATGAAACTTCATTAAGATCCAATCACTTCTTCGTAAGTTAAAATACCTAGTTTTTTCTAATTTTTTAGAATCAACCCTCCCCCCAACTCCCCCAAAGAGAGCGGCTCCGTTCCAGTTATGTCAACCACGTATCTAAGACTTGTGATTTTTTTCCCACCAAGTTTCATCCCGATCCCTCCACTCTAAGCGTTTTCCAAGATTTTGCCCCCCCCCAACTCCCCCCAATGTCACCGGATCCGGTCGGGATTTTAAATAAAAGCTATGAGACACAATATCCTTCCAAATATCAAATTTCATTAAGATCCAATCACTCCTTCGTAAGTTAAAAATGCCTCTTTTTTCTTAATTTTTCAGAATTAATCCTCCCCCCAACTGCCCCAAGAAGAGCAGATCCGTTCCGGTTATGTCAATCACGTATCTAGGACTTGTGATTAGTTTTTTTCCACCAAGTTTCATCCCGATCCCTCCACTCTAAGCGTTTTCCAAGATTTTAGGTCCCCCTCCCCAACTCCCACCAATGTCACCGGATCCGGTCAGGATTCCAAATAAGAGCTCTGAGACACGATATCCTTCCAAAAAAACAAATTTCATTAAGATCCGATCACTCTTTCGTAAGTCAAAATAACTCCTTTTTTCTAATTTTTCAGAATTAACCCTTCCCCCAACTCCCCTAAAGAGAGCGGATCCGTTCCGGTTGTGTCAATCACATATCTAGGATTTGTGCTTATTTTTCCCACCAAGTTTCATTCCGATCCCTCCACTCTAAGAGTTTTCCAAGATTTTAAGCTCTGAGACAAGATATCCTTCCAAACATCAAATTTCATTAAGATCCGATCACTCCTTCGTAAGTTAAAAATAACCAATTTTTTCTAATTTTTCTGAATTAACCACTCCCCCAAACTCCCCCACACAGAGCGGATCCGTTCCGGTTGTGTCAATCACATATCTAAGATTTGTGCTTATTTTTCCCACCAAGTTTCATTCCAATCCCTCCACTCTAAGAGTTTTCCAAGATTTTAGGTTCCCCAACTCCCCCCAATTTCACCAAATCCGGTCGGGATTTAAAATAAGAGCTCTGAAACGCGATATCCTTCCAAACATCAAATTTCATTAAGATCCGATCACCCGTTCGTAAGTTAAAAATATCTCATTTTTTTAGTTTTTCCGATTTAGCCCCCCCCCCCCACTACCCCCACCCCAGACGGTCGAATCGGGGAAACGACAATTTTCAATCTGGTCTGGTTCCTAATACGCCTGCCAAATTTCACAATCCTAGCTTACCTGGAAGTACCTAAAGTAGCAAAACCGGGAAAGACCGACCGACAGACCGACAGAATTCGCGATCGCTATATGTCACTTGGTAGATACCAAGTACCATAAAAAGCTATAGTAAACTATCGGGTAGCAATAGCACAGGAATAAGATGTAATGAAAAGCTATTCATAGTCATATTTACTTAGTCAGAGTGAAATAGGTCAGTAAGAGGCAACCAATGAAAAGAAAAAAAAACTGTCAGGATCTCCTTCGAGTTTTATATAAGAAATTTCAAACTTTAGATTTTTTTTTGTTAATTGAAATTGGGTGTTTTAGAATTTCAAGAGATTTCAGTTAATTGATTGGGAAAGTTTCTAATAAAACTGCTTAGGCTGAATATAGGAACGAGAGCAGATCAGTGGAGTCAATTTAAGAAAATTTAGGGGGGACAAATGTATTTATCAATATCTAGAGGGGTGAAGTTGCAGCAGAAATATAAAATATGAAGGAGGAATCGAATTTACGCCAGAGAAGTTCTTAAATTCAACTGATATTGTTGATTTGCCATTTTATGACTTACACCTAAGGAATAACACGATAATTATGCTAAAATGTAACTTGAAGATAACATATATACAAGCGTGCCAAGTGACAGGGCCCGAGTTATATATAAAGTAAATATTTGGAGTTATTTAGATTATATAACCGGAGAATAATCTCTCCTCTATTCGTACATACTAAAACAAAGTTCCTTAGCTTGAAACATAAACTCAGATAATTCTTTAATGTGTTTAATATATTTGGGTACATTTAACCGACATTTCGATACTACAGAACGAAATGAAAAAGTAGATGGCGTCAACGGAGCAAAACTGGTTGGGACATTCTGAGCTGTCTGATAGTATAATTATGAGACAAATTACCTAGCTAAAACAAAATTTTGAAACACCGTCTTAGATTAACTATTTATAGCCTGATGCATTAGCTTGACTTTACTGTATAAGATCAAATTCAATATTAGAACCACTTCGACTTTTTCACGCGTTTCTCTGACTGAAACAAGGCTGGAGACGTGACTTAGAATCTACATAGCGGAATCCAGCAGCACACGAAGAAGACAGATGTAGTAAGGGACCGCATTCGCACAACAGTAAAAAAGAAACGGACATACTAGAGAAAAATAAAGCATAAGAATCCTCACAATTGGGAACATATTTCACAGCTTCTTAACTTCTGTACACTCATTCTCAGCAATAGAGGTGGTGCTCTGGCAGAAGATCTCCTACACCGAATTTTCTACACAAGTCGCGATTTTCAGAGGAAAAAATACCCATAAGAAGTTATCCCAGCAAAGCTATTCACGAGATACTAAAAATACCAGTTCCTTCCTTGGAAGGGGAGCATAGCTAAAGTTCCTTATTCCCATTCTCAGCAATGGAAATAGTGTCCCGCATAAGGCACCGATAATTTTGAAGATCGCACTGCCTTTCCAAGATGATACATAAAAAGTTCAAATAGGGATAAATCCTTCTAACAGACTGATAAATTTCACAAAAATTACTACATATTTCGGTCACATTTGCAACGACCATTATCATGTGACCAAAATATCTAGTATGTTTTGTGAAATTTATCATTGTCTATTAAAAGGATTTATCCCTATTTGAACTTTTTACTTATCGCATAAGGCACCCTACAGTAGGTTTGCTATTCCAGTGATGGTTTTCAGAGAAAAAGTTAAATTCCATTAAATGATAGTATTAAAACTTGTAAGTAATTGAACATTCGGAAGTGGTGCAAAAATTGCTCGCAAATTTAAAAATTTGCTGACAAAAGTATATTCAAGAAAGTGAGTTAATAAAAACAAGTTAAACAAAGTAAAGGGTCTGTCAATGTGGCAGTTACTATTCCTAACGGTAAATAACTTATATTTTTTCGATTGCAGGTATTAGCTGAAAAAATTACTGTAATTTCTAACCAAAATTTAGTCAAGTGCGAAGTTTTCTGCTAAGCCATTACAAAGAGGACTATAAAGATCACTGTGGATGGCGCAAGATCATTCGAAATATCCACAAAAGAAGGTCTAAAGCCAAGTCTCGACAGAAGATGGTTATTTGCCTCTCCTCCCTACAGACTAGCTACCCCCTCCCCTCTCGTACTGTAATAAATAATAACAACAGTAATAATAAGATAAAATAAAGAAACAAAACCTTGCTTAGTGAAAATTGATGAATATTACTTCAAATTTTGTTTTGGATTAATCCTTTAATCAAAGAAGTATGTACTATGCATACCCAATGATTGTGCTATTAAACTTAGCTCAGAATATCAAATAAAACAGTTCATTTAAACTCTATGTTCAAGCTTCAACAAATTTCATTTAAAGAAGGCAAAAATGTTCATCTTTGACATGATTTTAAGACTTCGGGAAAAATATAAAACTTTAGTGCAAAAACTAACACCCGATCTCAATCCAAAATCTTCCAAAATATAGCTTAGTGACCAGGGCTGTGGAGTCGGTTATAAGTTATAACCGACTCCGATTCCAGGCATTTTCAATATACCGACTCCTACTCCAATATACTATAACTCGAATTCCAACTCCAAAGCCCTGTTTTAAAGCTTCGTTTATCTAGACTTTATGAGGTATAGCCAACTCAAACTCCAGATATTTTCAATATACCGACTCCAACTCTGACTCCATTCAACTAAAATTTACTAAAACTCAGATTCCAACTCCACAGTCCTGTTTTAAAGCTTCATTTAAGTAGATTTTATAAGTTATAGCCAACTCAGACTCCAGATATGTTCAATAGCCCAACTCCGACTCATTTCAACAAAAATTTACTCTAAATCCGACTCAATTCAGCCAAAATTTACTAAAACTCCGACTCCACAGCCCTTCTGGTAACCCACTTACAGCAGAGGTGTTGGTCCCAAAGAATGAAATGCACTTTTTGACCTATCATATCTCATTTGGGTCCCTCTTCAGAGGGACCTTCAAAACTATAGAAGGCCGAAGATGATGAACTACATATTATGACATAAAGCAGACTTAAATTTCACTGGTAGCCAAGTACTTGAGCATGCAAAGGATAGGACTAATTGCCTGCCAGTAACGTCAAAGCCCCCCAAAGAAAAGTACAATAAACAACAAAACCGTCCCACTCCAACTAATCTGACTTAAAAAATGTTAATACATAAGCAATGAACTCCCACCTCCTTCTGACAAGAAATTCTTTATCACTTTCATAAGAACGATTTCCTATTAAGGGAACAACAGTTTCTTGATCTGGCTCGTTCTAGAAATTTCTTCTAAGCTGTTTCTGAGCCTCCTGAGATTTAATGCACTTTCAATGACACTGCTCACACTTTGCCTCCTTAAAAACCAAAATAGTCCATTTGTTATTACAAGGCTGAACTTGCACATATATTGAAAAAGAATCGATTTGTTGCGAATGGTCAAATAGTACATCTGTTTTTGACCGCCGTGAATGGCAAGAAAACCTCAAAAAATATACAACTTATAAGAAAAGGATATGCTATATTTTGGGAACGCATTTACTATGTTTGAATGTTTTTCCTAGAAGTACAATAATAATTTTGACAAACGAAACCTGCTTAATAAGACGCAATGAGCAAAAGTGTAGAAGAAAATATCTTACTCGTCAACATAGTGATCTTTTGTTTTTTTTCCCTCTTTAGTAACATCTGCTTCCGTTTCTGATTTTATGATCTTGGAGGGAGTTTTTTCGGTCTCCTTGGCTTGGGCCCATGCCTTTTCTTTTTCTTCATCTTCAACTCCCTGTTGAGCTTTGAGTTGTGAAACCTTCTGCTTCAAATTTTCTTGATGTCGGTCACGAAGTCTAGCTCTCGCAATGTGGGCTACAATTTAAAAGCCAAGTTAAATTAGACACATAATCTTCATCGACCAGCGACCCCCCCCCCTTGGAATTTGAAAAAAAATTGTCAATGTTGAGGACAAAACTCGTTTCTAAAATAAGTTAATCACAAATCTTGTCCTGTTAAGAAAGTTCAAACAATTGTTTATTTATGTTTGTCTTTTCTAATTTAAAAAAAAAACACTGTTAATAGATTCTGCTCTAAAAAGGAACTGCAAATGCTCAGGCGCAGAGGAGCTTGAATTGTCAGAATACAAGCAAATTCGGTAAAATTTCAAAAAGAATCAGATTGTGATATATTACGCATCTCTTAAATCGACATGTTTTCATTCTTAAATTTATGTATGGAATGAAAAATACAGAAAACTACAACTTTGGACAATTATTCGAAATGTGAACAAGGAAATTTTCTAAGACCAACCAAGAAGTTTCCGAAGTAAGTTTACCTATTTTTTTTTTTTTAAACTAATTGATGTTTAATTAAACATGAACACTTGTGGACTCAGGGAATAATAAATGCATCTAGAAGCTTTCCACCTTCACCATAAGAAATCCACAGACGATTTTCAAGAGATAACGCCATCAGGTGGATGGTTCTGAGTGGATATGTATTGCCAAACAGAACTGTTTACGGATTTTTTCACAGACCTTTCCTCCATCAGGTAATCAGATACAATTTACTAATTCAAATAATACTTTTCTGATTTTGGTTACATAATAAATTTTTTCCATTTAAAAGTTACTGTTGAAATAACAATTAACAAAAATAGGAATCAACTGATATATAAACAAACAAATTGTATTTTAAAAATCCTCTTACTTATGCTTAAGCCTTCAACCTTATTTCGGTCAACGGATAATTTATGAAAAATATTAAGGGGGCTAGTAGGGGTTTAATGAATTTTCCCAAAGTTGTGACCTATTAACTTAGTTTTTCCATTCGGGAAATGGTAGTGTGCCAATTTACAGAAAAAATTTACATATATACCATTATTGCTTGTGGAATATGATAGATATGATACTTCTTTCAATTAAAATTGTTTTGTTTTCACAGTAAAATTTTCGACAAAATATAGCACCAATCTTAAGGAAAGCCCTGTATCCCTCCTGAGTATGCTGACAATTGGCTAAAATCAATTTCCCCTTACTTTCCATTGTGAAGTAAAAACCTACCTTTCAATTGAGAAAGTAAACTTTCCCAATAATTGATATCTATCCCAGGAGCTCTCGATCGAAGCTTTTCTTCTATTTTACTTTTAAGCTCTTCCAATTGCTGCGCAGACTTTCCCTTAAAAACAGCATGCACGTCCTGCTGCACAGCTTTGTTAATGCCTTCTCTTCTTTCTAAACTGGCTTCATATTCTGTCTTATCCATTTTCTTCAATTTTCTCAACTCTTCTTCAGCAATTACTGTCAAATCATCCCAATAATCTTTATGTTTTCCTTTCTCTAGTTCTTTATAAACCTTAATATCTTCAATCAAATCTTCCACATCATTTATTGTAATGCCTTGAAGGTAGGCATAGGGTTCGTATGGCTCCAACTGCTCTAGATCTTCTTCGGCTGCAATATACTGCGCCAGGTAGTCAATAGGCTTGCCTAATATTGAAATAAAAAGGATTTATTATCATATGATTCAAATGACTCACGGTCGTTCACTCATCTCTCCCACCATTATCTCCCTCCAAATCATAGTATGACGAAAAACATAGCTTAGTGCCCCCTCAGAGGCTACGCCCAGGGACAACCGTCAGTACTTATTTTATGCCAGACTTTAAACTACAGACAATATCATCAAAAATTGAGATATTACGAAAACTCAAATTTCCAAGATCCAAAGAATGAACGTTTGGTAAAAATTGC
This sequence comes from Artemia franciscana, assembly GCF_032884065.1. Classification (NCBI taxonomy): domain Eukaryota; kingdom Metazoa; phylum Arthropoda; class Branchiopoda; order Anostraca; family Artemiidae; genus Artemia; species Artemia franciscana. The sequence goes on along the minus strand of NC_088879.1, from coordinate 27,928,272 downwards.
AAAACTTAAAAAAGCTGCACGGTATCTGAGGGTGAAAGACGAACAGATCCAAACCTTAGTAGATTTTTAAACTGAACCTGGAAAATGGCCAAAAGTACAAATAAATTGTCCGCAATCTGTCGCTAGCTTTCCTTTGCTTCTGCTATATTATTTTCTACGCCCTTAAATATTATATTACATAACATTGAGTACCATTAAAAGGGACTTAAGAATTTTAAAGGCTATGAGCAAAAATTTGCATTGTAAAGGATGTGACCATTGAAAAATTACTTGGTTCTGACATTCCACAAAATCAGACTCTCATGAAGTTCCGGTTCACTTTAAATTCTTCTTTGTGATCTTTTTCAATTCATTCAGAAGAATCTATTTTCGTTTGGTCCTAGATGGATGGCCAGAAAGCACAATCTTTGACGGTCGGTGATCGTTCATCCGTAAGACATGGTTTTGACAATTTAAAGTGCTGAAAATACTAAAAATGAAATCCAATTCTTTAAATTGGTTAACTAGAAACTTGCGCAGCCATCTTAACACTTCCATAAATCTAAGCTATGCATTAATAATTATTCAAGATTAAAAACTTCAAATTATTAGTGAATTAACTCATCTACAAAAAGATTTCAGGAAGATCATTTAGGCTATTCTATTATTTTAAAAATAGAATCCTTATTTTTGTCTGCTTCAAAAATGTCACTTTTGTTACTGAATTTTTACATGTTCCCATTAGCAAGTATGTTCAATATCCCGACTAAACAGAATGGGTGGTTCATCCTATTCATGTTGAATTTATCAACGATTAGCTGCAGACAAAATGTGTGTTACAAACGTTGGTAGGGTTCGTTTGTAAACAAGATATATTATCGCTCGCCTCTTTCAAGATTAAAATGAGGAAACATCGGAGAGGATTTAAACAGCAAAAATAATTATTTATAGGTGTATAATTACCATAAGAAAAATTATTGTAGTTTTTTTATGAATAGACTGTAGATAGATCAGGGGGCAAACAATTTTTTAACTTTGATGCCCTTGATATTTGAACGTTAAACCTCCGAAAAAAATTAGTTTTATCAGATTTCCTTCTAAAGATTTAAACTTTGTGTGTAAGCTTACCTCTCCCATCCTGTATCCTGATCTTAGAGCGAAGTCTTGCTTGCTGCAAATGAAATTCGTCTTCTTGTAAACGCCATTGGCTGAACTGATTGGCTTCTTTTGACCTTTGTTCCAGCTCTAACTCTCTTTCTCGCTGAGCTTTCTCTCGCTCTCTTTGTAATCTCATTTGTTTCACCTTAAAAAAGAAAATGACTTGTTTGGTAATATTTCTTGTCTTAAAATGATTTTATTGATCCTAGATGCTGTTGCACAAACTTTTTCCCAAAGTCTTTAGCATGTTAGTCCCATCTCCTCTCTGTTCAGTGGTGCCAACTTTTATACTTTCCAAAATTAACAACTATAATTATGTACCACCCATACTTATAAATAAAAAAAAAAAATACTATAAGAAATTCTCATATCAAACAACACAATTTGAGAATTTGGTGCTAAACAGACATAATTTTAGAGCATTGTGAAACATATTACCCAAATACAATATCCTCCTAGTAGCTTTGAAGGTTGCCCATTCGTCATAGAGTGCTCCTTCCACAGTGGAAAAAAAAATTACAAATACAATTAAAAAAAAAAATCTCCAAAATTCCCTGCTTCCTCTCATATTACTCGCTTATTCCATCAAATCCCTTAACTAAAATGTTTCTTTCAATCATTTACACACAGCCCATTTCAACAGTACAAAAGTTTTAAAATGACTTTACAGAACCAAGCAGCTTTTTTTCAAATTTACCAATTGACAAAATATAATAAAGTTAAAGTTTATAGGAAGGACGTGGAACTGAATTAATTGTTTACTCTTTTCTGCTATATGATAAGATACAATATCTATTAATACAAAAAGCCTTTACAGGCATTGCTAATACAGAAATACACAACAACATAAAATGTGTAAACAAAAACACGTCCGTAAACTTTAAACTAAATAAGTGAAATAAAATGGTCCCAACTCTTCCCTCAGTCCATTTAATTCCTTACAAAAACCCAAAAATTAGATTAAGTCACCCTTCACAACTCCCTAAATTGGGCAAAAATAAGGACCTATCTAGGACCTCACATTTCCAGGATATTTTCTCTCTTACCTTCCCAAAACATATCTTACTTGACTACCCAAAGAATCATTTCTTTTATCTCTTAAGCACTCTCAGTATGCTGCCTTTAATGCCCTACCTTGGTGCAGAGATACTGGTTATTCCCAAGACCTAACCATGCTACATACTCTATTTGCTCTTGGACTAATCAGTCCCCAGTCTCCCCTTAAAATTAACACGTTAAGCTTATCAGTTAGACATAACACTTTCTTAAAAAAAAAATAACTATATTATCTCTAACATATTCCCCTTTTGAAATCCTCATATTTGAAACCGCCACTAAGCACTGGTTTTAACTTTCTATTGAAAATCTTCCTTATTAACTTAATGTTACTTAGGGATTAAAGGTTACTACTTCAAAGGTTAATCTACTCAAGATTCAGAGAGAGAGAGAGAGAGATCGGTATATTTAAAAACTATCGTAGCATAGCTAAATTCAGTTTTTTCACAAAAATCATACATTTAAACAAAAATCACACACTACAACTCAGCATTAAAAACTGATGTGAAGAAAGGCACAAATGAGTTTGCGTATCGATTGGTTCGTACTTTAGGGGGAACAAGTTTATTTTCTAACCGAGTTCGGCTATTGGGAGGGGCTGGTTCGGGTAGTAGTGACCGGTGGCTCTTATTGGCTAGGACGAATTTTCCAAATTGGTGAATAAGGTGTTCAAGCCGGACTTCAAGTGGAGATAAATTTAATTTAGCGAGGGCTTGATCGTAGGGTATGCCACGGTCTCGGAGCATAATCCTTGTTGCTCTTTTCTGGACGCACTCTATGTCGCGTAATAGGTACGCTGTGCGGATAGCAGATGGACCCCACACCGGGCACGCGTACTCGAGCAACGGGCGAACATAACACGTGTAGGCATGGAGAAGGCTTTTAGTATCACACCCAAAACGCCTCATTTTGGTAAGTGTCTGAAGGCTTGCATTAGCCTTGTGGACGGTTAAATTAATATGGGCACTGAAACTACAGTCACTAGTGAAAGTTACTCCTAAGATTTTTATTTCGTTCACAATAGGGAAAGGGACTAGAGGCATATCTATATTCCGCTTCAGAGGGTTGAAACGAATTATCTTCGACTTGGCTACGTTAATGGTAAGATCATGACTTGAGCATTCGGTCTTTAGCTGATCAAATAACTGGTCTGAAAACTGCTTTGTTATGATAGTGTTTTCGACCAGGTAAGCGAGCACTATGGACAGATCATCTACAAACTGGTAACGGTCGTCGTGATGGTTAAGCAGGGAATTAATTACAGCCAGGAAAATTATTACAGCTAATTTTGTGCCTTGTGGGGCCCCGCAAGAAGTATCTGACCATGATGAATCCGAATCGTTTTCGTGGAGTGCAAAGACTTTTTGTTTTCGGCCAGTTAAGAAGTCAAGTACAAGGCCAAGGGTGCATCGTTTGGCCCCCATTTCCTGGAGATTCATGCCTGCAGTCCGGTGGCGGATTAGGTCAAAGGCCTTTCGGAAATCCACTGCGCAAATGTCGACGAAACAGCTACCTTTTTCAAGCCATTGGAGGACGCAGTCAAACATCCGTACTAGGTAGATTGTAGTACTACACTTGGGGAGTCCACCGTACTGGAATTTATCAATACGCCTATGAATTTGTTTCAGAAGAAACTTGAGTATAAAGGCCTCAGTTACTTTCGCCAAACAAGGTGTAAGTGAGATCGGGCGGAGATCGTCGCATGCACTAGGGACGCGCTTTTTTGGAATAATTCTAATATAGGCCCTTTTCCACTGTGACGGGAAAAAGCCAGAAGCAAAACACTCGTTAATGATGCTGGACAGTGGTAATGCTATGAAGGCTGCATATTCACGTAGCAGTTTGGCAGGTAATTCACCAGGGTATGAAGATGTATTCGGTTTGATCTTCCGTAATTCCGTGTAAACATCAAACTCACTGACTATTATGTTGTTCTCAGGCTCACATTTTTCAAGTATGGTGGACTTTTCATGAGCCGTAATAGTTGGATAGGTAGTACAGATCTTGGTGAAGAATTCACTCACTTCTTCTGCACTGATTAAGGACCTGCCATCATTGCTGATTTACACTGCTGTCAAAAGCCTGGCCGGCCACCTTTTTCACAGTGTTGTGCCACTTTTTGGGGTCTGAAGTAAGTAATTGGGAGGGCATGGTTTCACGACCATACCGAGCTTTGGCTTTCTTTACCAAAGAGACTATTTGATTTCGCAATTTCTTGCCGTTGATTATATCACCACGGGAGTAGAGGCGAGACCTCTCTTTTATTAGTGATTTAATAGCTGGAGATATCCATGGTTTGTCGTATTCACTAACAACAAATGATTTTGTTGTAAAGATCTTTAGGTATTGACTGTATAACGTGGCATTGAAATCGGATACATTAGTTTCCAAGAGCCCGGTATTGTACACTTCGGGGAAGTCATATGTGCCAATCCATCGACCGTATTCACAGATGGCCGACTCCGTACAAGGACGAACAGTGACACGGGATAGTTTGGACTTTGGTAAAGACTCTCTTGCTTTTCAAAGAATTGCGTTGTGGTCTGACATACCAACGGGACCAAGAGAAAAGGGAGGGAAGTAAAAATCATCATAATTTGTGAGTATAAGGTCCAATATGCCCCCCAAAGAGTGGGTGGATATGTGTACTACTTGTTTTAAAGACAAACAAGATGATAACCAACTCTTCTTGGTTTGGTTAAAGTCTCCTCCTATAATAAAAGCAGGGCTACTGTATATACTTCTCAGGTGATCAATAGTCGTTTGGAGGTAGAAAACCAAGTCACCCCGGTTTCTTGCACTTTCCGGGTAATATACTGAAGCGACTATAATACAAGAAAAGCGCCGGGGAAGAGATTTAGGTTTGCAAATAGCCCAGATTACTTCAAGAGCTGGATCAAATAATTCCGGTAATAATTTGCAAGGGATGTCTTTCCGTATGTACAAGGCAACACCTCCACCAAGTCTATGCTCACCTCGATCAGCACGTGTGCTCAGGAAAATTTCGTAGCCTGCCATATGACCTGACAACCTATCAAGATTCCAAGTTTCTGTAACTGGGATACTATTTTGACGGACGATAACTTCAAATTCTTCCATTTTGTTACATAATGACTGGCAGTTTATAACGAGAAAATTCGGCATTCTATTTTTCGAATTAAAAGTCACTGACCTTAATAGAGGGGGAGGCAGATCACTACTAGTCGAACATACCGGAGCTTGATTGAAGGGAATAAGAGATGGCATATTCGCATTTGTAGAACAGTCTATCTTAACAAGGATACGTTGATGGGGTGAGGTTTTCGGAGCAAGACTAGTTGATCTTAATGAAACGATAACTGGGATCATCAGCTGACCTCGTTTTCCGCCACGCTTGCGGCATCGCTTCCGCTTCTTACGGTTAGACAGGAGCTCTTGGGGCAGTGACCGCCTTGTTAAATGCTTCCTTAATCCTGTGTCTTTCCTCTGAATTATTTTTCTTTCTCGTAAGTAGTTTCCTATACGATTTATTTACATTACCACCGGTCAGGAAAAAAATCATTTGAAGACATTCACATTCTGTCCAAAGAATCTGGCATAATAGCCAAATCCCAGAAAAACAAATTCAAACATAAAAAAGACAAATTTATGAATTTTGACGAATGATCGTCAAAATTCTTAAAATTCATAAAGATGAGTTATTTTATGTTTTAAATAGATTCCCAAACACTACAATTTTGTAATAAATCCGTCCACAAAACCATCACTTAATAGCTGTCAATTCAACCACTAATTTCCAACAGCTATATTATGAAAGCAAGAAATACAGCTACTAACAACAAGGGCAGCTGCAAGAATATATTCATTATCACTGACTACAGATATAGCTATAGTTTATCCACTTAACTCTAGGTGTTTCTTTTTTCTTGAACTAAGTCCCCCAGCCCAGTTTTCTCTAGGCAACCACTTGAATCATGTATCACAAAATCTATAAAATGAACCAACCTTTTCTAGATCCCTTCGATTTTCTTCAAGCATTCTCTTTGCTTCTTTTTCTAATTCTTCCCTGTCAACATCTAGAATCCCTTTTGCCTGAAGTTTCTTATTCCAAACAAACGTTTTGGTCAGATCAGGATCTCCAAATGGATTATCCTCGTTTGTGTATTGCATATATTCGTCAGGAGAGGCGGTTCCCTGCTCTTGCCTCTTTTTTAATTCCTTTGCTTGTTTTTTAGCTAATCTTCGTGCAAATCTCTCTTCAGGAGTTTCAGTAGCTACAAAATACAGAAAATTGTTGTTGATAATAATTATTCTGGGGAAATATATACAAATGAATGATATATATATATATATATATATATATATATATATATATATATATATATATATATATATATATAATGGAAAAAGAAATCACCAATGCAACAGCACAAACACGTAAAAAAAAGACAGAAGGAGAAAAGGAAGACTGTTTTCCTACATTAGTGATTAATATAGATCAGTACTTGAATGAGGCCTTAACCCTACTCATCCATACGTGAGTATAGTCGTCACCAACACAAGGGCCCATCAGGAGAATACATACTTGCCTATAGGGTTTCGGCACTTTAAATTCCCTACCCAGGCAAGTGGCGAGCCTACCATAAATTCCCTACAGTATCCCCGTCTTAGGTATCACCCCCAAAATATATGCCTATGAAAAAACAAATGTAGAACAACCAAGTAACACCAAAAAAAAGCTTATCATACCTTAATTCTGGCTCTCGTATATTTAAGTTACCGATTCACAATCTCTATTAAAACTAAACAATTATTCAAAATTTTTCACTATGTCAAAATTTCTCTATTAATATAAATGTGACCTAGATAAAAATCAAGGAATTATGCAAAATCCTCCGGAAATCCACTCTCAAAAATTAGGGACACACCATACTCAGTAACAAGGAAAATCAAAATCAACCAAAGATTTCGCTAAGTATTTCAAGATAATTCCTTTGGTATTTATTTAAAAGTTCGTTATAATGAAAACTAAATTTTTGAGTGTATATTACTTTCAGGGAACGGGAAATTAATCACTTCAAAATCGAAATCATTCGTTTTATTATACATTTTAAAACTTAATTTATCATTATCAGAAATATTAATATTCAAATCTAAGAAATGATCTTCTAGACCAGTGCCATGACTAGGTTCAAGAGTAAGCTCTGATGGATATATATTTTTTAGAAATATCAATAAATTCCTTACAATTTAAAACCAAAATATCATCTAAATATCTTTTATTATTTGACAAAACATGTTTTAAATTATTGGGATTATTCTTATCTATCATATATTTATATTCGAGTTGACTTAAAAACAAGTCAGCTATAAATGGGCTGGCATTCCCCCCCCCCCATGGGAATTCCCACGATTTGCTTGTACAAATTACCATTAAATCTTATATAAGTATTATATAAAACAAATTCTAATAAATCAAAAATCATATCTAAGCTGTAACATCTCGAGTTAACTGTAGTCTTGAAGCAGCTCTTACTAGACAAGAGTAAAGATTTCTTGATAACCATTTTTAAATTATCTAACACTACATTAAGTGATAAATTAGTATACATTGTCGCAAAATCAAAAGACTCAATTCTTTTAGCTGAAACCATTGTTAAGAGTCAAAGTATTTAGTATATTTTCTTGAGAAAAGAGTATATTTTTCTTTAGAAATTAGTAAATTCCAGAATATAGCAATTCGACAAACAATAGTTTCAAAGAACATGGGGAGAATCTATTTGTGCTCTCCAGAATATGATTATGACTGTGGTTCAGCAGGATTACAATAGTTAAGAATCAATTACGATTTTTGCTTGGATATGTGCTAGAAACCTGGAGTTATAGAGACCCATTTTATAGTTGGTGAGGAGGGGGAGGAGAATAAAAGGGGAGAATTATATAACAAATATGGTACAAAACCATAAATCTCGAGTTTCTCAGATTTAGTTTCTTTGCTGGGCACACCATAAATTCCATATACATTTCTTTTCTCTGGCCAGTTTCATTTAGTATATTTTCTTGAGTATAAGCTGCATTTGCTGAGTAGAAAATCGACAATTGGCAATGTTATGAATGTAGATGGATAAAGAAGTCTATTAAAGGGAAAAGGGGATCTTTTCTATTTCAAATAAAGAATTACAAAGTTGTAATTTTGTTAAGTCTACTCTTTTTTGTCCAATGCCTGGAGGATTGAACTAAAACTTTCAGGAACAGTTTTTGTTGCTGGTGGATGGAGGTTGCGGGGAAGGTCAATTTTTATGAAATTTTCATTAAAAAGTAGAAGTTATTACCTTTAATGCATGTATTTGACAGGCTTCACTACTAATATATAAATAACTCATTGGATAGCTATGTATTTATCATATAATCATGACTACATGATTCTCTCAACTTAAATTTCGTTTTGCAAAAATAACCTTATGAAACAGACCTATTTAAGTTTTTTTTTTTTTTTTTAATTGGTTTATCTATACTTTTTTTTCAAACATATAAATTGAAATAAAATTATTTTTAGAAAAGAGCAAATTTCAAAATTCAACAAACAATAGTTTCAAAGAACATAGGAAGAATCTACTTGTGCTCCCCAGAATATGATTATGGCCGTGGTTCAGCAGGATTACAATATTTAAGAACCAGTTACGATTTTACTTGGATATACTCTTGAAATCTATTTTATAGTGGGTGAGAAGGGAAGGGGAGGAGAAGAGAGGAGAATAAAAGAGGAAAATTGTATAAAAAATATGGTACAAAAGAATAAATCTCAAGTTTCTCAAGATTTAGTTTCTTTGCTGGGCACGCCAAAAAATCCATATACATATCTTTTCTCTTGCCAGTTTCATATCTAGGTTTATCCGTCAACTTTAGTTTTTAAAGCTAAAATTAGAATAGCTAGCGATAATTGAAGCAGAAGCTATGCTGATGACGAAATTTGAAATGCAAAAGTAATTTGGCCGTCTTAGCCAAATGGTTAGCATGCTAGACTTGAAATTGTTTGTTCATGATGACAGAGGGTTTGAGTCCTGGTGGCACTGGTTATTTGGTTTGGAACTAGGGTATGCGGTGTGACTCCAAAAGTCAACCCAGCTCCAAACAGTTACTTGGAGAACTATGGAGAAAAAATATGGGATGTATTACACTCCTGGTCAAAGGCACAGAATCAGAAGATCGGTACCTGTGATATGCAAACTATTGGTCAGCATGCAAAAAAGTTACGTTATTAAACTAGCTTAATTTTTTTTAAATATTAATATAATAGCTAACTGTAATTGAAACAGAAGCAATGCTGATGACGAAATTATTCAATAAAAAATCAATTTTACCCTCCCCAAAAGAAAATATTTCTTCAACACTTCCCACTTTCAAAGCTGGTGGCCAGCGTTTACACCCCCCCCCCGAAAAAAAACCCTGTGGAAAATAAGCTTTCCAAATTTGAGAATTTTATTCGAGTTTTTTTTTCCATAGGGGGAGGAAATTTTGGTACTTGTGTATTATACACCAATCACTGAAGTTTACGCTATGTAAACTCAAGAACAAACCGGTTTCTTCATTAGTTTCTTTCAGCTTAGCGTGAGACAAGACAAAGACAAGAGACATAGATGGGAGGTATATAATTTGAGCAAAATATTTGCAGATGAGGGGGGGGGGAAGTACTTAAGTCGTGTCCCGTGTAAAGTCCCGATTCATCTAAAAATCTTAATTCCTGTAGGAATTGCAATGATTAGACAGAAAACAATTCTTACTTTGTAATATGCAGAATAATTGTACCCAGCACATTTTGCATGCAGACATGCTACACTTTACCCCCTCCCCCCCCCCCCCTAATGGGCAAATATATAGCCCAAATTTATCTCCAAAGTAACAAAGAAACTGACAAAGAAGCCAGTTTGTTCTTGAGATTTACACATTGAGAACTTGAGTGAGTAGCATATAATACACAAGTACTAGAATTTTTCATGGAGAGCCGAATTTCCCCCATACCTCCTCAAGATGGGAGGCTCAGAAATTAAATTTTAAAAACAAGTTTTTTCAACTGAAAGTACGGAGCAACAGCAAAACTTAAAACAAACAGAAATTATTAAGTAAATGAAAGGAGTTGCCCCTTCCAAAAGACTTTGCTCTTTATGCTAAAGTTTTGACTTTTTGTCTTAATTCTTTGAGAATAAATCCTGAAACACAAAGGCCATTTAATTAGAATAATAAGCTTTGTTTTAAAATTATATTTATAAACTTTAGCGTAAAGAGCGAGGTCACGAGGAAGAGGCAATCCTATTCATTTACGTAATAATTTCTGCTCGTTTTGAGTTTTGATGTTGCTCGTTACTTTTCAGTGATTTTTTTTTTATTATTTAATCACTTACAAATAGCATTTGTTAATGGGAAACATACATAACAGGTTTTTTGAATAAACGTAAAGAGCCTCATTAAGCAAAAAATAAGCAGAAATAGAGTCACATAATCTTCAAAGCAATAACTATGGAGTCTAATAGCAAGAGCTCCATTAAGCCAAAAATGAGCAGAAATAAATTCAAATAATTTTCCAAGCATAAAACTACATCAAATAACCATCAATAAATGAATTAAACCCAAAACAAACAATGATTACAGTAAATAACCCATTCAAACTCAAAACAAGCAAAATTTAGCATGAGTAGGGCTGACAACCCCCCACACCTTCTCAAGATGAGAATATAACTTACACTCTACTGAAAACAAAACACCTTTTAAATGTGTTCACTTTTTGACTTTAATAAATAAATAAGTATTAGGACTATAAGGAATAAATATCAGAATATGTATACTGAACTGACAATGCATGTTTTTTGTTTTTTTTTTTAGTAAAGTGCAAATTTACTCCTTTTTATTTTTGCTTGTCTTCGAGTTTGACTAGGTTTTTATTGTAGTTTCAATTACTTTTGGGTTTCCTTTATTTATTAATGGTGATTTGCGGTAGCTTTAAACTTGGAATATGAGAAAAACAAACTTTTAGAATTTGACAATGCTTTTGTCCATAAAAACTTGAACAACAAGAATTTGTTGGTTTCCAAAGCTAACTATCTTTTCAAAAGAAAGCTAAACCTTTTTAAAATTTTGGTCCCATATGTTTTTAGCTTTAACATATTTTTAGCATATGATTGTTTGCCTACATTTTTTTCTTCCTCAATTTTTTTTTTTTAATTTGGCACCCACTACTGCCAAAAGTTACAGAAGTTCATATGGAAGTATTTTCAGCAAAAAATGTATTTGTGTTTTTTTCTGAGTTTTTAACATACTTTTGGTCTGTAAATTGCTCTTTTTCTTATTCCTTAGCACTTTTTAACAAAAAAAAAGCTCAAATGAAATTCCCAAATTTGGAAACCTTCCACAGGGGGTATTTTCTGGGGGATGGGGATTTTCCAGGGGGCGGTATTTTCCAAGTGGTAAACGCCTAGAACCTTCAAAGCTATATCATACCTTTATATTATTTTATTATTTTCTTTATTTCCCTCAAAAAATGAGGAGTACGCTACAATATAATATAAAGAAAAAACAACTGATAACACTTACAATCAAAACGTATCAAATATTGATCAAACACTTGGTTTGAAATCTCTTGGAACCAGGACTGGTTTGAAATCTCTTTTCGAAGCAGCATAAAGTAATCCCAAATAAGTGACTATTGGCGACGACTGAAAAATAACACCATTGCCGCAATCGAGAGTCGCCCTGACATTATCCTCTAAACAATTTACAACAAAAAATTGACATTTTTCAAAACTGATAGAAAGGCCCAAACCTTTTAAACAATTAATTAAAATATTAAAATTAGAAACAAGACTAGACTTGGACCGGCTTAGAAGGATAATGTCATCAGCATATGCAATGTAAGATAGATTTCGAGATAATGAAACAAACGAGCAGGAAAGAGAATTAAGGGCAGTAGCTAAACAAGAATTGAATATATAAGGAGAAATAATTCCTCCTTGTCTAATTCCTCTACCCACTTGAATTAATTTGGACTGAGATGAAGACGAACTCGGACAGATACGGATCTTTAAACCAGAATACCAGGAGCGAAGGACTCGTATGACAGCTAGGGGCAATCCAGCATGGATTAAAGTGAGCAGAGCGGATGCATGAGAAATGTTATCAAAGGCCCCTTTGATATCAATCAAGAGGGCGTATAGCGGTTCTCGCTTCTTCAATAACTTTGCTGAAAGATGCATGGGCATGGTCACATCCCAAACCTTTCTTGAAACCAACTTGATTAGAACCAGTGTCAAGAATTTCAAGAAGATCCTTCAAACACAACTCAAACTCTTTCCCAATCATAGAACCCCTAGTAATTGGCCTCCAGGAGCTACAAGATGACAAGTCTTTTTTCCTGCTCTTAGGAATAGGCGTAACTATGCCAATATAGAATGACGATGGTACTAAACCAGTAGTAAGTAAAGGGTTGAAAAATGCCAGTAGAGTAATAAGAAAAGAAGAAGGAGCAAGTTTGAGGTGATTAGCAAATAAGCCATCATGATCCTTAGCCGACTGCGCCTTTAACATTTTGATTGCTCCACGTAACATATCCTCAGAAATCCTTTAATCAGTTGAAAAATTCTTCAACCTTTTATCTAATTGCAACACAACACTGTTAGAATCGTACGAAGTCGACAACTTAGAAAAATAATTTTCCCACTCTTTTAGCGACGGTGCGGAATTAGTATCAGGCATGTTAATCCGCCTATTGCCTCGGAGAACATTCCAAAGGAGATTTTTGTCCTTGTCGATATCAATGTTTGAAGAAGCTTCTTCTATGATCAAGTTATTATGACGACGGAGCTCTGCTTGGAATTCAGCCTTTCTCTTTTTCATTAGCAAAAAAACTGGATGCGAGTCTCTTGGCTTACCGAGGGCCCGCCATTCCCAATACGCTTGTTTAGCCGCCTTATTAGAATTTACCAAAAAAGGATTGAGGCTCCAAAAAGGTTTCTGCGCGCCCAATCTTATCCTATTAATAGGAAAAACTGCCGCAGCACCATACTTTAAGCAATGGATTAATTCAAAATAAAGACAATTAATAGTCAAAGAGGGATTACTATCCATTGAATCCAAACTATCAGGGATATAGACTTTATCAATTAAAGTCCCAACTCTTTCTTGGTAAAGCGGTCTAAAATTTGGATTCTAATCAACCCGATCAAAAAATTTAGGAAGCTTATTACCAGAAAAACGAACTGGGGAAGGACGAGAAGCCAAAGGGGGTATAAGGAACTGAAGCGGCATGTGGTCACTAACGGGGAAATCTTCGATTACAGTAACCACAGGCAAAGGATCACTTGGGTTAGAAGAAAAAACATGATCAATATAGTTGTGCTACCACTCCAATGAATATAAGTAAAGTCCTGGGACTTCGGTAAAACAGAAAAATTAGGAAGACAAGAAGATAAAATTGTACCCCTTTCATTTGCTATATTTGGATCACAGTTAAAATCACCTAAAATATAAGTACGCAAATTTGACTGTAAACTAGAGACAAAACGACTAAGATTAAAACAGCATTGAGTAAACGCATCAAAAGAAATATCATCATGGTAATCAGTCGGAAAATAACAATTAATTAAAACTACGTTTGAAAAACTACAAGCTAAAAAATTTGTATCAATTGCTAGAATAGCTGCATTAAGAGACTTGGGTAAAATAGTAGCTAAACCACATTTTGTTGTTTTTGCAATATTTTTTTGCTTTTTTCGTCCCAGTATTTCAAACTTCCATTTTTCTTCAGCTTCATTATTTTTTATCTTTTCTAACATTGAGATTTCTAAATCTGTGTTTAAATAATAAGTTACCCCCGCCCCCGACAAATATGGGCATGGAGCCTATTTGGAGACTAGTGTCTTGTGCTTTATGAACACAATTACACAGTGGTAAACTACAGCCTAGAAGCCATTTGAAGAGGGGGGGGGGGGGGTTTTCAGAGCTCTCCTCTTCAATAAATATTTTCTTGTATTTCCTAAAATCTTGGCTGCTTACAACTATGTGTAATACATACATATTAATAATTGACTGTCTAGGAGATCATAATTTTCAAAGAGCAAATCTTCAGAGACGAATGAAACAACTACTAACAGATTTGACATTCATCACATACAAGAAATGCATTGGCTAAAGGTTATTTGGAATGAATGTGTTATCAGCAAAAAAGTTTTATAGGCAAGATATGGTATTGTAGATATAAAATGATGAATATGACATGTTAGGATAAAAGATGAAAAGCTTACTTTAATTGAAAGAACATTAACCAAAGACTATAAAAATAACCTACCCCAAAAAGTCAAGACTAAAAATAAAAGCACAGGGCTAACATGACATATTCTATAACTATTTGTGAATGACATGCTTTGATTTTAATCTTAAAAATTTCACTTTTTCTTGGTAGTAGAAAAGAAACCTTATTTTCTACATTCTAGTGCATTTGAAAATAAGTGTATTATCAAATATTTTTTAGGCTATAAAAAGATGTTTAAATACAATTTTGGCATTCTTCTGTATTCCATAGAATATATATAGAAGCTTCCACTGAGAAATACTCAAATCTGTTGGAACAAAATTACTACAAAATTAATGTGCCTTACTGAACCAGTGATTTAGTTTGTTTTATAGGCACTCTGTTCTTACCTTTTAATTGTTCTTTCTCTTTTCTTCTTTCTTCAAGACTTCTCTGTTTTGCAAGCTCAAGCCTCTTCATCATGTCTTTAACATGGCTACCTCCATCTGAATCTGAGGATTCTGAATCATGGCGCCTTCAGAGACAAATATAACACATTAACAATTTTCCATTTCAAGGAATATTGGTTAGTTCCATAGTTAAATATTGTTAATAATTTTTAAACTTCTGAAACAATTACCAAAAATCATTTGTTAGCTGAATGTGCCCATTTTGTGCCTCCAACAATAAAGATTGAAAATAACTTCATGTCTGCAATATAAAAATGGTGCAGCATACCAGACTTTCCATTAGGAATGTACTGCTGGAATATGCCTCCAGCTCCCTTTTAGCACACCAAAATGATAGCATGAGGAGATGGAATTGAAGAGAGAAGGTTGGTCAAAACAACCAATAATGGAGCAAATGTAGAATGGGCTGTAAATGATGCTACATTTTTGGTATGCTAAGACACTTCTTATCCATTCCTCATACTTTCAATTGGAGTGAAATGAGTTATATTGATCTGTTACCCCTTTGTCTGGAAATTTAACAACCTAGTAATATATCCAGGTGTACATAGACAAATTGCACTTAGACAGTGTATGGTAATGGTGAGTGTCTGGTGTGGTAAGTAGCATAGAGAGTGTTAGCTCAAAGAAATTAAAGCTTGTATTGACTACAGACAGAATATACCCCTCCTGATGTTGTGTATTCCAAGAAATCTTACAGATATAGTAGCAAATCTAACTGTATTAATCAGTAAAGTTGACCTATTAATCACAGAAAGAGAGTAGATGGTTATTCAAAGTGATAATAATACTAAGGTTTTTTTAAGGGGGGTTATATTCAAAGTCTCTTCTAGCACAAATGATCAGGTCACACCTTGCAACATTACAATGTATGCTCATCCTTACCAAGAGAGGATCCAGAAAATATGCATCTCTTCTGACAGTCTACTCTTAAATGGGGGCCAAGAGCCAAATTTGCCTTTGCTGTATGTAGTCATATTGTTTACAATGCCACTTTAATAGGCCTTGGCAAATTTGTGGGTTTACATGACAAAGAGCTTTTTTCTGAAACCAGGGCAACAAACTGTAGCAGTTGCTAAATCAATACTGCCTCTGGAGTTCTTTATATTGATGTAAATAATAAGGACATTCATTCTTTTTGTTCTATAGCCTGGCCTAGTACAAAAAAAAATCTAAAAGGGTTTATAATAGGTTAGGAACCTCAGTACTTGGTCAGTGCCTAACTTCAGATAAATATTTTGAATAAAATATTTAGTTCAATAATATTCTGAAGTTTCAAGTAGTTGGTGACTTTAACCCACTCCTTTTTGATTGGACTTCAATACAGTGCAACTTTTTGATGAGTCATTTGAGAATCAATCCCTAAAACTTTACAAGAGCATTACTTACTTCAGCACATTCAAAACCCTATTTGTTTGTGGACTAATTTGACCCCTTCAGTCTAAGACCAACAATTCTCATCTATTTTTCCTCATATTCCAAAACTGCTTTTCCCCTACCTATTATACATGATATATCTCTCAAGGTGGAACCAACTCTGACCAATGATATAATAGTTCTAAAGGAGCTTATGTCCTTCGAAATGAATAAATCTGCTGGTCCAGACTGTATTCATCCTTGTATCATTCATGAATGTAAAACAGTCTTGTTTCAACCACTTTGCTGGCTATTCAACTATCATTGAATCTTTCCAAACTACCTCTGGATTGGAAAACTGCCCATATCACTCTAATATTTAAGAGAGAACTTTCCTGAAAATTATTGACCTGTTAGCATGACATCAACATTTGTGGAGTTCCTTGGGGAAGTGTTTTGGGTCCTGTACCTTTTAATATCTTCATTAATGATGTTCCTTCCACTATCAGTAGTAAATTAATACTCTATGCTGATGCCTTGAAGTTTTTTTGACCAGCATTGTCATGTGAAGATCATGCTCTTCTACAAAATAATCTTGGACTGCTTGGTCAATGGGCTGAGGCTTGTCTCCTTGAGTCAAATGTTGCCAAGTGCTATGTTATTCACTGTAGCCACAAAAATCTATTCTGCTCTTATTTTTTCTCAGGTCATCTAATCTCTTCTGTAAATAATGAACAAAATCTAGGGGTCACCATTGACAATGAACAAAATTCGGTACTCATGCTAAGGAGTCTACTGCTGGTGCTAGTTCAAATCTGGGGCTGATTAAGCATACCCTTTCCACTTGTTCCCCTAAAGTTGTCAGCCCTCTGTATAAGAGACTTGTTTATCCTAAGCTTGAAGTTGGGATATCTCTAGCCTCTCCTTATATTGAAAAACATAAAAGTAAAGGAACATGTGCAGAGATATGCCATCAAAGTGATATCCAGCATATGAGAGCTTTTCTACCCTACAAGACTAGCAAAGCTGAAACTCCCAACACTTGTAAACAAGAAAAATAGAAGTGATGCAATTCAAACTTAGGCTATAAAGTTAATTAGGTCTAATACTCTCCTAGAATTATTTCCAATTATTGATCTTAAATCAAGAGCTAAAGATCATCATCTGAAACTTGTTAAGCAGTCTATCCTTTCTAGAGTTTTCACTCAATTCTTTTTCTCAAGAATTATCAACAGTTAAAATAAAGCATCTGAAGGCAAAGTTACTGCTGAATCCATTGACATGTCAAACAGTACAATTGTTACAAAAATGACACCATTAGCACATCAGAGAACCCTATTGTAGAAGTTTCAAGCTCCTATCTACAAAAATGTGGAATTTCACATTTTTTTTTACCAGAAGACAGATCATGGATGCATGTTTATTTGTTTTTTTATTTTTTTCTTGGGATGATTGTATTGACTCAGTGGTCCTAGAATGTTGCAAGAGGGCTCATTCTAATGGATATTAAAAGTTCTAGTACCCTTTTTAAGTAACCAAAAAAATTGGAGGGCACCAAGGCTCCCTCCCATGCTCATTTTTTCCCCAAAGTCACTGGATAAAAGTTCTGAGATAGCCATTTTATTCACCATAGTTGAAAAACTTAATAACTATGTCTTTGGTGACAACTTATTGCCCCACATTTCCCATGGGAGGGGCTGCAAGTTACAAACTTTGGTGTTGTTTATATATACTAATGGCTATTGGGAAGTGTACAGAAGTTTTCAGGCAAATTTTTTTGGTTGTATGTGGGAGGATCTTTCCATTGAAGAATTTGTCATGGGGGAAAAGAATATGAATGAAGGGGGTGCAGGATTTTCTAATGTTATTTTAAAAAACAATGAAAAAACAATTATGAAAAGTTTTTTCAACTGAAAGTAAGGAGCAGCATTAAAACTTAAAAAAAAGAAATTGTTACACATATGAGAGGTTCACCTCCCTGTAATAAATCTCCCTGCATCTGCCACAGAAAAAAAAACAAAAAAAAACACCTATCTAGAGCTAAAATAAGACACATTGGTGTCAGCAAATTTAATAATTTGGCAAGAGTGATTGAAAATTCAACTGTTTATATTTGTGATATTTTGTCTGATACAGTTTTTGAGTCATATTAGAAAACAACTCTATCGCCAAGGGGAACTCAAACCCATTGAATTGAATTGATTGATATTTTGCCATGGATAATTTAGTGGTAAGACTAGGATGTTTTCTGTATATTTTACCCTAAATATTGGATAAAAAAACATATTCAATACTAGATAGTTGATAAAGTGATAATGTTTTGCCTATATTTTTCTCAGTTTGGGTATAATTCTAATATAGTGACTTTTGGCTCTCTCAGAAAGGGGTTAGGTTAGGAAAATGAATCTTTCAGGGATGGGTCTAAAGGCTAAAGTATATCTGGGAAGATATTTTAAAATACCCACCTCTACTCCTTCTCCCTCAAGAGGGCCTTGAAATTTGCCTACATGACAGGTCTATGCCTATTGAAATTTTAACAAAACAGCATTTTAACTTAATTCTTAGTTACCAGTTGCTTTTTCTCTGCCTTTAGTTCTCAAAATGCAATTCCTGTTATTTGAGTAGAATTCTGAGCCATATTAATGTTGTTTTATTTTTTAAAATTTAGGAAATGTATTTGTATATCTTTAAAACCTCATAAATTGGGATTGAGCAAAGTTGTGAAGCTGAAAACAATTTTGTTGTACTTCATTTAAGCAGAAGATCTATTTTGCAAGGTTTCACTTTTATAACACACATATTTTAAAGGTCATCAAAGGCCAGGACCCTCTAGAGGGAGAGGGAGTGGAGCTAGGTACTTCAAAATACCTTCCTGGGATGTACTTTAGCCTTTAGACCCATCCCTGAAAGTTTCATTTTCCTAACCTAACCCCTTTCCAAGATAGCAAGAGGTCACTAAACTAAAATTTTACCCTTACAGTAGAATTCTAGTTTATTATCTATAGACTGAAGTATATCCCAGGAAGGTATTTTGAAGTGTAAACCTCTACTCCTTCTCTCTCTAGAGGGCTCTGAAATTAACATACATGACATATCTATTGAAATTTTGACAAAAAAAAATTTTACCTTAATTTTCAGTTACCAGTTGCTTTTTTCTCTGCCTTTAGTTCTCAAAATGCAATTCTAGTTATTTGTAGAATTCACTAAACTAGAATTTTACCAATTTTTTTTCTAATTTTACAATGCATAATTCTCAACATCCTTAACTGTACACTGATTCTGTGTTTCCTTCCGAGGGTATATAATACTAAAATGTTCTTATGTCCAGAAAAAACCTGCTTCTGTTCAGGCAGTCTACAATCTTACCTTGGTCTCCCTGCAGAACTTTCAGGGCTTGATAACCTATCTCTTTTCTTATGCTTCTTACGATTGCGGTCTGTTTCCTTACTTTTCTTTGTGTGAAATTCTTGTCTTCTTGACTCAAAATTATCCCTTGGCATCTTAAAGTTTGTCTTGTTTTTACGAATGCTAATTATATAGGTTCTGTCCAAGGATTTTGTCTATGTGAACAGAACTTATTTCCGAAGCGATGCGTAAACAAGAATAGGTAGCAGAACCAAAGTCGTAGGAGAGTCACCACACAGCTTTGACATGCTTGACTAATTGCAAAGACAAATACCCGTTTTGCGTTGCCGTTTCATCATCACTAATGCTAAAGCCGCAATATTTTCTATAAAACGTTTTCAAACAGTTCGTGGCAACGAACTGTAGTAAGGAGCGAACCGGCTCAATAGTAACCAAAACTCTAAAAAACTGAATTTTAATGCTGGTTTCAAATATTTAAGTTTCATCAAGTTTAGTCTTACTCATAAAAAGTTACGAGCCTGAGAAAATTTGCCTTATTTAGGAGAATAGGGGAAACACCCCTTAAAAGTCGTAGGATCTTAACGAAAATGACACTATCAGATTCAGCGTATCTGAGAACCCTACTGTTGAAGTTTCAAGCTCCTATCTACAAAAATGTAGAATTTTGTATTTTTTGCCAGAAGACAAATCACGGGTGCGTGTTTATTTGTTTTTTTGTTTTTTTGTTTGTTTTTTTCTCAAACTCAACGGATCAAAATTTTGAGATAGCCATTTTGATCAGCATAGTCGAAAACCATACTAACTATGTCTTTGGGGATGTCTTACTCCCCCACAATTCCCTGGGGGAGGGGCTGCAAGTTACAAACTTTGACCAGTGTTTACATATAGTAATGGTTATTGGGAAGTGTACAGACGTTTTCAGGGGGATTTTATTTTGTTTAGGGGTGGGGCTGAGGAGAGGGGGCTATGTTGGAGGATCTTTCCTTGGAGGAATCTGTCATGGGGGATGAAAAATCCAATGAAAAGGGCGCAGGATTCTCTAGCATTACTATAAGAAAAAATTGAAAAATAAACATGAAAACTTTTTTCAAATGAAAGGAAGAAGTAGCACTGAAACTTAAGACGAACAGAGATTATTACGCATATGAGGGGTTTTAAAAATACTTTAACATAAAGAGCGAGGTATTTAGGAGGAGATAAATACCTTGCTTTTTATGCTAAAGTATTTTTAGTAATTTCAACTATTTATTCTACGGCCTTTCTGATTCAGGGGTCATTCTTAAAGAATTGGGAGAAAAGTTAAGATTTAGCGTAAAGAGCGAGTTATTAAAGAGGGTACAAACCCCTTCGTACACATAATAAGAATATAAGGTTGTGAAAGTTTGTTACGTAAGTTAATTCTTAAGTTACGTATATTTTTTGCTAATAAAAACGTTCGTTAAAAATTAAAAGTTCTAGTAGCCTTTTTAAGTAACCGAAAAATTGGAGGGCAACTAGGCCTCCTTCTCCACCCCTTATTTCTCAAAATCGTCTGATCAAAACTAAGAGAAAGCCATTTAGCCAAAAAAGAATTAATATACAAATTTCATTTTAATAATTTATGTGTGGAGAGCCAAAACCAAACATAAATTAATTCTAAAACGTTCAGAAATTAAATTAAAAAAAATGATTTTTTTAGCTGAAAGTAAGGAGCGACATTAAAACTTAAAACGAACAGAAATTACTCCGCATATGAAATGGGTTGTCCCCTCCGCAATCCCTCGCTCTTTACGCTAAAGTTTGACTCTTTGCCACAATTATACTTTTTAAAACAATTAAAAGCTTTAGCGTAAAGAGCGATGGATTGCGGAGGGGACAACCCATTTCATATACGGAGTAATTTCTGTTCGTTTTAAGTTTTAATGTCGCTACTTACTTTCAGCTAAAAAAATCAGTTTTTTTTATTTAATTATCTAACAAGAGAGACGACCCTGGAGAAAGAAACGAAATCCAAAGGAAGTTAATTTGGACTCCTACAGTTATAATGACTTTGCAGACACCACAAAGTGACCCAGGTGCTGTGTGAAAGCTACATTCCGAAAGAACATGATTAGATAGAATGTTTTTTGAATGAGCTTGCACCTCCTCATGGTTCTCTTTTAGCTTAATATGAGTCTGAGTCGGATCAATGTCTAGACAAACTGTCTGTTGTCCTTGGATATGTTGTCACAGTGTCTAAAGTACGTGGTGCTATTCTAAATTTAAAAAAGAAATATTCACAAGGTGCTAATGCTCTTCGCCGGCTTCATTTTGTCCACGGGGGGCTTAGTTTAATATACCACTTACAAATTCTATTTAAGATAATGTCTTAACAGTGCCCCTGTTCCCAATGTATTTTGTGCCGGTATAATAAACTATGTCATTAGAAAAGGTAAATCACAATCTAAGTATAGTTCGTACCGACTCATCACTGCGTCTCCAGCACTTTGTAAGTTGCTAGGACTGCTCGTAATAGAAGAGGTGAATCCAATGCTTTCTGTGCTAGTTTGAACAAAAAAAGGTCACAGTCGTGACTATGTCCACGCAAATCCCGCAAATGTACTTTTTGGAACAACTGAAATTTTAGGAATACTATGCCTTGTAAGTCATGATGAGAAAAGGGCGCTTGATTCCTGATTTTCCTGCTAATGCCTGTTTCAGTTCGGCAATGGGGATTGCATAAATTTAGAGCAATATCTTTTCGCAGTTTTTATGGTAGTTTCTAACCATACAATATATTTCGTAGTATTCTGGTAATTGTTCTGACTATCCGTAAAATATTGTAATAGATGATATAGTTATTGATTTTGTTTCTACTATGTGTCATGTAGGTTTACCGGTTTTGCCTGATTTAAAGAGGTGTCGTGCTGCACTTCATGAATATTTTAATTTTAAGATTAGAAGCGTTTATGGAACGCATATAAGAGCTAAGGATCTCTAAAACCGTGTTGTTTTGGTCCACCTTTGTAGCACGTTTCTGATGCCATATATATTGTCTTAAGTGCCATTTGAAGTCTGTATATGAATAAGGATGAAGAAAGGGTTCGTAGGATTATTACAAGTACGCGAAGCTTTTTCTAGGAATTCCAAATTGGAATCAAATGATTGCCAGTAGACATGAGATAGCCAACCAGAATCTTGCTGTATCGGTACAGTTTCTATATTTTTTTAATTCGCTGGATCCTAACAAAAGTTTTCTTTTAATACCTGTATAAACGCGTTACCCTACCATTTCTATAACAGACGCGACAAAAAAAGGGTTTATACGAATTCTCAAGAAAGAAAGAAAAGCCTACGAATGAATAAAGGAATTGAATGCCTTCGAAATGCCGATTTCACACAAATACAGGTTCTTTTTCAGCATGTGAAAGGGGCCAAAAATAGTAAAAAAAAGCTGCTTGTGCGTTTTCCACACCTAAACCTTTGGGGAATCCAATGTCTCCATAGTGGCACCTTGTGTTGATTTCTTGGATGATCAACTTTTCAAAAAAAAAAAAAAAAAAAAAACAAATTGTAGAGCGAATGGTAATTCATCTGTACGATTCACAAATTTTTGGGTTTTTACCCTTTTATAAGACGCAAGTGACAAAACCTTCCGAAAGAGCAGCTCCAAATAGTAGTGACGAATATTGTATACGAAGTAGGAAAGTGGATAGGAGGTGCTCAGTGTTTGTACCCTAACGTATCCTGGGGCCTTATCAGGTTTCCTAAGAAGAATTCGGGTCTAAACGGCTAAAGATATAACAATGATAAAGTTCCTCCGATGGTCATGTTTTGACAATTTGAAAAGAACATGTTTATAAATGGCTTCAATGGAAGCAGGATCATTTGAAAAAAAGGATGAACAGGGTTTTTCCCATACAGGAACATCTCCAGACATTTTATATGGTTAGATTGCACAAACAAACTTCTTCAGCTTCTCTTTTCATTAAAGTAGACAGACGATAGAAAAGGATTTTAATTTTCATCGGCGAAAAATGGGGTGTATACTGAAAGTAGTGTTGAGCCGAGTACTCCAAAAAAGTATTTAAGTATAAGCACCAAGTCCTCAACCAAAATTGTAATTAAGTATCACTACTAAGTCCTGGAAATAAATTTAACTTAAATAATTAGTATTTAAGTACGGAAGTTCATAGCTTGTAGGCTATTTTTCGCATGGTAAAGAATATGGTTAGGTCCCCAGGAGAGAAACTAATGTTAGCTGTTCCATTATTTCCAGTGAAGAAGTGAAAAGGAACTCCATTCTAGTACCACCAGGGTTGTATCCTGGGGGCGGATGTTACCAGGTTTGAACTCCCCCTCCTCCGCCTGAAATGCTTCTCCGACTTCCAAATTCGTCTAGCATATGCTCTAATCTTACTCAATGCTCTTAGAAAAACTTCATTGGAGGGTATTTTTTGTAAATCTCACCCCTCCCGAACAAAATTTTTTCAGTAAAACCCCTCCCGAACGAGAATCCTGGATACGATCCTGAGTATCACCAACAACAACTCGGCTTCAACCATATTACAACTTTTATAG
Organism: Artemia franciscana; assembly: GCF_032884065.1. Classification (NCBI taxonomy): domain Eukaryota; kingdom Metazoa; phylum Arthropoda; class Branchiopoda; order Anostraca; family Artemiidae; genus Artemia; species Artemia franciscana. The sequence goes on along the minus strand of NC_088879.1, from coordinate 27,904,092 downwards.
CAGCAAAAACACAAAAAATTGGCTTCTCATTCATTATAATAACATAAACTGTCTAAAAATTATACCACGACACACTTTCATGGCGGTTTCATTGGGTGAACTCGACGGGTGACGTAACAAGCATGGCATATCCAGTTGTTATGTCAAATAGGCTTTTCTGCCTTTTTCAGAATTTCTTTTCTTATGTCGCCCGTCTGAACGCCATATTAAGCATTGTTCACATTGGTGTGGTAAGAGGAATAAGCAAAATGAAGCTCAGTCCTATTTTGCCACATGTATCACCAATTAGAAAACTTAATTGATGGTGTCAACGCATCAAGAAATATATGGAAGTCAAAATGAACAAAATATTAGCTTTACATAGCTGTTTTATTATATTCGAATGTAGTGAGGTAAAATTGCTTATTATATCAATGTAAACAATACATTACATTTACTTAAAAAAAACACTAAAGTTCAGCCTTCATTAACATATTCTGGTGCCAGATTCTGGAATCTGGACCAGTGAAAAAAGATGTCTAAAAAAAGCCCTTATTTTAATGAGGAGTTATGACATCCTTGTTTACTTTTAGTAGTAAAAGTTTCTCATACTTAGCATCTTCCAAGTGATTTTGTTTTGCAGTTAATGCATCTCCTGTAGCAGAAAATAGGCGTTCAATAGGTGCAGATGATGGAAGAGGGCTATTAAATTTCTTAAACATTTTTCTAACTTTCGGATAGTCTTTCAGAGAATTGAGGTTCCTTCTCTTGTGATGAAGAAATTGTAAGAATTCAGTTTTGATACTAGAGTCCATATTTACTTCTTAATCACTGACAGCATCATCATCTTCCATAACGAGAATAAATCGTGAGTCTCATTTGTACAAGACTTTTCAGCACCTTCAGCTAGCTCATCACTGGAGACAAGCATGGCCACTTTTTTTCATTTCTAAGTTAATTATGTCTATATTTCGTTCTTTTTGCCCTTGCAAGGCCGGAGTCAACCATCGTAATTTGAAACTTTTGTGAGAGCAAGTAGCTATGACTAGTTCAGGGTTTTTTCTTCCAATTACATTGAGAAAACATATAAGAAGTGTTCATGCAAAGCACCTATAATGGCCTCTACTAATGGCAAAGCATGCTCAAGAATCCAGATATTCTGAAGTCCTTTTAGTTTAGTCTCCAAACAATTGCAAAGCAGAACCAAGATAGCACTTTTTTTTGCCTTGCAAAAAATCTAAGGCTTGGCACAACGGATCCGGAAGAAGCACATACTCCTTTAGCAGATCCCTCTCCACCGGTTTCAACTTTGGAAGTTTCAGTTCATCAAAGGCACTGGATAACATTTCCACATCAGATATGTCTTCAACATGTTTCACTGCATTATAGAGACGGTTTCAGCATGTAGCATTTGGTACGACTTGGGGCCTTCTAGTTTCCAAAAACTTGTTGCCAACTCTTGTGCTTTGATTTGTCGCATTCCATATGCTTTGGCCTTGGACATGGCGGATTGACAAAGTCTTTGAAATGATATATTAGGAAAAAGAAAAAAGATTAAAAAAAAAATTAAATACAAAAAACGAAAGACATTGCAGACGCATTGACATAGCATAGGTTTATGTTGGGATTTAAAGAATATGAAGATTAGATGAATTAAGATGGCAATGAAAAAAAAATTGGACCAAGCATCAATAAATAGCCTACAGTATGATAAAAAAAATTAAATATATTATGGTAGTAGCTCATCGAAGACCTCTTGCTCATATACCTATTTTCATCAAGTTATTAAGAGATTCGGCATGGGTTTTAATTTTCTTGATTTAGGTGCCTGGTAACAATAATTTTTAATTTGGTGCCTGAGACCTAAGAGTAAAAATAATTTCTTAAGCCTAAGAACTAAGAGTGGTGGCGTGAGTACAGGAGAATCCTCTTGGGGGGGGAGGGGGCAAACTTCTAAGATTTTGCTACCTTGCGATGGAAAATTATGCAAATTTTCAACCTAAAAGTATATTTTTTCTAATATTTACAAAATAGATACATTGGCAGATCAAAGATTCCGGCAAGGGGGAGGGGGTCTTGGTTACGATGTTAAACTATATTCTCGTCGTAAGTACTTATAGTTGTAGTCAACTATAAGGGAGCTGCAACTTTGGGAGAGGGCTGCAAAAGTCTGAGACAAAATATAAAAAGTGACGACTATGCTATATTTTCAAAAATAGTTTAAAGTGATGAAATTTTTCTGTTAAAAGGCAAGCGAACTGTTTGAAATTAGTATTTTTCTGCTACAAAGCGGTGGAAACTGCAGAAATACATTATTGAAAAGCGTAAAATTCTTTGTATGTTCCTTTTAAACAATTATTTCAGAGGAGGTAAAACTCAAAGATGAACATTGTGCAGCAAGGGGAAAGGGAGAACTACCTCCTTGCCCCACAGCAGTTTTAAAGTAGTGATACCCTGGGTTAGGATTCATATCAATATGATATTATATCTTTTGAAGCTCTTAAAACCACCCCTTTTGTACGAAATGCTTTTGTCTAAGCCCCTTTCCAAAAAATAAACAAAAAATTATACACTGTGCTCACAACGCTTTTAACTTAGGCAGCGCAGTTGTGCTGCCTATGACCTTTGGACTATTTTTGAAGAAATGGCTATTTCAAAATTTCTATATGATACATGTCGGGGAAATATGACGTGCGAGGAATGTAGCTGCCCTTTGATCACTTTGACTCATAAAAAGGACACTAGAACTTCTGATTATTATTCCAATTAGCCCCCTCTGAGGTTTATACGACCACTATATTTACAAAACTTTAAATGCGCCCAGGGCATAACTTAAGACCATTGCCCCGAGGGCTGTGGGGGGGGGTCTTTCTCAAAGACATAATTTCCAGACCTTTCATGTACTCTGATCAAAATGATTATCTAAAAATTTTGACTAGATGTGTTTTAGAAAATGATGAGCACGGAGGGGGCCTTTGGCCTTCAAATCAATTTTGACGACGAAAAAGGGCACTAGTCCTGTCGATTTTAAATTTATGTGTCTCTTTCAAAGTTTTTACGACAACTCCTTCTATATGAAGTTCCCTGGTCTAAACCGCTCCCCCCAACCACCACAAAAAATATAAAATAAATATAAAAAATATAAAAAATTAAAAAATATACACAAATATAAAAAAATATATTGACGCAGTTACACTGCTTATGAAACAGCGTAAGTTAGGGCATATAAATCTATATCACATACTTTTGTCTGTGTTTACATCTAAGAAGATACTTCTCTGAAAATACAATTTGCTTAATATTCGGCAGCATTGGCTTAATGTTGAGCGGAAAAACTCAAAAATTAACCCTAATGAAAGCCCAAATTGTTACCTCAGTGGTATAGGCCTACTGAATCTTTTTAGACTAATTAGAACTGCAGTATTAAGCATGGTTAAATTTTGTAGGATTGAATTTTGTAAAGGATAAGACTAGGAGGAGGTTTAAAAGAAGCCCTAAAATATTGTTTAAACTAGGACATACTATTTTGAACAATTGTTCTAAATTACTCCATTTTGTCTCCATTGTTCTAAAATACAGTAGTCTGATAAAACTAGGTGATTATCTTTTGACATCTTGAAAAATAGGCTATTTGAGGGCAGCACTAAAGAAGAAGTGTTCATCTAAAAAAACTTGCTCTTAAAATAAAAAAGTAGTTCACCATTAAATTTCTTATTTCATCCTCCTTTTCAATATAATACTAATTAATCTGACAATACACTGCCCCCCACCAACGTTCCCATATATAGCCCTCTGAATAGCTGGTATTTCTCCAATAATTAAATATGATCCTATACTAGCCTATAGGTCCTTTGGGTACTTAGGTATTATAGTAACTGCTGTTGTTCTTGGAATGTTGTAAAACCAGTTTCTCTGTGTACATAATTCTCTGTAATTTCTCTTGTAGATAATTAGCTTTGCCTGAGTAAAATAAACTACTATGTAGGTATAGTTTAATCAAATATTTAATATAGGCCTAGACCTATAGAGCTGGCTAGGTAGCCTATTTAATATAATATATTCTGGGTGGCAAACTCTAAATAATTCTCTGTTGTAGTTTCCATAATTTTGTTAATGAAGTAGGCTATTATATTTTCATTAGAGCCTGTTTTTGTATCAGCTATTTCATTATCATTTACCTAACTTCACTTCTTGTGTATGGTCACTATAATACATAATTAGACTACCATCATTTGTTGTAGTGGGTATTCCTTCAGTCTATAATTTATCTTTGTCTTTATAGTTTATTTTTGGATAGTTTGTTGTCAGTTTAGTACTTCTACTCCTTCTAAGCACTATACAATCTGGTCAATACTCTTATTACCTGAACAATTGTTTAGGGTCATGAAACTGTTGTTAATAGATGTGTTTTGACTTTTGGAACATCTTTTCTCTCTTGCAAAACTACCAAAAATGCACTATTATGGAGTTAATTCCAGCCCAAATATTCTTGTATTTACACATATAGAATTGCAATTATTGAATTGTTTTCATTGATCAGATATTTGAAATCATGAATGTAATAGTTTAGAAAAAAATTTGGGCTATATATTTGCACATCAGGGGGGTAGGGGTAAAGCATAGCATATATTAAATATGTAAACTAACCATTGCTGTATTTAATATATGCTATGCTTCCCCTCCCCCTAATGTGCAAATATATAATAACTCCATAATGGTGTGTTTGTGGTAGTTTTGCAAGAGAGAAAAGATGTTCAAAAAGTCAAAATGCATCTATTAATAATAGTTTCATGACCCTAAACAATTGTTCAGGTAATAGGAACATTGACCTACAATTCTAGTCTAGAGACTATTTTAAACCATTCTAAAATACTTAGGCTACTTGTATTTGCCCTAAATACAGACTGCTTCACTTTACCACCCATCTCCTTCTCCCAATGTACAAATATTTATCCAATTATGGCTAGCCAACTGTATATATTCACAAATTAGGGGGTAGAGTTTGGTGGTCCACATATATGAATAATATAAATAAGTATTCTGGAAGGTTGTAAAGTAGTTTCCAGAATATATAGTGTTTCCTTAGTAGGATTACTAAATTGGTATCCATAATGGCTTATATATTGTAAAGGCCCATAAGGTAAGAAATTTCACCTTACCTTAATCACCTTAATCCATCTGAGAGCTTTAAGGTCTTCCAGATTTAATGTCACTACTTTTATTTTGTTATGATTTTCTATAATTCTACCCTTTGGGAGAAATTGTTTTTCTGTAATTTTGCTGTAAGTCTATTTTACTTTGACTCTGAGTTTTAGAAATTTCATTCCAATGATTTGAGTAGGATTTTAAGAGGTAACGTTCTAGATGAGGGGCATTCAGAGGCAGCAGTTTGGATATTTGCCCAACAGGAGCAGTGTTGGTGCAGTATTCAGACTGGAGCACCAAATATGATTTGGAGTCAAACATAGGAAAAACACTAGTGCCATTTCTGCATAGGAAGGTAGCATTTGACAGGATTTGAGCACAAGTTTATTGAGCAAATTAAATGAGCTCAAGATTTGGAAAAATATTGTTGATTTTATAGGTGCTTATTTGATAAAGAGGGAAGAAGTTATTTTAACCCAGGATCAAGGTGGAAACCTAATATAGGACTCCCACAAGGAGGCATTTTAAGCCCATTGTTGACTGTTGTTTATTATAGTGATATTGATGGAATTCCTAGATTTAAGTTATAAATATATGCTGATGATATTGCAGTTGCTACTACCTCAAGAAATTAAAATATAGTACATGCAATAACTCAAAAAGCACTTGATTATCTGACTATGTGGGCTGCATGAAATAATATAAGATTCTCACCTGAAAAGTCTGCTGCAGTACTATTCTCCAGGAAGAAAGACTCATTCAACCCCCTACTATCACTAGATGGAGCCAAACTTCAGAGAATAGAGAAATACTGCTACCTAGAAATTATATTTCATGAGAGGCTTCACTGTAATTACCATATTGATTACCCTGTAGGATCCCTGGAAAACAGGGATAATCTTATGAATGTCATATGTCTTTGTAAGAGAGGAGCCCCATACTCAACTGTTACAAAGTTGACAATGGCTGTAATAATTAGCAAGCTAGATTATGGCTCTGCTCTATATTGAGAAGTATCAAAAAGTGTACTACAGAAGAAAGAAACTGTTCTCTATTACACATATTGACACATTACCTATCCCTGCAATTTATTACAAACTGGGCCTGTCAGCTTTGGAAATAAGAAGAAAAAACTTGAAGCTCAGTATTTTTGAAAAAAAAATCCAAGTTGACAAGAGTCTGATCAAAGAAGAAATTATTGAAACATATAACCTACACATTGGACTCTCTCCCCATATAGGCACTGCATATTACAGAGAGGTTAGAAATGTGCTGGAATCTGGCCTCCCATTCCCTAGTGAGTGTGTTTGATGATAGCCCTAGACACCAAAGTTTAGGATTAATTAGTGAACATCCCATATTTTGATTGCCACCAAGCTTAAGTAGGTAAATCATTGGCCTGGACATACTAACCTATGTACTGATGGATATAGATCATGGGGTGGCTGTACTGTGGTGATCCCAAGGTGAGAAACAACTAATTATTTTAAAATTTCTGAAAAACTGTCAATTTCTCCCATTGAACTAAGTGCTTTGCTTAAGGCCCTGCAGTTGATCTTACCAGCCTGCCCTTCTTTAATTTGTATCGATTTTCTTTCAATGGTTGAATATTTAATGGTAGAACATTTTGCATACAAGGAAGTTGGCTTTGGATATTAAAGATATGTTACACCCATTAGAACAGGATGGGTATAGTATTGCATTTACATGGGTACCAGCACATGTGAAGATTGGGAGTAATGAGCTGGCAGACCACTTGCAAGGTTGGAGAACATGTGTGATTCTGAGTTTGAGGTACCACTTACAGTTATGGAATTTACAACATATTTTGAGGAGTAGCTGTATGAAACCGACAGTGAGAAGTTTGAAAGGAGGTCACCTAACCAGCTGTTGTCTTTATAAAATTTGAATCTACCTCCCTGTGACTTTTGTCATTTAGATAGGAAGATAGCAGTCACTATTTTCCACCCTGGAACTGGCCATGCACAGACAAGAATGTATTGTTTAAGTGGCAGTGTGTAGATTCTCCTCTGTGTGAGTTGTGTAGTGTTGAAGAGAACATGAGACATAATTTACTGTCCTGCTAGAAGCATAATAGCCAATGACAGACTTTAAGCTCCCATTATATTAACTTTTTTGGTGCTTTCATACCCTTTGTTGTCTGCTAGGAGCAGATGTGCCCAACTGGGCTAGAAAGCTTTCGGTTTATTTTCTAGGCCACTTTATATCAAGGGCAAAGTTGGATTAGATATGATTCCTTCTGGAATTTTAGTTTTGAATAACCTAGCATTGTATATTTTATTTTATGCTTTATGTTACAGCAACATATTTTTTTTTTTATTTGAATGACAAAGAATGGATTTGTTGCACTGCATTCTATTTGTGTTATATTGTTTTACCCTGGCTCAATCCTCATTTATAATGCTTTAAAGACTTGGAAATTATTTTTGAATTAGAAAAAAAAATTCTTCATATGGCTTAAAACTCTTCTAAGATCAGAGAAATTGTGTTTTCAAAACCTAGAGCCTAAGACAAAGAGACTAAAAGTCCAAAATTAATTTGAAAGATTTTTATTGTCAATATTCAGTTTGGTGCCTGTTGTCTTCTACTAAAAAAGTAACACTTGGATTCAAAATCAGTCTCCTGTTGGCTTCAAATTAATTTTTTGTTGTTTTATTTGCTCCTGATCTTCTTCATTTCCTTTCGAGTTTCAGCTACAAAATACCAAAGTGAAGCAGGTTTTAGGGTAATTGCAACCATGTTAAATTATATCATTGCACCCTAATAAATGAATAATCTCTTGGGCTAATGTTCTTTTTTCTTTTCCTGGCAGCTTGATATTAAGTAGTGCACCTGTGTGGGGCTTTACGTTTAGTTTTGAGAAAATATTTTCTGTTCTGATTGCTGACTTTGCAATACTATTGCAGCTAAAGATGAGGTGTTGTGAAGTCTCTGGGAATGAAGGACAAAATCTGCAGATTGGGTCCCCTTGCATCTTTCCAACTGTATTCTTCCTTCCTCAGTATCAGTCAATCACTTTTAATTCTGAAATAGCCTATAGGGTATTCTCTTCACAAGATGGGAAAATGAGCACCAGCTGTGGTAGATTCTTGTAGGGAATCATTCTCTGCCATGAAGAGTTTTGATTTTACTGTTAGGTCCTTATAGAAGTCTGCTGTGTTATTTGAAAGTAAATCAGCCACCTTGTTGTACTGCATTCCTTGGTGATTTGGCATGTAGTGGAAATAAAGCTTGATGTTCTTTTCCTGAATGCTCAAAATTATTTTCCTTAGACAAGCAGGATCACCTTCTTAGAATTAGGAGGCTTCTTATTAATAACATTTAGACCTTCAATTATAGGATAGGTGTGCCATTTGGAAGCCTAGTGGATATTTGTAAAGGATAACTAAAGCTTCAACAGCCTTACTTCCTTTTATACAGGAAATTTGTGAATCAGGTTGTCATTTTTGCTTGAAGATAGTTTGTACTTGACCAAGAAGATAACTTGATTTTTTGTTAGGCACAAGCTCCAAGCAAGTTCCAACTGCTTCAAATTTCCATTGGCTCTTGAAATTGGTGGAACCAAATGACCACATCTCTCCATGTCAAAACAAAATCTTTAAAAAGCACCCGATACAAGATTTGGGTACTTGCTTTTAGCCAAGGACTCAAGGAAAAGTTATTTCAAAGACTGGATAATTATAGCTGATTGCTTGGATATTTGGAAAATATTTAACAATCAAAATCTTTCTCCGGTCTTGTATTCTAGGTATTCCATAGAAAATCCTGACTTTATAATTTGGCATATGGTTTGGGAGACCCAATGCCAACTTTATGGCCATGGTCTTTATGGTTTCCAGCTGTGTAAGACTCATATTGCAGCAGCCTCCAAACTCTTACATGGAATATCTTATTTTGGAACATTTAAATCTATTGTAAGAAATCCAGCATTACTGTGGGAGAGCTGGCTTGTTTTGTGCTGGCAAGCCATTGCATGATTGAAAGTCTCTTTACACAGGATTGTTCTACAGACTATTTCATTCTTCCAGGCTATATTACGGTCTAATATAACTGCTAAAAGCTTTTCAATGGCATCATATGTGATTTGTTTCTCTATACAATGTTTTAAGGCTTAGAGATGTAGGTAGTATAGAAATCATTGCTTGAAAACCCTCTCTCTCTTGGTATATTTTTGGCAGCGGATTCATTCCTGAAAGCTTCATGGACCCAACTCAACTACTTTCCAAGATAGCAAAAAGCCCATCATCTACAACTTCAACTTTTTAAGCTATTGTGGTTGTTTCCTGAATTTAAGAAACACTTTTCCAAATTCTTTTAAACCTTAAAAATCAAGCTGTTTTATCTTGAAAGTTCATTTTCCTAACTCAAATGCTTTCCAAAATAGTAAATAACCCTTATCTAGAATTTTTACAAATATAATTGTTACTGCTGTCACTATTTCATACTAGCCCTTCCCCGCCTCTAATGGTGTCAAATGTATTTGTGGGCGATTTCACAAAAATCTGCTAATTTAATCTTTTAATTAATTTAATGTTTTTGCAAATTAGCTTTATTTAGTATTATTAAGCAACCTTTATTAAGAAATAATCACAAAAAAGAATAGCAAACCGAAAAAACAGCAAACTTTTGTATATAGCTTAAGAGTATATCTGGCCTGATTTGGGGCTAGAGCTAAGATGCAGTCTCAACAGCAGTGATTATTGCACTTCAAAAGAGCACAGAAAGAAAACATAATGTTTTTTTATCCGTTTTTCCTATTTGATTTCTGGCTTAGACCTTTAAGCAGCCTAACCTATAATTTAGCATAGGCTCTGGATCCATTCCTGAAAGTTTCATTCACCTAACTCAACTAATTCCAAAGATAGTAAAATTTCCAGCAAAGGAATTTTGAACTATCAAGGGGCAACTTTGAAGAAAATGTCAACAAAATCTAAAAATCTACTTTTAAACAACCATAAAAACTTATCTGCTTATATCACCTTTTATACCGTTTTTAGAGTTCGTGAAAATTGTCCTAGGTTTGAAAGAAATTCTAATAATATTTGTGAAAGATTGCTCTTATAAACTAAACATTTTAATTTCAACAAGCATAATACCACTTGAATCCCCACTCAACACTCTTTCCAATTATATTAGTTGCTAAAGTACCTTAACAAATCTGAAAATCTGACAGGCCATGATTATTGAGAATATTTTGAAGATTATACAATCTGAGGCCACTTGAATGTTCTTTTCAGCCTGTCCACCAGCCACTGGAATATTCTTTGAAAATTCAGTAATTATGTTATTTGTATAAGTAATTTTAGAACTACTTTTATTTATTGATTGGGTTGATTTTTGATGTAACTCTTTTGTTAGATCTAATTTGTGCTGAATTTCCATTCCATTAAATTTCGTAAATAATTATTTTGTTTTGCTTTATCCAATAACCAATTGGGGATATCGCTGCAATTGTCATAAAACCTCTATTCAACCTTTTATTTAGCTAATTGCTTTTATTAACGTAGTTCAGCAGTTTTTTTTTAATCCAGTGTTAAAATGGAGCAGTTCTACATATTTTATTCACGGTTTTGAATTCACAGTATTTCTATGCTAATCAAGAATACAGATTAGAGAATCTTAAAACATACTGAATTTTGCTTTGGTATTTTGTATACCAGTAAATTCATTTTCCTAGTTAATATCAGCTTGTTCATTCTTAGATGCCGAGGGGTTGATTATCAAACTTTTAATTAGTTGATTTACTGTTACTAATAATAGGAAACATAGCAAAAACATAAAAATTATCTGATATATCTGTCACTTTCTCCTTCTTCTTGTTTGATTATTTGGAGATGTTAATGCATGATTTGTGTGTCATTCCAAACCCTGTGGCAGCTGAGATTGAACCAGGGACTCGTATTGCCAGGCAGAGATCAATCCATTGCGCCACTACAAAGCTCTTCTGTCACATAAACAGAAGAGAAAGATGGCTTTATTTTAAAATTAAATCAAAAAAATTGTTACCATAACCAGCATAAATGATCGGTATGAACATAAGTGTATCCTATAGATAAGGGGGACTGCTAACCCCTCAGCCTTTGCTCTTTATGCTAAAGCTTGACTAGTGCTTTATTGAAAGGTTTTTCAATAAAAAACTTGAAGGGGGAGATGCAAAATATATTTCTTTAAATTTGAGGGGGGCGGCGATTTTGTTGTTTTTTGTTCATTTTTCTATGAAAATACTAAGTATGCGATTGAAATATGACATTGCAGGCGTTTTACTTACCAGCTCCTTTAAAAATTTGAATATAAAATTTTATTATTTAAAGCAATTACAAATAAATAAGTTCTTTCATTCTGGAATCCCCCCTTTTTTACAGAAAAAATATACCTGTTATCACATTACTCTCGTGTAAAAGTACTCATCTTTGGAGCATTAAGAGCAAAATAAAAATAGAGTAAATAGTACAGGGTTGAGCTGGTTTGCCCTGTTCTTGTATAATATGAGTTCATTTTGTCTTAAGTTTGAATGTTGCCCTTTACTTTTATCTGTGGAAAGCTTTTTTTATTTAATTTCAGTTCAATTGTAACATTCAGTTCAAGGTTATCTAAATATTTGGGGGCGGCCACCCCCTTAAAACCTTACTCTTTATGCTAAATTTTAACTTTTGCATTACAATGGTTCAAGAATTAATTTTAAAAACTTTCTACAAAACAAGTTTTTCGAAGAAAAGTAAAGAGTTCCATTAAGCCAAGAATTACCAAAAATAAAAATAAATAAATAAAACTTAAAATGAACAGAAATTACAATGAATAGCCAAGTTAAACTCAAAACGAGCAAAAATTAAAAAATTAACACGAGTAGGGATGATAACATTCATGTCTTCTCAAAATCAGAATAAAATTTGTGCTTTATTATTAAAAAAAAAAATGACTGTGGATTGTCAGTTTAATTGACTTCTACTGATATCTACTCCTGAAATGTTTTGATAATTTTTTATTTATGAAAGTAAGAAAAGCGAAAACATTTCAAAGGGTTTTTTTTTTTTTTTTTTTTTTTTGTAAAGTGCAAATTGTGTTCTGAGCTTGAGAAGAAATGGGAGTTTTCAGCCCTACTCATTTTAATTTTGGCTCGTTTTTAGTTTGGCTTGGCTATTTATTGTAATTTCTGTTCGTTTTGAGTACCATTTATTTATTTTTGCTCATTCTTGGCTTAATGGAAATCTTTACTTTTCTTTGAAAAACTTGTTCTGTGGGAAAAGTTTTTAAAATTAATTTCTGTCCGTTCTTTTTATTGACATAGTCTTTTTCATGGAAAGAATAATATTTTATATCTTTTCATTTTTTTCTATAAGAATTTATAGTATGGATTGCTATTTGTATGTTGGAGAAACTTTTTCGACAATTGTTAATCCTGAAACAAACACTATTTTTTAATTTAATGGCATAGCTTCTGAAGTCGACCTTAAAAATAAAACTCCCAAAAGATTCTGTCTGTACTCTTTGACAACCTATACATTGAACCTTATATGACCAGAATATAATTTACAACCCTCGCACCTGGGTTGTGGAGGGTTGTTTCCACCTTGAAGCCATTGTTATATCCTCTTTGGACTATTGTGAGCAAAATGGCTAACTCACAATTTTGATTGGATACGTTTGGGAGAAACAGGTTGTCAGGGAAGGGGAGGGGGCTAGTTGCCCTACATCAATTTTGACTCTTAAAAAGTAACTAGAACTGTACATTGCCAGTCAAATGAGCTTACTCTAAAGTTCAAACAACCACACCTTCCATAAAAAGCGTATATGCCTCTAGGATATAACTTACAACCCTGGACCCCAGACTGTGGGGGTTGTGTCAATCTCAAAGGCCTTGCTATGTGATCTTTGGACTTCTTTTGAACAAATGGCTATCTCAAAATATGAGTAATATAGTACATAAAAAAGTATAAATTTCTTAATATAATAGCTTAATAGCTATAATATATAATTATCAGTTATTAATCTTATTTTAGAACAAACTTATCTTGTCTTGTGTTTTTTTAAACAAAAACATCTGTTTTGCGTTCACTTTCCCGTTGAAGACTCAAAAGCCATTCTAATCCTCTCATCCTACGACATTGAATGATAAGTTACGTTTAAAATATTTAACTTTTTTAACTTTAATAAATAAAAATTATTAAAACTTTAAGGAATATATGTCAGTATACACATACTAAACTGACAATCCACAGCTATTTTTTTTTCAGTTAAGTGCAAATTATGTTCTGGTCTTGAGAAGGTATAGGGGTTGTCAAAGACATGTTCTCCAGACCTTTAAACTACGCTGAATAAATTGGTTATCCCAAAATTTTAATTTGATGTGTTTTGAGAATTGCTGGGTGTAATGGGGGGGGGCTTTGTCCCCCTCCAATATCTTTTGATTAGTAATCTTATATTCCCCAGGGAATAACTTACAACCCTTGCCCTGAGGGACCTGGGGGGATTGTCATCCTCAAAGACATAATTTCCGGACCTTTCAGTTATGTTGAACAAAATGGCTATCTCAAAATTTTGATTGAATGGGTTTGGGGAAATAGTGGGTGTGGAGGAAGGGTGGGGGCAGTTGCCCTCCAATCACTTTCGACTATTTAAAAGGGCAGTATTCATTTCAATGTCCAATCGAATGAGCTCTTGTTGAAGTTTGTATGACAACAAATGATCATCTCAAAATTTCTATCAGATGCATTTCTCGAAAAAAAATCTTAATCACTCTGAATCTTAAAAAGGACACTAGAACTTCTGATACCAATACAATGAGCCCCCTCCAAAGCTTATACGATCATGCTTGACATACATATCTTACATGCCCCAGGGCATAACTTAAAGCCCTTGCCCTAAGGGCTATGGGGGGGGGTGTCATCCTCAAAGACGTAATCTTCGGGCCTTTCAATTACGTAGAACAAAATGGTTATATCAAAATTTTGATTGGATGTGTTTAGGGGAACGATGGACCTGGGAGGACGGGTTATTTGCCCTCCAATCACTTTCGACTATTAAAAAGGGCACTAGCCCTTTCAATTTACAATGAGCTCTTTTCGAAGTTTCTATGACACCAAATGGCCATCTCAAAATTTCTATCAGATGCATTTCGAGAAAATACGGAGTGTGGGGGGTATCCACCCTCCGATCTTTCTGAATCTTAAAAAGGGCACTAGAACTGCTGATTACTAATTCAATGAACCTCCTCTGAAGTTTATACGATCACCCTTTCTATATACACCTTGCATGCCCCGGAACAAAACTTACAACTCTTGGCCTGAGGGCTCTGGGGAGGGGTATCATCCTCAAAGTTATACTTTCCAGACCTTCCAACTACTTGAACAAAATGGCTATCTCAAATTTTTGAATGGATGTGTTTGTGGAAAAGGTGGGCGTGGGAGGGGGTTAGTCGTCCTCCAATCACTTTCGACTGTTCAAAAGAGCACTAGCTTTTTCAATTTTCAACTGAATGATCTTTTTCGAAGTTTCTACGACAGCAAATAGCCATCTCAAAATTTCTATCAGATGCATTTCGGGAAAATAAAAGGTGTTTGTGTGTTGGGGGGGGGGTAACCACCCTCCCATCACTCTGAATCTCGAAAAGGGCACTAAAACTTCTGATTAGCAACCCAATGAGCCTCCTCCGAAGTTTATACGATCATCCTTTCTATATAAACCTTATATGCCCCCAGGGTATAACTTACTAGCCTTGCCCTGACGGCTCTGGAGGGAGGGGAGGGGGTCATCCTCAAAGACATAATTCCCAGACCTTTCAACTACGTTGAATAAAGTAGTTATCTCAAAATTTTGATTGGATGTGTTTGAGGAAATAGTGGGCTTGGGAGGGATGTTAGTTACCATCCAATCACTTTCGACTATTAAAAAGGGCACAAGCTCTTGTAATTTCTAATTGAATGAGCCCTTTTAGAAGTTTCTACGACAACTCCTTCGATACGAAACGCCCTGGTCTAAAACCAAAAAAAAAATAATACATTGTGCCCTAGTCGCTCTTTACTTATAAGGGATCATTTACGTGTACGATCAGTTTTTATTTATTATTACAATAATGAAAACTGAAATCCCATTGAAAACATTGTTTATGCAATAATTGGAGATGTGCCCCCTCTCATCACCCATATTGCATGTCGAGTCCATATATAATACTTAAAATAAAGGCGGGTTGATGCTGAGCAATCAGCAAGCAAAGACTGTCAAACAAGGAGGCAAGAACAAATTGGAATGTGCCAAAAAAGGGGACAAGCTCATTGTCTGTCTCCCAAATTCTCTTAAAGTAGAAACACAAGACCGAGGAGCAGGCTTCAGTAAATGGTCAACAACAATTAGCAACTTGATTTGTGGTATGTCTGAGCCTGGAGTAGCTTGAAAAATTATGCATATTTAGCTGTAGCAAGCCTATATATTCTACATTACCTACTTGGAGTTAGTATCAAGAGAAGTGGGTGTCAATCCACAAAATGTGGATGGCTCAAAAATTAGTTTTCAAAATCTAGGGGGAATATTTTCTCAGTGTTTTCAACGAAAATAATATTTAAAAATGTAAGGGTCGAATTCCCCTCTCCCCCCAATTGACGCTCCCGAACTAGGACTAGGGTGAACAAAACCGTAGCAATTACTTCCAAACAAACGCTTTTTAACAGCATTATACATAAAAAAAACTTCCAAATAAGCACATTTGATAGGTTACACAGATAACAAATTAAATCTTTCACAAGGCTATCATCCTTGTATACTGGAAATTATTTACAAGAGATCTAAATTGGTTACCGTAAGTAAGGTTAAGTGAATATCCCCACGTGTTCCACGCAATCCCAATGAAATGAAACTTGGTGACACTCTTTGCGACCAAATTCTTTTCCTCCATGCCTTTCTCGAATGCGATTTGCCTTCGAGAATTATGGCATAGGAAAATCTACACCACTGAACCACGCGAAAAAGAAGAAAAACTTCCAGGGTATCGCTGGACTATTCCTAATGACAACATTAGAAAAGCTGGAGAGAAGGCCTTGCTTATCTTATTTAAGGCTGCAGAATATTAAACAAGTCTTTACCAGGTCTGCTAGAGGAAATTCCTTGAGAAAGTTGGAAGTCTTGGGAAGTATGTAGAGGCAAAAACGCTCCCACCAACAAGCGTGGAAAAACGGTGAGTGTCGACTGGATCCTTCGGAGTTTGGCAGGATTGTGCGGAAAGCAGAATTATGACCTTTATATTGAGATAGATCACCAGCACCGCCTTCTCTTCTCAGTGTTTCAATGTAATTGCAAGAACGAGTATTCGACGCTGCGATGTTCTTGCACAAAGCATGGCTTAAAATGTACCCGGGCTTTTGGCAATTGTAAAAGTACAAGCTATTTTAACTACAAAACAGTTGATGCCGGAAATTTTACAGATAATGATAGCAAAAAAGAAGACCAAATTTTTGAATAGCTTGTCCACTATTCAATGAATCTCTGTGTTATTGTGATGTTTACCTGCCTTGTGTAATTGATCCCTGTGTTCCACTATATCTGAGTATATTGATCGCTTATTTGAAACTAGTGTTTCGTCTCAGCCAAGGGAAGCTCTTTGACAATTTCTTTTTTGTTGTTGCCAAATATGCGTTTCAACTTCCCCTCCTTCTCCTCATTCTTACTCACTTTCACAAAACTAAGGTTCCAGGCACACAGAACTTTACCTGAACCCAGTCTTGGTTGTTACCAAGGTGCAAGGCTTGAAATATTTTGCCATAGGTCAAGTTTAATATACACCTGCAGGCTGAACCTCTCCCCCAACCTCACTTTCTTTCAAAGCTTTAAGCCCCAAACAATTCTTTTGACTTCAAACATTCACTTTCGTGTTCATCAGCAAAAAAAGAGCGTAGAAATGACATATCTAATCACATTTGCTGGCATTTACTCAATCTAGATTTTTCGCCTCAACCTCAAATTCAACCTCAAAAAACTCAAATTTTTGAAAGAGCTAGAGAGACAAACTTTTCAGATTCGGAATCAGCACATATTTTTTGGTCGGGTAGAGAAAGAATCATTTGTATAGCAATTTGTTTAAGGTGGACCCCTTTTTTTCAGTTTTCTTAGACTAATAGGTTAGGATTCTGTTCTTGGCTTTCGGTTATAAAAGCTTTTGGCCTTCATAACAAGAAACTTAGGGAAAGCAAAACAATTTCCTAAATTTGAGAGTTTGTTTTGTTAATTTTGGGAGTCAGATGGGAGTGAGAGGAACGTGAAAACGGGGGAGGACAGCCATATTTTTTGGGATAAAACTGGGCCTGCTTGGGAAGCAATATTATAGAGGGAGGTTGGACAAGGTCTGAGGGAAAGAAGGACTGTGGATAATTTTCTGAGATGTTAACTTGGCACAGAAAATCAGTGCTGTGAAGATAATTTATTAAGCAGCTGTTACCTGGTGAGTGCTATAGCGGGAATAATGACTCAGGCTTGTTCAGAAACTGTTAGTTTGTGGGAGGGTATAGGCCCACATTGTGAATAGGGGAGGAAGTATGCAGTAAGAATCGTATAAGGTAACTTCAATTTGACAACCTGACTTAAATTTGGGTAATGTTGAAGTTGATCAGTAGACTATTTAAGGTAATGGGCATAAAAATATCATGACAGATATTATTGTGAAAAATAGCTCACATCGCCTGTTTGATGTCATTTTTCAAGCAGCTGTTTCTGTAGCACATAAAATGTCATTTTATTTAATTTGTATATACTAAAAAAAAGGGTCAACCTGGGATAAGGCAGAAAATAAATTTTATAGATATTCCAATGCTCCTTGGTATTTCTTTGTAGCTCTGGAACACAGATTTTTCAGAAAATTGAAAATCTTGCTTATTAATAGGGCCTTGAAACGTCTTCAGTGATTTTTAAGAAACAGAATTATTCATAATTTTCAACTCATTTTGCTAGCTTAGTATTGAAATTTTCGGATTCAACATGTTTTGCCTACTTATTCCTCTCTTGTTTCTTACATGGCCCTTAAAAAGGGCATTAGAACCTTCAATTCCCGATCATATAAGCCCCTTTGTAAGTTTCTATAACCACCTGTTCTATAAGAAGTGGCTAAAAAATAAAAATGAATGATGCATCAGATACACTTCACTCTCTAAAATGTTGACTCTGGAAGGGTGTTTTACATAAGAGAAACTCCTAACCTACTGTTAATATAATTTTCATCACAGTGTCTGTTCTTCTTATATTTTTTTTCTATTATTTTTTGTTTTTCAGGCTGTTTGTCATGGCCGAGATGAAGCCAATCATTTGCAGAATTCCCAGCATTGTTGACAAGGAAAAATTTATGAACTGTGTTGCAGTTGCTGCAGATCTCCTAAAGAGGGGAGGAATAATCGCTATCCCAACTGATACTATCTATGGTATAGCAGCTTTAGCGCAAAGTATTGACTCAGTTGAAAGGCTATATAAAATCAAAGGTAGAGAACACAACAAGCCAATAGCAATATGTGTTGGTGAATTGAATGACATTCCTAAGTGGGGTAAAGTAGATTGTCCAATTGGATTGATATCAGCACTTTTGCCTGGGCCAGTTACTTTATTATTCAATCGACATCATAATTTGAATCCACTGCTTAATCCCGATGGCAAACTTGTTGGAATTCGAATTCCTGATCATAGTTTTGTAAGAGCCTTAGCTAAAGAGTGTAATGAACCTATTGCTTTGACAAGTGCAAATGTCAGCGGAAGTTTAAGTACATTGTCCATTGAGGAATTCTCTGAGCTCTGGCCCTTGTTAGATGGTGTGTTTGATGGTGGAAGAATAGTAGATACTCCTGAGGCGAGAAAAGGCTCAACCATCGTTGATTTATCTTTACCTGGTGCTTATAAAATTATTCGAGAAGGAAGTGCCTATAAGAAATCACGAGCCACCATAGAAAATTTTGGATTAATACAGGAAGCAATTTAATTGCATATTTTAATAATGTCATCAATGAAAGAAAGAGAATCAAAAATTAAGAGATATATTTGTGTTCAGCTGGAAGAAGTTACTACTGAACTTTTAGAGTCAGTGACTGACAAAAGCTCTCCAGTAGGACTAAATGTGATCACAACTGAATTAATTTCTTGTCTTGAAGCAGTGTTTGTTCATAAACTCCGTGATAGTTTTATTGATAAGGTTGCTTATGTACTAACAGGTGAAGTATTCAAACAACCTGAGCCAAATCTTTGGACTTTGATTTTGTCAATTAGCCATAAACATCAGGTGATTGCTTTGAATGAATCAGATTATATTACAACTGACATTGGTAGAAGCAGATCTTGGATAAGACTTGTTTTGAATGAAGGTCTGATGGGTAGTTTCGTTGAAAGTCTGAGACGAGACTCAAGACTTTTGAATCAGTTTTATGAAAAAGATGCCTTTCTGAAGGATAGTGATTGTTGCTTAAGATTGAGGAAGCAATTGGCTCTTTTAGCTGAATTATACTTTGATTTGCCAATAAACTCAAGCCTGCTCAATAAATGGACTCCTGCTCCTCTTAGTTTAGCTGGAATTTGGGTTCCATCAGCACCTATTACTCCCGAAGCGGTTGTCCAAGGCTGTGATGTTGCGGGGACTATTTCCTGTGAACAGTCCATTGCTACTAATTCAGAATTAGAAAATATTGTGTTTGATCGGATTGCTAAATCTTCTCCTAAACAATCAACACCCTCAAGTTTGTTTGGAGGCTCTCCCAAACCAACACCATTCGGAAGTTTTTACCACACATTTGAGTGATGTGATAAAACAGTGTGATACTGCAAGTCTTTCTAGCAACTATGCTGAAATTCAACCCGAAATAAGATCATCATCTGTAGCAAGCATTGAGGCTGAGACACAAACTTCTGAGAGCGATTTTATTCATGAACAGGGTAATGACAATATATCTTTTGAAGGTTTATTGATCAATTACTCAGCTGATCAAGCTCTTTCAAGGACACCTGTAACAAGTACAGTGTGTCTTCAACAACAGCCAAAAGAAAATCCAGCAATCTCAGAAAGTCTTCCAGAGGTATGAATTAAACATTTTCCCTTTTTTTTGGTTTACTCTTTTTAATTTAATTAGATAGCCTCGAATTCCTTTAAGTATAATCATAGAAGCCATAGAGCCTGTTAGACGACATGCTTGAAGAAGAAATCAAGCCATAGACCATACAGTTTTGCAAAAAATTGAGAAAAACATAGTCTATCCCCTTCTCTTCACATTCAAAGTCCCTTTACCTATCTCCCCTAAAATAAGAAAAATTTAATTTGGAGTTCCACCTACATCCCACAGCTGTTAGACAAACATTGTTGGAAAAAAAGAGTAAAAACAGATATATATTCTTTGGATTTTTGTCAGATTTTTCTCTTTTCCATGACTAACAAAAATCATGTAATGTAACACTTGCTCTCTAACTCGTCTGTAAAAACCCATTAAAACAGCTTGCAGAGTGTAGCTGAAATGGTGGTAGGCTGAAAAAAAACTGTAGGGAAGGACGACTTTTCCCTTCTTGGGAATTGGTGTGACATCTCTGGTACAAAATGACTAAAGATCAATGCCCTGGGTTGGAATCATCTGCATGACTAATTTTATATGCTGGATGAAGAAGAGCCTCCGCACTGTATATGCAGATTATTAACCTCATCAATATCAGAAGATGGCTTTGGCTGTAATTTCGGTTGTAATTTCGGTTTCTCTCTGTGCAAAGGACCTCCAAGCCCTATATGCAGACTTTTAGCCTCATCAATACCAGAAGATGGCTTTGACTTGAACTTTGGTTTCCCTCTGAGCAAAGGACCTCCAAACTTTATATGCAGACTGCTAGACTCATTCATACCGGAAGGTGGCAATGGCTTCTCTCTGAGTGAAGGACCTCCAACCTTTATGTGCAGACTGTTAGACTGTTAGCCTCATCAATACTGGACGCTGGCTTTGATTTCAATTTTGGCTTCTCTTTGAGCAAAGGACCTCCAAGCTTTGTGTGCAGACTGTTAGCCTCATCAATACTGGAAAATGGCTCTGGCTTTAATTTTGGCTTCGTTTGGTTTTTCTTTTTTTTCTCTCTCTCTCTCTCTCTCTCTCTCTCTCTCTCTCTCTTTGCTGTTTCTTCTGAATCAGTAAATTGTAAATACCATTAATAAAATTACAAATTATACCGAAGCATATACTATCTTATTAAAACATACCATGGCTTTAAATAAACCAATTAAGGGACTCAAAAATCACTATCAATGGATTTCGGCAGTTGTCAGTACTTATCAGAAAAAATTATTTTCGCCACTTAATTAGCTTTGTTCAAATTTTGCTTCTTCCCGAAAATGTTTTGAAAAATCATGTGGTAATTCGTCAATATAATCACTTAGAAAAAGGATGCTCAAGATAAACTTCATATTAAAATATGTAATCCAGTGCATCAACGCGCGGCGTCGTTCAATGTTAGTTGCCTTGCTGAAGCCACAGCGTTGTCTTTACATTCAACGCTTATCAAAATTTTTCCAAGCGTCAGTATTTTTGTCACTAAGGCATAATCGTATTTACAACTGCCCCTTCCGTTAGTGCACAACTATGTAAACCACCTCCTCCCAAAAAATCCTGGTATTGCTTGCCCCTCCTTGCTATAAAACCTCTGGTGGTACCCATCTGCATTTCACATGCCAAACTCAAGATGGGGGGTGGCTAAACTCTTATGTAGTTCTGTAAGTATGCTATAATTATGTGTTCTACTACTGTTTTTGTTCATTTGTGAAAATCAGTCTAATATGACAATTCCATCCGTTTCTCGAACATATGATAAAATTGAAGGTTGGTTCGTAACTTTTCTTTTCTCTGGTGACCCTACGGGAAATTTGTGTCACTTGCTGTAACAATCCCTCGCCCTTCCAGTTGTGTTCTCTTATATATGTGCTACAGTATTTCCCCCTAAATATTGAAGTGATGGTCAAATAAACCGATATTTGTATTGTTTAACATAGGTGGATACAATGATTTTTTTTGGAGGGGGGGGGGGCAAAAAAGGATTGTTGCCAGAGGATTCGGATACTTGAAAAATTATCTTTTAAATACACGAATGTTAGAAACATGGCAGATTTATGATGTTTATCTTGAAAAACTTACATTTGAAGAGAATTCTTGGACAGTTCTTAGGTAGGAGTTAGCCCGTTTTCCATTTCTTGATAACTACGTGCCTTGTTTCCTACACATTTCTAAGAAAATATAATTTACTTATATTTAGCTTGCTGTAGATTCATTTTTATGGTTTCTATTAAATACTAAATGCTCTTTGAATATTATGATTACTTTGCTATTTCCCACTCCTCTACTTTTAGTTAGTTTTTTGTTTGAAAATCCATCCGGGTTATGTCTGGTGGTGTACAATAAAGGAAAAAGTAAATTGAGGAATAGTGATATTTTGTTTTTGAAGAATAAGAAGAAAGCTGACTTCTTGTATCGAATGATTCAAGGTTGAAATAATGAAATGAAATTTAGAAATCCAAATGGAGGGGAGATATAATTACTTTACTTAATGGAGAAAAATGTACTTCTGACTATGATTTCCATGAAATTAGTAAGAGTTCAAAATTTAAATTTTTCAGGAAGGAAATTTCCCTCCAAGAAATCCCAGTGTCTTCTACTCTGAACGCAGTATTATTCTTGATACCAGTAACCTAGCTACCTCAATATGCTACTCTTCGTCAAAATTTGTTTTTTTTACATGTGTGTGTGTTTGTGTAATTATGATGCCAATTAATTTAAATGCTTCTAAAACTGAGTTTTTTTTATCCTTTTCTATGACTAATGTCTTCATGTTTTTAAAGTTTTAATGCAGTGAATTGCAGCCAAAAGTTATTTCCGGTTTTAAGTTAGTTCAATCCACACCAGCACCGAACGTGAGTTACTATTAAGTATTGTCTGCTGGCTCTTTGTGGTATTTTTGATAAAAAGAAAAAAGGTTCAACCGATTTCAGGGTAGGGGGCAATTATAGAAAGGAGTTCTTTTCACTTATTATTGGGAAGTCTGTCCCCCCTCTGGGTGTGCCCGGACCGTCTACTATGATACGTGAAGTTGTCTTAGACCAAAATAAATGCCCCCTTGTATTTTTCAGTATATTCGAATAAATGTTAGTGAAAACTGTACAAAATTAATTTGTACCCAATTAAAAGGGAGAGAGTGGTGTCACCTAACCTGGATTTGCCAGTGGAATCCTGTAACAAAAAATTACTTGCTTATATTTAGTTTTGCTTTATTCTACGATAAATAAACTGTTTTCTGTGTATTTTTTTATGTAATTATGATGCCAATTAATTTAAAGGGTGTTAAAACTGAGTTTCTTTAACCCTTTTCTATGATTAATTTCTTCATGTTTTTGCAGGTTGAATGCAGTGAATTGCAGCCAAAAGTTATTTCCGGTTTTGAGTTAGTTCAATCCACACCAGCACCGAAAGTGAGTTACTATTAAATACTGTCTGCTGGCTCTTTGTGGTATTTTTGATAAAAAGAAAAAAGGTTCAACTGATTTCAGGGTAAGGGGCAATTATAGAAAGGAGTTCTTTTCACTTATTGTTGGGAAGCCTGTCTCCCTCCTGGGTGTGACCGGACTGTCTACTATGATATATGAAGTTGTCTTAGACCAAAAGAAATGCCCCCTTGCATTTCTCAGTACATTCGAATAAATGTTAGTGAAAACTGTACAAAATTAATTTTTACTCAATTAAGAGGGAGAGCGTATTGTCCCCTAGCCTGGATTTGCCAGTGGAATCCTGGAACGAAAAATTACTTGCTTATATTTAGTTTTACTTTATTCTATGATAAATAATCATTTTCATAATGTAACCCTGCTTATTTAAGCTTTTATTTTCTACGCGATATGCAAAAATATTTATTTTTGTAGCTCATAATAATAGAATTCGTGGGCAGAAGGACTTTAGTTGATCTTATGGAAAGCCAAAATAATGAGGGTAAATCATTTTAGAACTTTCCGTAGGACTATTCTCCCTAATATTCATGGATGGGCGTTTCTGGAAATCTGCTCTAAGGGCGGGGAGGGGGGCTAAACTCTACTTCACTCGTTGGTTATGGATCTATTATCATTTGCCTTTTGCTAAAGGTTTGAAGCAAAAAGGAAAAAATAATTCCTGAAGTGTTATAACGATTACGGAGTATGCTAATGCAAACTTGCAATTCTTTTGCATTTTCTAGGGGAAAAGCGAACTAGACTATAACCAACAACATCACAAGTATTCTATTATACTTAAGACATTTTATTTTAACACATTAGTCCTCTAGATAACTTCTTAGACCACCTGTTTTCCATTTGCAATCCTAATGAAAATGTATTAAAAACGTATAAAGTATTTTAATAAGAAATTGAAAAAAAAACTTTTAACACAAAAGTAATATTTATAGTCCTAATATTTTGGCTTCACATCCGAAAGCCTTTATGAACTGAAAAAACAAACAAAAATAGCCTAAACAAAACATAAAAAAACCTTAACAAACACTATATAAAAAACCAAAAGAAAGCGTCTGTTATGAATAGTATAGAATATAATTTAATTTAAAAATTTCTTTCACAGCATGGTTGCCGAATCGGAATTTTGTGTCAAAGATAGCACTAGTACATGTATATCGCAACGAAAAGTTTTGTCAATACTGATGTTCAAGTAAATCAGACCTTCACGTCGAACATATCCGTTATACAAAATACATAAATAAGATGAGTCAGAACTTAATTAAAAAAAAACAAAAAAACAACATCAGCAGGAAATCAATGTCTAGTTTTCTTGGCTATCATACAATTCAACAAAACTCGGAGCAAAACTCCTTGCGACATCTTTCATGTTTAGCAGGGACGGGAGTTAATTTGGGGATATTTTGGGACTTAAACGGGATGGTCTGTTGCAAACGGGAAGGTAGAATAGTGGATTGTGTCTATTGTGTTTTTTATATGTTTTGTTTGGGCTAGTTTTTTTCCTTTGATAAATACTTCCGGTATAAAGCCGAAATATTCAGACTTTAATTATTATTTTTTTATTAAATTTTTTTTCAGTTTTTACTGATTTACTAAAAGTTTATTCGTTTTTAGTACATTTTCGTTTCAATTGTATGTAAGTGCTCTTGGCGGTCTTTCATGACCACTAACGCCCACACTCGTGTGTGTCCTCTTCAGTTCTCAACTATGGTGCCATTCTGATTCGCATTGATGGGTTTAAAGTTAGTATTTTTCAGATCAGGATACACTTGTGGCAGCTCGTATTTGTGGAATACGACTCCAAGAACGGTGTTCAAGATCTGCCCTTGACCTGGATCAGTTTTATAGTAGTACTAGCTGTTGGGGTGGCGCTTCGCGCCACCCCAACACCTAGTTGGTGGGGGCGCTTCGCGCCCCCCCCAAGCCCCCCCGCGCGCGTAAGTCGTTACGCGCCATAATAGTTACGCGCCATTGTAGTTGTGTCCCTATGTCCCACCTGTGAATATAGATATATATACATATATGGTTTTAACTACGTAAAACTTGCGAATATACAACATTCTTTGCTGTCCCATTGTCTTTGCATATAAATAGATTGTCAGGTTATCCCCCTGTTTCCCCCGGTGTCCCCGTTGTAGTTGTGTCCCTGTGTCCCGGTCGTCATTTATATTCCCTGTGTCCCGGGTCCCGGTCATCATTTGTATCCCGGTGTCCCGGTCTGTATATACATTCGTTTTTTAGTTTTGTTTTTCTCCTTTATTTTTTTCCTTTTTTTTTTCTTTTTTAGCTTATTTAGATTTTTAGATTTTTTAGTTTTTTTTATTAGTTTTTAGTTTTTATTTCTTTTTAGTTTTTTTGTCCCGGTCGTCATTTATATCCCCCTGTTTCCCCCGGTGTCCCCGTTGTAGTTGTGTCCCTGTGTCCCGGTCGTTATTTATATTCCCTGTGTCCCGGTCGTCATTTGTATCCCGGTGTACCGGTCTGTATATACATTCGTTTTTTAGTTTTGTTTTTCTCCTTTATTTTTTTCCTTTTTTTTTCTTTTTTAGTTTATTTAGATTTTTAGATTTTTTAGTTTTTTTATTAGTTTTTAGTTTTTTTTTCTTTTTAGTTTTTTTGTAGTTTTTACCTTCTTTTTAGTTTTGTTAATTTTTTTTTTTTACTTGTGTCCTGGTCGTCATTTATACTCCCTGTGTCCCGGTGCTTTGTTGATTGCTAATCGAACATTCCTTTTGTCCTGGTCGCTTTCTCTTTGAGTGTCGTCATTTATTTTTTTCTTTTTTAGTTCTTTTAGTTTTTACCTTTTTTAGTTTTTTTTTAGTTTTTAGTTTTTTTAGTTTTTTACCTTTTTTTAGTTTTTTTAGTTTTTTAGCTTTTTTATTTTTTTTATTAGTTTTTAGTTTTTTTGTAGTTTTTGCCTTTTTTTTTAGTTTTTTGTCCTGGTCGCTTTCTCTTTGAGTGTCGTCATTTATTAGTTTTTTCCTTTTTTTTTTTGTTTTTTATTGGTTTTTACCTTTATTTTAGCT
Source organism: Artemia franciscana (assembly GCF_032884065.1). Classification (NCBI taxonomy): domain Eukaryota; kingdom Metazoa; phylum Arthropoda; class Branchiopoda; order Anostraca; family Artemiidae; genus Artemia; species Artemia franciscana. The sequence goes on along the minus strand of NC_088879.1, from coordinate 27,877,455 downwards.
TATTTTTCAGTTTTTTCCTTTTTTTTAGTTTTTTTTTATTTTTTATTTTTTTTAGTTTTTTACATTTTTTTAGTTTTTTTAGTTTTTTTAGTTTTTTAGCTTTTTTACTTTTTTTATTAGTTTTTAGTTTTTTTTTGTAGTTTTTGCCTTTTTTTAGTTTTTTCAGTTTTTTTTTTAGTTTTTTATTGGTTTTTACCTTTATAGTTTTTTTAGTTTTTTAGCTTTTTTATTTTTTTTATTAGTTTTTAGTTTTTTTGTAGTTTTTGCCTTTTTTTAGTTTTTTCAGTTTTGACGTCACCTAATCCAGTTTTTTCAGGTGACGTCACCTGACACATCCATCCACACATCCACAGACAGACAACTTATTTTTATATATATAGATTTATATATATAGATTTATGAAAATGGTACCTTTTGGTTACAAATATTCGTTAGCCAGTGCATTCTCAATCAGTTGTTTATTGCAAAAAATTTGCTGCTCCCCTGTGTGTACCTATAAACATTGTTTATTTTTTATATAATTAATTTATTAATGAGGCAAACAAAAAAAAATCTTAGAAAGAAATATCGTTTCTTTCTTTAGAAAGAAATGTCAAAGAAAATGTACGTTTCTCTTTAACATTTGTGATATTTTTTTGGTGGGGGGGGGGTAGTGCGGATAGAAATTTAGTTGATAATTCTGTGCAACTCAAAATGCAAATCCAGCAAATTTTACCAGAAAGATTGAGTCCCTTAAACAGTGCTGACAGTGCATTTTATTTGATATTACAATTAGCCTACTCATAAAACTGCCTGTAGAAAACTGGTTGTTGTTCCATCATCAAAGTTCGGTTTTTTGTGCCTTTTTTTGTGAAATCTAGATGGCAATGAGATTTTGGGGGTGGGGGTGTCTGGTTGAATGCCACTAGGGGACCCCTGTCGCCAGGTGATGCTCAACTGCTTAACTAGGTATTTTTTAGGCAAGCTCTGTGATAGCAAAGATTTTATCAAGTATAGCTGTCGAAGAAGGTCTTGATAGTCAAGATTACAAATGCCGTGACTGCAATAGACCAATTGGAGTGATATTTGGTGAAGCAAGGTCAGCTAATGTTTTTTACTTTTTTGTTCAAAAAATGGGCCACAAAAATATAACAAATACGTTCGTCCAATAAATTCAAGCAAAACTAAAATAAAACACAATGCTCACGTTTTTCATATCCAGAACATATCTATGTGTATGGGATGTCCCCCTCCTCCAAAAAACACTTTAAGTATTTGCACACTTCATCCAAAAAAAATTCTCTGTGTCTGATATGTTCTTGCACTATTAATCAATATTCTTACCGTTAATATTAACACTTATTCGGTTTAATTTTTGTAGGAAATCGCTCAAAAATACCACTCACTCACTTTGTTTTTATGTATCAATTACTATGATTAAGACTTCTCTAAGTTCTAGCTACATAGCTATGATTTTTTTATGCTTCAGCTTTGAGTGCTGTTCAGAAAGTAATTTATGTTCTGAAGCAAAAAATGGCCAAAACAAAGAAGTTTTTATTATTTACGTTTTAAAAGTAACTTCCAGACTGCCATTCAGCTTGATTTTTGTTAAAATTGAGATGCTTGCTACAATTGTGCCTTCGCGTACTTATAGCCATACTTCTTCATATATTTTTTTTAGCACTTGATATTATCCAAGTGACATATAGCAATTGCAAATTCTGTCGGTCTGTCGGTCCCGGTTTTGCTACTTTAGGCACTCCCAGGTAAGCTAGGACGATGAAATTTGGCAGACATATCAGGGACCGGACCAGATTAAATTAGAAGTAGTCGTTTTCCCGATTTCACCATCTGGGGGGGGGCGGTTAATTCGGGAAAAAAATAGAAAAAATGAAGTATTTTTAACTTACGAACGGTTGATCAGATCTTAATGAAATTTGATGTTTGGAAGGATATCGTGTCTCAGAGCTATTATTTTGAATCCCGACCGGATCTGGTGACATTGAGGGGGAGTTGGGAGGGGGAAACCTAAAATCTTGGAAAACACTTAGAGTGGAGGGATCGGGATGAAACTTGGTGGGAAAAATAAAAACAAGTCCTAGATACATGTCTGACCTAACCGGAACAGGTCCGTTCTCTTTAGGGTAGTTGGGGGGGGGGGGGTAATTCTAAAAAATTAGAAAAAATGAGGTATTTTTAACTTACGAACGGGTGATCGGATCTCAATTAAAGTTGACGTTTAGAAGGATCTTGTGTCTCAAAGCTCTTATTTTAAATCCTGGCCGGATCTGGTGACATTGGGGGGAGTTTGGGGGAAACCTAAAATCATGGAAAACACTTAGATTGGAGGAATCGGGATGAAACTTTTTGGGAAAAATAAAGAGAAGTCTTAGATACTTGATTGACATAATTGGAACGGATCCGCTCTATTGGGGGGGGGGAGGAGTTTTAATTCTGAAAAATAAGAAAAATGACGTATTTTGAACTTACGAAGGAGTGATCGGATCTTCATGAAACTTCATATTTAGAAGGACCTCGTAACTCAGATCTCTTATTTTATATCTCAACTGGATCCACCGTCATTGGGGGGGGGGGGAATCTTAGAAAATACTTAAAGAGGAGAGATCAGGATGAAACTGGATGCGAAGAATAAAACCTGTCTAAGATACGTGGCTGACATAACTGGACCGGATCTGCTCTCTTTGGTGGAGTTGGGGGGGGGGGTAATTCGGAAAAATGAGGCATTTGTAACTTACGAACGGGTCACCAGATCTGAATGAAATTTGATATTTAGAAGGATCTTGTGCTTTAAAGCTCTAATTTGAATTCCGACCAGATTCTATGACATTGGGGGGAGTTGGAGGGGAAACCGGAATTCTTGGAAAACGTGAAAATTGGGGTATTTTTATCTTACGAATAAGTGAATTGGATCTTAATGAAACTTGATATATATAGAAGGATCTTATGTCTCCGACACTCCATTTTCGACTCGAATTGGATCCGGGGACATAGGGGGGGTTGGAGGAGGGAAACATAAATCTTGGAAAACGCTTAGAGTGGAGAGATTTGGATGAAACTTGATGGGAAGAATAAGCACAAGTTCTAGATACATGATTGAAATAATAGGAACGGATCCGTTCTCTTTGGAGGAGCTAGGGGGTGTAATTTGGAAAAATTAGAAAAATTGAGGTATTTTTAACTTAAGAACAGGTGACCGGATCTTAATGAAATTTGATATTTAGAAGGAATTCATGTCTCAGAGCTCTTATTTCAAATCCCGACCAGATCTGTTGACATAGGGGGGAGTTGGAGGGGAAATCTTGGAAAACGCTTGGAGTGGAGGAATCGGGATGAAGCTTGGTGGATAGAATAAGCAAATGCCCTTGATACGTGATTGACGTAACCGTATTGGATTTGCTCTCTTTGGGGGAGTTGGGGGGAAGGGTTTAGTGATTTGGCAAGTTTGGTGCTTCTGGACGTGCTAGGACGATGAAAATTGGTAGGCGTGTCAGGGAGCTGTACAAATTGACTTGATAAAGTCTTTTTCCCAAATTCAACCATCTGGGGGGCTAAAGGGAGAGGAAAAATTAGAAAAAACGAGGTATTTATACGTTACGAGTGGGTGATCGGATCTTAGTGAACTGTGATATTTAGAAGGACATCGTGACTCAGTGCTCTTATTTTAAATCCTGACCAGCATTAAGCCTCTGATTTTCCTTTTAAATCAATCTATTGATACATAGAATTTTGCTAGAGCTCATACCATATGATCTCTTGGCTCTTATCTCTTCTCGCCTCGTCACAAGTGCCATATGAGCTCTTAGCTCTTGTTTTACCCAAGGCTTCTACCGCTATATTTTAGCGTGAAGATCAAACGGGTGAGTATAGCCTTAATGTAATTTCCAGGTGGCCCACGGGTATTGCGTTTCTGTGGTAGTGCTCTGCTCCTCATCTGTATAATGACAAACAAAACGGTATATGGAATGGGGACCAAAATCTTTCTAGAACGCCAAGAAACGTTTTGTTGAATTCAAAATAAAATATGATTATTCCGCAAACAGGGAGCGACACTTTTAGTTGACAGATGCGTATTTAGTATAGATACAAGGACAAAAAACGGTACCAACTCCAACCCAGCCGTGTTGACACCAATAGAAGGTGGTTTGAGTCTCAGGTGGCAAATTTCTGTGAGGGGGGAGGTCAATAAGCTTGGATACCGTTGGGGAAATTGTCTCAATGTAAGCGGAAAATATGTCGAAGTGTTATTTAAAATTCTCTTTTCAATTTCTATGATAAAAAACATTCCCTTTTCTTTGCTTATTTTTTTTCTATCCCAAGCAAGCTGAACAAAAAGTTTTCTGTCATAATGGTCACAAGCTTATTCAGTCTATACTCCATTGGACTGAGCTAGTTTGGAAATTTGCAAACTTTGTTCAGTTTCATTAAAGCATATAACAAAAATTATTTTTCTTACTTTTATCTATATAAGTTTTTTGGTCTTGTAGTTGAAATCTTGATTGAATTTCATGAAAAAAAACAATAGGTAAAAATTTAATTACAACTGCAGAGAGATGTCACGGTTTACTCAGAAACTATTCCTAGAAGGCTTGTTTTACAATAAGCAATTTCATAGACTAAACAGTCTTTCCGTCTGTAAATAAAATGAATATGTCAAATATTAAGACGTCAAATAGATAAGTATTTTAATCAAGACATAGAGTAAAATAAGACACTCACTGGCTTGATTAAAAATTTCTACCATTACTTGTATATTTTCATATTTTTCATTTATGTTTTTTAACGTAGGATATTTAGGACCTGTAAGCTTTTTAAGTATTATTTGCAAAAGAATAAACGAGCCACTTTATCTGTAGCCTACCAGAGAAGTTGACATGATATTTCTTTTTCAGAGTATGCTATCTTACTGGTCGGTATTACTGTGATGATTGTCATGAAAATGAAAAGCTTATGATACCCAGTAAAGTTGTTTATAATTGGGACTTCAGCCTTTACACTGTCTCTTCAAGCTCAGCTCTTCTCCTTAAACAAATGGTTGTTGATCCAATAATCAACATTATGGATCTCAATCCAAGGCTATATTCATACGCTGATGAGCTTAGAACTGTTAAGGTAAAAATTATGTGGAGTAAATTATGACAAATTGAAAGATTCGGAGCTTAATCCTATTCCATTAAAGAAATTATACTATTGTGGCATTACTATGAGTCGCTAGATGGCAGTAGGTGAGGGTACCCTTGGACGATCTGAAAAAATTATACTACCTTTTATATTGTGTTCAGCAGATTTGTAGGCTAAAGTTCGATGGTCTTTTCGCAGCTAGAATTGAACTATAATGATTTTTTTTTTGCATAACATCTATATAGATTTACGTAAAAGACTCCACAAATGAAGTTTTAACCAAATCAGGGGGCGTCCCCTTGGAGGTTAACATAATCGTGTAAGCTAAGGGAAAATTGCACAAAATTAAATTACACTCCAGCAAAAAGAGGAGGGGTCTATATAAATAGTATAAATAAATATTTAAATTCTTATAAAGAGAAATCGAGAAGATTAAAAGTATAATTTCCTTAATCAATGAAAAAGACTATTTCTATTAAAATCGAACAGAAATAAATTTAAAAAACATTTTCCACAAAAGAAGTTTTTCAAAGAAAACTAAATAGCTATATTAAACCAAACGTGAGCAGAAATTAAGGCAAATAATTTTTCAAACCTAAACTATTGTAAATCACCATTAAGAAATAAATGAAACCAAAAATGAATAGGATTTACGATGAATGGCCAAGTCAACTTCAAAACGAGGAGAAACTATCTCAAAGAAAAGTAGATCTAACCTTCCCTCTGTATTTTAAAGACAGAACGTAATATGCACTTTACTGAAAAAAAAAATACATTTTTAAACGTTTTCTCTTTGTCAACTGTAGTAAATCCAAAATTATGAAGACTCTCATGAATCAATATCAGTGTGTATTAAACCGTATGAATGTAAGAATTAAACCGTATTAAAACCGTATCAAACCGTAAGAATGCGGCGGCACTAGACCCTTAAGGTCCAAACCGGCGGTGCTGATCTCCGTCTCAAGGCCCTTTAGCCAGGAAGTGCGATGGGGAAATGAGGGCCAGCCATCCTGTGCTTTTGCACACCCTTCCTGTTTACCTTCCCCAGGTTTTTCCAGGTGCCCATTTAGAGCTGGGTCGACTCTGGCTGAGCTTACAAAGTCACGCCGCTGACCCCGTCCTAAACCAAATAAATGGGTACACTAGGAGACGAACCCTCACCCTCTCGGACAAAGGATCCTAAACCCAGCGCACTAGGACGCGCCCAGCCTTCGGCTAGGACGGCTCCTAAGTCCACATTCAGTTGTTGTTTTCAGTAACATTGGTTGTGATGGTTAGTTTGCTTTTTCTTTTATTAGTCTATGAAAATGAAAACGCCTAGCTTGAAATAACGATTGTTTTCGGTAAACTGTAAATTGCCTCCTATTTTTTGGACACACAAGGGGCATTAGCCCTATTCAGAATCGATTTATTTAAGATTGTACTTTGTAGGAAATGCGGACACAGCTTTTCTATGCAAATGCTTATTTGGAAACGTGCAAGTCTGAAGCAGAAGATGAACTGAGGAAGCGATTATGGCCAAAAGAGTACATTTATGAACATATTCATATATACTCGGTATCTGTAAGTTTGCTTTTGAATTTTGTATATTATGGCTGCAGCAATAGCTGCAAACTTGTTGAGAGTGAATCGCAGCTCATACAACATTTTGCACTAGATCTGCCTTTCTACACGTTCCTTAAATATTTCCCAAACCGGCGAAGATATATACAATAAAGATAAGTGAGGCAAGAGCAAATGTCAAATCACTGAGTAAAGCACAAAATTCAAGAGAGAAATTAAAAAGAAGCCTAAAATTAAAAACACATTTTTAAACGAATGTTTAATGTATTATAATCGCCATTTGATGCTAATTCAGGAATGGTAACTATTATCTCTGTTATGTCCAACCCTTTGTATATTAGCTAGGCTTATTGATAAAAGAACACCTTCTCATACAACAAGACGTATAAAGAACGATATAAAATAATATGACGAATAGGTTTAAAGTTTCTTTAGGAAAAAATGTATCTTGCATTTCTTAAAAAGCTTTCAGGAAAGCTTGAACGTTCCTTTGGTATTCATAGCTTTGTTCATAGTATTCGCTGAATAAGCAAGGCCATCTCTCCAGTAGTGTAGTAAAGACATAAAGACTGAAGATGTCTGGCAGTTTTCTTCTTTATGGCTTCACCATTGGTTAAAAATGATTTTTAAGTTTTTTGCCAGGTGATAACCAGCAATCGTAAATGGCCACTTTGGAGAAAATAACGAATCCAATTATCGTGTCTAAAGCAAGCCTCTTATTGAGCCAAATTATTATCATAATGTGAAAACTGCAAAATTTTCTCAACCAGCGTAGATAGCGTAGATAGATAGATACTTTATTTCTGACTGAAGCGGAAACTCGGTATTTTACATCTACAACAAAAAATGTAATTTGGCACTAAAAGAAAGGAGAGGTAAACACAGGAAAATACAGAAAGGAGAGAAAAAAGAAACTAAGGATAAGATAAAAGGGGACAAAAAAATGACTATCAGTTTAGAAAGCAACTATGAGCATTGATCAAATCGGACTTTATCAATGAGAAATTGAATTCATAAAAACCGAGCAAGTTTACAAACACTAACTATTACAAATCGAAAGGATGGAAGATCAACAGCTCATTTAAGCACTTCATCAAAAGCAAGCAAGGTTGATTGTTGATAACAATTTTCAACACCACCACACGAGCAGAGTGGAGTCCCAACCAGCAAGATTGCCAATGAATTGTCCGTGGATATCTGATGCCATTAGCCTGCACTTGATATACTACTCTGGCCGTCCCGTCCCCCGTGAAATTTCTTGTCAAAGTTCAACTGGATTGCTTACTTTCCATAAAACAAAATTGTTTGGTGAACGTTTCTGACCAAGTGTTTCCTTAAACATACTCAAGCTTTATTTTTTTGAAGCTTTATTATTACCATTTGCCTTTGGTCGTAACTTGGCATAAAAATATCGATCTTTTCAGTGAAACTTGTTCACATCAAAATAGACAGATACGTTGGATTTAGAACCTCAATATTGTTCATTGATCTTCTGGATAGGATTCATATCAGTTGAAATTTATTCAGGTACCCCTAACACTACATTCGGTGGCATTGCATTCACTGCCTTCATATATTTGAAAAAAGCACCTTCGCAATCTTTGACTGTAATTTGAAAATACACTTTTGACTGGCGCCCTCCATTGCATCAAGCCAATCTAAAAAAGCATCTTTAATCGCTTTGAAATCTGCTTTTTTGCTCTCTTTGGCAATGCTGTCAACAAATCTTCATGTGCCTCAGGGATCACTTTCAGTTGATTTTAAGACAGAACAATCTTATCTGAATGTGCTTGTTTGGTAAGAGCCGGGTACAACCTTCGGGTAAGTTCTCACCGGGACCAGCCTGGGTCGTAGAATCTCAATAAAATGTTTTATATTGAAAATGATCTCCCAGGACGCGTCTGATTATGTCGAATGACATGTAGCATGTGGCATGACCCATGTGGCTAAGAACACTGGTTGGGAGTCGATGTTTTAGTGCTTGGATATTGCTGGAGTGGCTTAGGTATAATCGTCTTCAATGTCAGTAGCATGGTAGCTTGACAGTCGCCTGGTGTGTGTCCACCAAAAATCTACTAAATGGCTGCACATAAAGCTACATTAGCGTCCAGTCCATAAAGATCACATCCTTTTTTGTCATAAAAACAAATTATGCGGTCTTTTCGATGTGTATTCTATAGTAAAATGATAATCGAAATCTAAAATTATACCATATTGTGTTTTTGTAACACAAATATAAAGCTTCCCTTTTTTTCTGTTTCATTTTGAATAGTGTTAGTTTGTTATAGTGGGAATAGTCTGAGCCGTGTAAATAGTAAGAACCCACTTAAATAAGTTGAGAAGCTTCGATTGGCTGCTTTGGTGCCAATCGATTGCTAAGGCTATAATGCTCCATGGGCTTGTGTGGCCACAGAAGGGGAGAGACAGTGGAATCCCCCAAGAATGGTTTGCAGGCTACCTAAAAAATTTGAGTCAAGAACATCCATTTTGTGGGCATCAAACTATCCTGCTTTCCACTTTTCCCCTTTTTGATTCCACCCACATGTAAATTGAGGAGTCACAAATAAAATATTATATCACATGAAAATAAGAAGCAATATTAAACCCTAAACCACGCAGAATTTCTTACATGTTTACGGAATAAGTTCCGCTCGTTTTAGGATTTAATGTTACTATTTATTTTCATGTGATGACACTTGTTACGCTTTGTTTAGTAGCAGAGAAGGCGGTCCTATTTGGTCTAGGTTGTCTCATCAGCTAGGAACTTTCAAGGATCATTCGCCAGGCCAAGATATCAAAATAGTGCTAACGGTATTCACTGGAAATGACACGTGTAAATGAATAAATCAAAATGCGCTAAGTATGTCTGCCCTTTCTTATGAACTGTTTATGAGATGATCAAAATAAGGGTGGAATCACTCTTATTTGTAAAACTTGACTACCCTTATATATTATTATATTTAATTGAATTAACCTTGAGTCAAATTCTAAGCCAGAACCAAGCAAATTTAAAATTGACAGAGCTCCTTAGTCCAAATAAGCAAGCAATAGTTTAATTAAACAAAGAATAGAAAAAAAAATGAGAACGGGGTTTTTATAAGACAAACGGAAATACTGGAAAAAACAAGATGAATATTTCGGAGGGACAACCGCTTCCCTTCTTCAGCGCTAGAAGAGAAAAGGGGCTAGTAGCCTCCGAATCTATTTGGTCACTTAAAAAGGGCACTAGAACTTCTAATTTTCGTTCGAATAATCCCTCTCCCGACCTTCTAGGATTCTTGGTTTGATACGATCATCCTTAGGGAAAAAAAAGAATAAGCACACGTCCATGATCTTTCTTTGGTAAAAAAAAACACCAAATCCCACAATTTTTGCAGGGAAGGGCTTAAAACCTCTACTGTAGAATTCTCTAATAGTTTTGTAGGCAGAGAGGGGGGGAGCAGATGGCTCAAAGGATGTGTCTTAATGCCAAAACATCTGAACTCTCCTTGAGCCTTCAAATAGATTCAGAATTAGTTTTAAAGGAGGTGGGGGGGTGTAGAAATTGATATATAATCACTCTTGATTTCAGGGGATATTTATGGTCTACGCCTTTATTATGAAAGTAAAGAATAACATTAAACCGCAAAATGAGTAGGACTTATTCCATATAGAAGGTAGGCTTCACCCTCTCCATCACAAACCCCTCCCCTCGTGGTCGTAAAAACTTCAGCAGATGCTCAGTCGATCGAAAATTGATAGCTCTAGTCCCATTTTTAAAAGGCAAAAGTAATTGGAGACCTACCAACCCTTATCGTAGAATCTTTTTTTTTATGTCTGGTCCTTTTGTAACCCGTTAGGACATCTGATCGACATTTCAAGGCACCCATTTTCTGCTTTTTCTGTGGCTACTCAATTTTGCATTTTCCACAAAGTGAGGAAGGGTTTCACATGTGGGGGTTGTTTTCCGGGGGTGCCCCAGGCACCAAAATATTCAATATATTTAAATTTAATAATAGTTAAATTTATATATTTAAGTACTTGTTCTATTGGAAAGATAAGGCTATCCTAATTGAATAGGGGTCAACTTTGAGGAGCGACTGTATACACTGTTACTGAACTCAAGTCCTTAGGACACGCCTTATTTTAATGCGCAGCTAACACTGATCTTCAACTTATGTGTTCCGCTGGGATTGTTACAGTGTCAACAAGAAAAGCTACCCCTGAATATTGTAATTAACAGAAAGATCTTTTCTGCAAATTAACAGAAAGACTGTAACAGCGGATGTTTCCGCTGTTACAGCTGTTGTCATCAATTTCTTGTAGATATTTTGGAAACATAAGTTTTGAATGTCCGGAAACATGCCTACATATATTTATTGCCTACAATTCGCAGAAACATATGATTTGGCTTGAAAGTAAAAAAATAGTAAAGCAAATAGTACCTAATGGGATATCCAATTTAGACACAATATTCAAATTTCATCTATATTCTTCACATAGCAGATCCTACTATAGCCGTTGCTAAACTTATGGAGAAACACAATCGTAAGATTTCAAGACATGCTTGGAGCCGAGTTCTTCAACACGGGTTACGTGTCATAGTTGTGTAGTGATATTTTGCTCTTTTTTCTATCTCTTTCTCTCTTTGTATTGCTCCGTCATCTTTTTGTACGACGACTGGTTTTGAATAAATCAGAATAATAATAATAATAAATAAATATAAAATATAAAGAAATATTTGGAACAGCATTTAAAGGCAAAATACGTACAGAAATAAAATATAAATTCTAAAACACACAGCAGTTCAATTCTTTCCAAATAAAAAATTACAAGTTTTATGTTTGTACTTCAATTTACTTTCAATCTTGCTTGAAAGACTCACCAGTAGTTCTGTCTAACAATCTGTTTTGTTTTGCTAGATAATTTTATCGGCTCCATTATAGGACTGTGGAAACACGTCTCAAGTATGTTTGCATTTCAGGATCTGACCCAGGTTGCCTTGGGTAGCTTTATCCCTACACTGAAGAAATCAGTCGACTTCGCATTAAACCACGTTAGAAGTTGCCACTTATGCAAAGCAAAAGGGTTTATATGTGAACTATGCAAGAATCCAAATCCCATATATCCTTTTGAAATATCGTTTACAAACAGAGTAAGTTCTTTTAATATGAACATTTTTAACAAGAATGCTACCCATCACTAAGTTTTTTGTCACAAATTTAATTATTAAATGAAGGAAGTTATCCTTCGGTTGCTAAAGACGACTTTTTATGGCACTTGTTTTTTAAATGAAGTGGTCTTTTCTTCAAATATCGTACAGTTGATTTTCAACGTGTCTGTCGCCTTATAGGCTTTTTCTGGCGACATTATAGTTGATTAACAAAGTCGCTTTTTTTTGTTGATCAACTTTGGATGAAATTACCCACAACTGAAATTGATGATTGTAAACTTACTAGTCAAATTTAAGCATAAAATTCCAAGGATGAATATTGTGGGGGAAATTATTTAGAATTTTAGAACAGAAAAAAGTTACTTTGCAATATAGTTTGGTTTATTTATTATTAGCTTGGTCATTCATGTAAAGAAGACGCGAGAAGGTACTTCATTTTGAACTATCCACCGAAGAAATCAGCTCTGATGATGAAAAGAGTGACATTGCCATTTTTGTTACTTTTTAGGAGATCCAAAAAACGAAAAAAAGTTTGTCCACGCTGTATGTTTTTTTTTATAACTATAAATAACTCATTTTCGATCAAAATGGCATATGTCGCCCTTTAATTATCACAGCCGAAATTTTGTTGTGTTAAGCTGAAACGCTCAGAAATTGATGCGACAGTGAAAATTACAGGAGGAAAGTTGAGTTGAAATGAAAAAAGCAAAACGGTATTCAACTGATTCTAAAATATTACGGTTGATTTCCAATAATAAGAAAAATTTGTTTTCTCACGAAAATTAATGTTGATCTGTAATTGTTGGTAAACCAGTCTTTTTTTATTGTTGATCAACAATTTGTATACTAGAACAGGCCTTATATTATTTCTATGAAATTGAGTCTCTACCAGTGCTACAATCAGTAATTTTATAAGTCTCACTCTGAAATAAACATCGATTAAAAACTAGAGCTAATGTCCCTTGTCCGGTAAGTTCACTTTTTACACGTAAAGACGGATGAGAACCTCTCTCGCCCAATGTTTTCCGCCAGTCTATAAGAAATAAAATAAATAAATATGTCGGTAAATTACGCATCCAGTTTTCTCTATTCGTTTTTAAAATAATCTTTTTTTAATAAGGGTGGGAGTGAAAAAGTAGGGCCTCAAGGCTGTGGTCTCTTATTTTTTTTTATCTACATTAAATAAAAAACAAGTTTTTTTAGTCTAAAAGTAAGGAACGACATTAAAACCTAATATGTATAGAAATTATTCTGTATATGAAAGGGGCTGACCCCTCCTCGACGCCACACTCTTTACGCTAAAGTTTTTCCCACGTAAGCAATCCTCCCAAGTAACCCCATGCCCCTCTCCCACCAGGAAAAACCCTCCTGAAAACGTCTGTATACTTCTCGATAACCAATACTAATAATGGGCAAAGTTCATAACTTGCAGCCCTTCACCCATGCACTGTGGGGGATTAAGTCGTCCTCAAAAACATAGTTATTTGATTTTTCTACTATGCTGAGCAAAATGTTTATCTTAAAATCTTGATCCGGTGACTTTGAGAAAAAAGTAAGCATGGGAGGGGGCATAGTGGCCCTCCAACGTTTTTGGTCATTTAAGAAGGGCACTAAAACTGTTAATTTCTATTCGAATGAGGCCTCTTGCGATATTCTAGGACCACTGGGTCGATACGATTGCCCCTGGGAAAAAGAAAAACAACAACAACAAAACAAAAAAAACGCATCTGTGATCTTTCTTCTGGCAAAAAAACAAAATTCCACATTTTTGCAGATAGGGGCTTGAAACCTCCTCAATGGAGTTCTCTGATACGCTGAATCTGATGATATGATTTTCATTAAAATTCTATAACTTTTAGGGTTTGCTTCCCCCTTCTTTCGAAAATGAGGCAAATTTTCTCAGGCTCGTAACTTTTGATGGGCAAGACTAAACAAATTCCATTTGTAGAGTTTCATTTACTATTGAGCCGGGTCGCTCCTTACTTACAGTTCGTTGTCACGAACTGTTTGATTCAGATTAGGAATTTCCTCCATGAGTTGGAAAAATGAAAAAATTGGATTCCTAGTTTTTCTCTAAAAAAAAATACTAATATTAGAAAAATCTGAGCCATTGACACAGGAATGGTTCATGCCAGGCAAATAAGCCATAGGAGGCTTTGAATCCTCGCCCCCGAAATTTCTAAATTTTTGGAGTTGTTTCGTGTTATATCTTGTATTTTTGCTGTAATTTACTTATTGTTTGTTTTCAATCAAAATTATGTTGCTCTAAAATTTGACCCCGCCCCTCAAAAAGCTTCCTGTGCTTACATCTGATCAATCATGTACAAAAGGGGTCATTTTTCCCTCCCTAAATCCAAACAAGACTAGGGTTGTCCAGAATTTATTTTTCAGATAAGTGGTCCTTTTTTACAGGGAGGCTACAGTAGGCTCTAATATAAAATAGGCTTTAAATAAAAAAATGAATTTACATCAGTTTAGTTCAAACTAATGGAATCATTGTTTCAGTGCAATTTCTGTGGTTTGGTATGTCACAATTCGTGCATTGATCCACATAGACCGTGTACGCGCTGTGAAAGAAGAAAGATGAGGAATCAGACAATCCAGGCAAGGGTGTAGTTTATATGAGTATATTTTCAAGTGTAATTGCTTTTTAAAAAATTGTCATTTAGTTTGTTAAATAAACAAGTCTCCTGGAAATATTTACTTGAATTTCTCATCTGCGAGTTAACTTTTGAAGAAAGTATAGAATAGGCCACTGACGCCTTCCCAAACCGCAGGTCCCTTGTTGACGCATCTGACAGTTTCCCAACCCAAAAATTTTGTTTTGAGTCATAAAAAAAATGACAAGTGTGATTTAATCGTTTTTTTTAATTCACTTTTAAGTTAGCTAATACTAGTTTTAATGGCTTTTCGTTGTCACGGATAAAAATATTCCTCGCTCCTATAGAATGTATCTCAGGACGTTCCAAAGTTACTCATTACTGATTTGCCATTGTAATCTTTGTAACTGCGGTCTTTCATGTCAAAAAGTATGGGTAATTTATAAGAAATTGCCAACGTCATCCAGTGTTTGGAACTTTTTGGTGTTTTTTTTTATGTAGTAATAGGGCGAAATTAGTGTAGCAATAAGTGTCTGATCTCAGTTACTAAAAGAAAAAAATGATTATGAGATTTTAAAAGTGTCATGACCTCAAATGTTAGATGGCGTCGATGGTTTTTTGAAACTAGCGCCGATTTTCATTTTTGCAAGTTACCCAAGCTCGTTGTTTCACACGGCAATGGTTTTGGTGGTTAATATACTTTTATCAGACTGGCCAAGTTAATGCCAGACGACTATATTGTCGTAGGAAGTTGTGCGTATTAAACTGGGTTTGTCTCTTGTAAATTTGGCTTGCAATCTTCTACTATCAAATCATTATAGCAGCTTTATCACACTCGATATATGAGAAAAATTATGAGCATAAAAATGTAATTTTCAGGTTTGTGTCCTTCGTAAGCTTTTAATATCCTTCTCACCCCTCTTGTCCCCCACTCTTCAGAGTTGGACTGATCTGTATCTGTATCATGATGTTTATAACAATGCTATAAACATTCTAGAGGCAGTTGAATTGGACTTGAGCAAAATAGACGATGAGGCAATCTTCAATAGGTAGTACTGAAAATTAATGTAATTTGTAACACTAAATTTTCTTAATCAAAGATCAGAGAGCTGACTGCTTTTTCTTACTCATCTTGGTGTATTGGATGTTTTGAATGTTGGATGCAGCCATCTAGAGAGTTTTTTAACAGGTTTTCTCCTAGCAATCTTATTATAGATGGCCCCATGGGTTTACAAATACAGCCATTACAATATATAGTCAATCCTATAACGAGTAAATAATGGACTATTAGAAGTTAAAATTAGATTGTTAAGATACCGTCACATCGGGTGATGACGTACAAACCATCTTAAACCATGGTATGCTATTTAGCTAGTCACTAGACGCAAGATTTATACAGGAAAGATTTAAGGAATATAAAATTTGTATTGGTGTTTGATCTTGTACTAGGTGTAAAAAAAACGGATATTTCCACAAATCAGACAGTAATGGGTACGTCAAGATAAAAGTTGCGCTATTCTATGAACTGATGATACGTAGTCATTTGGAAATCTTTTTAACTAGTGAACACGCTTCTACATCACCACTCCTAATGATACGTAGTCATTTGGAAAGTATAGACCACTTTTTAACTAGTGAACACGCTTCTACATGACCACTCCTAATGATACGTAGTCATTTGGAAAGTATAGAACACTTTTTAACTAGTGAACACGCTTCTACATCACTACTTCTAATGATATGTAGTCACTTGGAAAGTATAGAATACTTTTTAACTAGTGAACAGGCTTCTACATGACCACTCCTAATGATACCTAGTCATTTGGAAAGTATAGAACAAATTTTTAACTTAACTAGTGAACACGCTTAATCATGACCACTCCTAATGATACGTAGTCATTTGGAAAGTGTAGAACACTTTTTAACTAGTGAACACGCTTCTACATCACCACTTCTAATGATATGTAGTCACTTGGAAAGTATAGAATACTTTTTAACTAGTGAACTCGCTTCTACATAACCACTCCCAATGATCCCGTGACGTGTAAAGCGAGTAGTGTCGTAACATTTTTGAACTGGAGGAAACTGCAACCGCTGGAAATTTATGGAAAATTCTCTAAGATTTATGGAACTGTAATGAACGAATAACTTGTCCGAAAGTTGTTTATCGTGTTTAATGGCGAGAAGGCGAATATGCAGGATCAGAAACGCTCTGGTAGGTCTTTCGGGACTGATGAACTCAAAGGAAGCATTGAAAGGAAAATTAGAGGGGCAACTAACAATTGACGGACTGTACTCATTTTTCCCTGAAATTCCAAGAGCAGTCTTTATGAAATTTTCACGGGTTATAAAAAGAATTTTTTTCCTCCAGGTTGGGTCCTCGAGTTCTGTCAGAAAAACACAAAAAAAGGTTAATGTGAGCCACATTGAATTTTCTCTGTCTTAATTCGTGTTCTGAATTTTCTCTATTCGTGTAAAATTTTATCAGTCGTATTTTGTTCGTTGAATAGACCCCAAAGGTGAGACTATAAACGCAATGGTCTACATTTGGACGTTGCTCTGAATTCGCCGTGCGATCTAAAACAATAAAGCGCGATTGCCGACTATTGGTGGCATCCTCGTCCACGACAACGCCTGTCTTCAGTCAGGGGCATTAACAACAGACTTCCTTCAGTAGTTTTCCGTGGCAAGTCTTCTAGCATCCACCCCACAGTCCAGTCTGCATCCCTTGTGACTCACTTATTCCCCAGGCTGAAAGGCTTTATGGGTGGAAATTGCGATGGTAGGGGTGATGAGCTTAAAGAAGCTGTTAATTACTGTCACAGTTGCTTGTAAGCAACTGTGTTAGCAGAAGGCACAGAAAAGTATTTATAAGGTTATGATAAGTGCTTAAATTCTAACGAAGACTACGTAAACAATGACTAAATTAATAGATAGTATGTAAATATGTTAATTATGTTTAATAACATTAAACATTATTAACATATATAGCATAATATGTTTAATAACATTATTAAATAAATTAATAATGTCTCCCATTATTCGAAAATCACAACGAATTTGAGACGAAAACTTCAGATTTTAGGCTTAGTGCGGTCAAGTTGAATGTTTGTCCTGTCACCTAGTTAACTGTTTAGTAAATCAGTTAGTTAGTAAGTATTAGCTGTTCAAATATTTTAAAGAGGTCTAGGAAAGTGAGGTCAGACCTATTGCCTTTTAGGTGACCTCGAAGCCGAAACTGAGCGAAGGAGGGAAAATCCTGTCTGAGAATAGCAAATAGTATAGTTTTGGGTCGAATTTTAACGACGAATCGATTATCGTACACTATTTGGCTTTTTTTCTTTGGTTTTCATGTTAAAATGGGTTCAATTTAGAGTTTTTGAAGTATTACATAGTATATTTACTAACACCTTGCTTCTTTTCCAGGATTTGTTTGCTGACCTCGATAAAAAAAATTGTTTTTCGTGTTCCTCTGTAAAATTGAAATTAATGTATTTGTCCCTTATTGCACAATTAGGGCGGTATGCGAGTCTCACGTGAAAACTCAAAGGTATCTTCGAATTACATTCTAATTGATGACTGGTTTTCATTAGATAATAGCTTTCTTTTTCCTTGATCTAAAAGATACAGTGTTTTTTTTTTAATACCTTAATATACTGCTTCTTTTCCATCATTTATTCAGCTCATTTGAGATTTATTGTAGACCTCGATAATAAGGCAATTAAAAAAGTTTTTTAATCACCTTTAAAACTAAAACTACGCAAATGTCCCCTTACCGCACGTATAGGGCGATTTTTGGGTATTTCAGCGTGAATTCAGTTCAAATCTTCTTTCAGTTATATTTAGTTGTTATCTCCATTTCATCAAAACGGAAACTCTTGTTCCCGTGAATTAGTTATGACTTTGTGTTGGTACGAATGAAAGTCACGTATTTTTATAGCACTAAAAATCAAATAACATCAGTCAACGCACAAATCGAGTGCAGTAATTCAAAAGCTGGTATGTATAACAACGTAAAACAGGTGAGCTGAAAGCATGATAATTATATTTCGCTTTTTTTTTGCGCTGTAATTAAGTGGTGTGTCCGATGAAAGTTTAAATTGATATTAGATTGAGATTAGAACGATAAATTAATGTTAGAAACGCCATTTTTCAATTGTTTCTGTGAAGGAATTAAGAGGATAAAGTGCATCTGGAAAAATAGCAGCTTCTAAGTATCTTTACAAAAAAGAATAAGAGAAAATCTATTGAACCTATTGGTAGAGCTTGCTTGGTTTGATCACCTTTACTCCAATGCCGTTAAATTAAATCATTAACTCACGGACGTTCAGTTAAACAAAAGACGTCACATAACGCCTCTTGAATTATCCCAGCCAAAAATTCACTAGCTCACTAATGGACTGAAAAAAAAATAAAGGGAAATATGTTGAAGCGTTGGTGTACTGAAAGTCTCTAACAATGGACTTGGATTCATTTAAAAAACCCTCCAATTTGATTTTATAGTAAGACTACCAATCTAATCAATTAATTGGTAAAACAGTACCATCAGTGTTGTAATTTCCTGATAAGTAACACCCCCAAACAAAGTCACGGAATTCCTGTTTAAGCCGGAAATATTGCAAATATGATTTAACTCTGGGGCTTGGGGGGAAGGGGAGTAAGAGTAAAAATTTTCGAACGTCGAAACTACTTCGCTTAGGAACTATATTAAGTCCAATTACACCTTCTGCATACAAATGTCATCTTGAGGGTATTGAATGGAGCGAAGGTTTAAGCCTCCTGATGCGACCACGCTGAGAAATCAGATTAATAACGCAACTGATGACAGTATCAGGTTGAAAGTCTAAAATGTTTTTCGCCAGAGTAGTGACCGACATTTCCATTTCGGTATTAATGTTACATCAATGACAATTTGTTTTAAAATTAAAATCTTTTCAATATACATATTCGAAAAACATTGCTGAATTTTTGACCACATATTCATTTTTGGAATTGGTACTTGTGTTACGCACTGTTTTGTTGTGGGCAACAATCCCTTATCCTGGAAAAATATAATTGCCTCTTTTTCAGTATTTGGCAAATCCCAAATCTTCATTTCAAAATCCATGTTCAGACACTATCTTCTATCACTATGCGTAGCAAACTAAATTGAGTTTTGTCTTTGTGGCTATGAAACCAGATTTTCTCATAAAATGTACCTGCATCATAGTTTGTTTCACGAAAGAACCTAACTTCACTTATTGAGTTTGTTCTGATTAATACACAAGTACCGAGGAATTTACTAAAGACACTGAAAATTGGTGGCTAAGATCATAAAATTTTAGCATGAAGGGTTAAGGTTTTATTGCAGTTAAAGTAGATTTGATTGTGATTTTACTGCAGTTATAGAAAATCTGTGGGTCTTACTCTAGTTCTGCTGAAAAATCGATCTTGGTCAGTAAAACAATTCTAAAGTGAAAATCATCGGCGAATCAGTAAAATCAATTGGTACTTCCACAATCCCCCTGCTATCCCGTGTCCTAAAACTTTTGCTGGTGAAGCTTCGAATTGAAAGTGATTTGAGGGATAAATATGCAATTTCTAGCTATAAAGATGAGAAAAAATATGCTGAAATAAAGCGAAATCTAAATCACATTTTGTTATTTCGTTTAATGCAACAAGCTCAAATATTTTACTAGGGAACGCTAACGGGGGAGATGTCGACAAAATATAATTTTACCCGAATCGCCTGCGTTTTAATCCAAAGTAAAGAGCGGACCACAGCCCATAGTAGCCAAAAGTTTAAAAACTTTTTTTGAAAAACATTGTCCTCTGAGAAAAATTGCAACTTGAAACTGATCCAAATATGCCATAATAAAAAAAGAATATTTTCAGAAACAAAATTTATTGGAATTTCCAAGAGCCTGAAACCTCTAAAGGATTATGAAAAGAAATGAAAATTGCACGCTTGAAATCACCATGGTCAAAAATCCCTCACTTTGAATAACAAGAAAAGCACTTTTTTTGCATGGGTAGTAGCACTGATGTCTTTCTCTTTTTTCTACGCCGCTAGTGGGGCATTGGAACTTCTTAGAGAGCTATTTAAGGTTTCCCTTTAATGCTAATATTCACATTTATGTGCCTTCTCTTAATTCGTCTTGATGACACCATTATAAAGTGCCATATGGCAACGAAAATAGCTCTTTTGAGCATTTTTTTTGGAAAGACTGGGAAGCGCAAAAATGGTACCCTTATAATCTTCATGGTTGGAAAATCTCAACTGGAGGCCTTGAGCCCCGCATCTTGAAAAACGAGGTGGACGTGAACACCACAGTGAGTTCCGTGAAAATCATAAATCGTCCGCTGAGTGGCATTACCAGCACTCAATAGAACTTAGTAGAGATGTTTAATTGCTCAATTCTTGATCATATCTGAGTGTGTTTTGCCACTTCGTCTAACTAACACCATTGAAAACACCAAATCCCACCAAAAATGACATTCTTTGGTCCCATTCCTGGATTTTAAAGGTTGTGAAGCCATAATTGGTAACATTATTATCTCCATGTTCCAAAGCCCTTGGATAAAGGTTTATAGCTTCTCTTCTCGTAATTTTCCCCTCTCAGTCCCGTTAGTAAGTAAAAACTAAACAAGAGCTAAGAGCTCATATGGCACTTGACGAGGCCGGACGAGCCAAGAGCTCATATCGTATGAGCTCTGGTAAAATTCTAAGAATCAATAGATTGATTTAAAAGGGAAATCA
This sequence comes from Artemia franciscana, assembly GCF_032884065.1. Taxonomy (NCBI): domain Eukaryota; kingdom Metazoa; phylum Arthropoda; class Branchiopoda; order Anostraca; family Artemiidae; genus Artemia; species Artemia franciscana. The sequence goes on along the minus strand of NC_088879.1, from coordinate 27,856,283 downwards.
GAGGCTTAATGCCGGTCGGAATTCAAAATAAGAGCTCTGAGTCACGAGGTCCTTCTAATATCAAAATTCATTAAGATCCGATCACCCACTCGTAAGTTATAAACAACCCATTTTTTCTAATTTTTCCTCTTCCTTCAGCCCCCAGATGGTTTAATCGGGGAAAATGACTTTATCAAGTCAATTTGTGCAGCTCCCTGACACGCCTACCAATTTTCATCGTCCTAGCACGTCTAGAAGCACCAAACTCGCCAAAGCACTGAACCCCACCCCCTAACTCCCCAAAAAAGAGCGGATCCAGTACGGTTACGTTAATCACGTATCTACGACGTTTGCTTATTCTACCCACCAAGTTTCACCCTGATTTCTCCACTCTAAGCGTTTTCCAAGATTTCTGATTTCCCCCTCCAACTCCCCCCAATGTCAACAGTCATGGTCGGGGTTTGAAATAAGAGCTCTAAGACATGAGTTCCATGAGTTCCTAAGACCCCATATTTCCCCAGATCCGATTCAAATTGAAAATGAAGCATCTGAGACATAAGATCCTTCTATATATCAAGTTTCATTAATATCCGATCACCCATTCGTAAGATAAAGATACCTCAATTTTCACGTTTTCCAAGAATTCCGGTTTCCCATCCAACTCCCCCAATACCACCAGATCTGGTCGGGATTTAAAATAAGAGCACTAAAGCACAAGATCCTTCTAAATATCAAATTTCATAAGATTTGTTCACCCGTTCGTAAGTTACAAATACCTCTAGGCGCTTTCCAAGAGTTTAGGTCCCCCCCAACTCCCCTAACTGTAACCAGATCCGGTTGAGATTTAAAAAAGAGCTCTGAGACACGATATCCTTCTAAATATCAAATTTCATTAAGGTCCGATGACCTGCTCGTAAGTTAAAAATACCTCATTTTTTCTATTTTTCCGATTTCATCGTCCCCCCACTCCCCCCCATACGGTTGAATGGGGGAAATGACAATTTCTAATTTAATCTGGCCTGGTTCCTGATACGCTTGCCAAATTTCATCGTCCTAGCTTACCTGGAAGTGCCTAAACTAGCAAAACAGGGACAGACAGACCGACAGAATTTGCGATCGCTATGTCACTTGTTAGATACCAAGTGCCATAAAAACTCGTTCTAAAAAAAACCAGTTAGATTTGATTTTTTATTTTGAAATAACAATTGCTATCTATATTCAAGGCCATATCCAGGGGGTTAAGGGGTTCCCCCCCCCGAATAGTTTGTCCGACTCGTACCCCGAAAAGCATTATTTTGCCAACCCCCTCCCCCTCACATGAAAAAATTCTGAATCCGACCCTGTCTATATTTATCTTAACAGTGAAAATTAATTACGACGACTTTTTCGGAAATTTTGAAAGAGTTTGAAACGCTGATTTGTCTTATTTTATTCTTTTTATTTCTCTTGCGCCAGCGAGATACCGAAACATCGTAGAAAGCTATCTAACAGCTCATTTGAAAGATAATGCTTAGCCATTTATAGACTTGGTATGTATTTTTCTCGACAACGCCATATTAAGGTGAAATAAAGCACCAAAATAGGACTTCTCGAAATCCTTAACTGGGTGCTTAAAAATCTCTCTTAAACGTTCAGTCCCTCGCCCCTTACAGTCCCCTTGGTAAGCGAAAATATGAAACTGAGTTTAGAAAAAAAATGCCTAGTGAAAAAATATTTTCACTCTAATTCAAAGCTTATTCAGCATTAATGATAAGTAACATTAAAGTTAATTCTAACACTGCAAGTCAATTAGAAAAACTACGTTTGAGAATTGTGAAAAAAAAACTTGAAACACTGATACGCCTATTTATTTTTCTCCTGTTTTTCCTGAGTGCTATCGGGGCACTGGGACATCACAGGAGTATCGAAATGTGTATCCACGCGAAATTTTACAATTAGGGTTTACCCCCCTCCCGTCAAGAGGGGCACGATGGGTCACTGTTTTCAACGTCGCACAGGCCAGCCATTTGAGGGCAGGAGGGCACTGCTCCCTTCAATTTGAAGAATTTTTGGTTTAATCTAGTATTTTCATAATGATGGAATTTCAATTGCCAGCTTACGTGGCTGTGTTGGCCTCAGGTGGCTTGATGCTGCAGTGAGTTGTTAGTAGTAGTAGTAGTAGTTCTCCTAAAACGTTCAAGAAGGAAAAAACGAAGTTCAAGAAGAAAAAAAAAACGAAAGTATACTTTCTTATCAGAATTTCAAAATTCTTCATAGCATTGCAGCCAAAAAATGGCAATAATAAGTGGAATTTTTCTAAACCATTCCAACTACAAACCTCAAATTCTTTTAACGTCGTTCAGTTTTATAAAATCTGTTCCCTGTCGAACAATGTCTCATAAATAAATCAATTTTTTATCTGAAACTCCTCTAAGATACTGAGGATAAAATACTCCATGACCTGTTTATGTGACAACATTGCAGATTTTTTTTTCAGGAACATAAGAGGTGCAAAATCTTAAAACGAACCAAAATTATTTCTTCGCTGCATTGAAACAGATCTATTAAAATGGTTCAAATAGATTGATTCGTAACACTTTCATATATTTGTAGAATTCTGAAAAACTAGCTCTTTGCTGAAAACTTAGATTGCTTAAAGTTCGAGAATTAGAATTATGTGCTAAAATTTATTGATTTCATGCTCTATGCAAGAAGTATAAATTATTCTTTGTTTCCTGTAGGTTACTTAATGACTTATCTACTGCTAATCCTGTTTTGTTGCGTCGTTTTCATGTTCTCAATAATGCGCTAGTTTTTTCAGATTTCTACAAATATAGGAAATTACGACGTTTCAATTTATTTGAACCAGTTTTGCATATATGTTGTATAAGCTGCAAAACAGTAATTTTGTTGGGTTTAAGTTTTAATTCAATTTACTACTGCGAGAAAAACTTTTTTTAATTAATCTTGTCCAGCTCCGAAAAATAATTGATCGTTTTATAATGACAACATTAGAAAACTGCCATTTTGTAACAAAATTGGTTTGAAAGTTTCTTAAATAAAGGCATATAACGTTTTATTTTCGAGACAGACTATGATAGTCTGCTTTATTCGACCTATTGATATCCTTGATTGAAAAAGTACAAAATATTTGCTTTGCGTGAAAAAAAACGTAAATCTTTTTCATAATTTGCAAGAGCGACAGGACAAAGTTTTTTTTTAAGATTTACAACGAAGAATATGTAGTTCCAAAATTTAAACAAAAGCTATAAATAGAGCAGTTAGTGGCTAAATAGAGTGGCATGATTCTCACATGCAGCACATATAACTAAGTTTGGCAGTCTTTGAGCCAGAAGTAGTGCCAGTGAGGCAGAGATCAAACAAACCTATTAGTGCATCTGAGTGACTAAGGCATTAGGTGTGTTGCGAGAGCAACACTTTGGTTTTGTCGTGTTTTTTTTTCTAGCACTCCGAATTCAGCTTATTCCTAGAAAGTGGTAAGGGTCTAACTTCTGCGGTTTTTACAGAAAGTGTGGACCTTAGGCCGGATTGATGAATATAACTGCATTTTGGAAAGCTTCGTAGAACTTTTGCCTGGGGCCAAAAATCTATTGTTTCTACCCATTTCTGTTCGTGATTTCATCTCAGTGTATCATTCGTTTTTTTGCACTTGGGATTGAGAAATGGTATCAGATGTGTCTCTTAAACTTTAAAAGTTCTCTCATTGCTAAAGAAATTAGAGTTTATCCTTTGCTCCTTTCTAAGTGATGACGTTAGAAACTTGGCCTACGACAAAAAAGTCAACTTTTGAACTAAGACAGATTTTTTTTCGACGGTAATCGATAGCTCTTGATGAGCTGATCAAAGTATATGTTATCCATTTTCTGGTAGAAAAATTCCTTCATGAGATATACCAGTTTGAAAGTTTGAAGGGGTTGACAACTTCAGTAGTAAAGTTCACACTGAAGCCAAAAATAAGCCGATATCAATTGTGAGACATATAGGGGAGTTTTAAGCAACAGTCGGCTGTTAGCTCATTATCATCTACAGCAATGAGGGGTTCGAAACTTTTGCTAGTCGATTTGTTTCCGGTATTTGATGGTAAGACCAATTTGGTTCCAGTGGTAAGACATGTATGCGACTTGTAAGTAATAATCGGTTGTTAGGATACAATCATTTTTAGCGATGTGACTTTTGCAACTTTTGCTAGTTGCAATGAGGGGTTTGCAACTTTTGCGAGTTGGTGTACCTAGTATTTATTTTAAGATCCTTACAGATTAACAACCTCAGCATTTAATTGAACCGGGGAAACAAAACCAAAGTGTTGCCCTCGCAACACTTTCCTCGGCGAAGCCAAACAAAGGTTGCCGCAACACCTCGCGTTGCCCATGCAAAGTAGAACTAGTTCGTTCTAATCTTAGCTAGTTTACCGTATCTCTAAATACAAGCTCGGTAAAGATTTAGGATAGCGGTTCTTGTGAAGGAGACGTGATGGAAGAGAGACATTCTTATATTGTTCATTTTTTTGTTCGTGTTTGTGTTTTTGACAGTTCATCCCCAACCCCCTTTAATAGTCTCTTATGTAAAAAGAAAAAGTCTTATTATCACTTCTTAAGGCCAATTGAGTAGTTTTGTCTTATTCCACCACACTCAAGATCTTATCGCAAACATGAGACAATAATCGGTTGGTTTTTATACCAGACAATATTAGCTTGGGTTTGGTGGGAAACTACACTGTAGCTATATTTTAGTTAAATATTTAGTTGGTATTTTGGTTAGGTTAGGTTATGTATTTAATATAAGGTGGCCTCTTTTCCGTAATTCTTCATTGTAGTTTTCATGATTTCGCTGATAGTGTTATATTTTCATAATATTTTCTTTTATTTCATTAGCATTAACCAAACTTTACTTCTCGTACAGAACTTCAGTATGGTGGCTATAAGACACAAGTACCGCCAATTACATTATTCCTTAAGCGCATGTCAGAGGCAAAATAATCTGGCCTTCTTTGCCCATTGTTGTATAGTAAAGGCTTATTGAGAAGAAAAGGAATAACTTCAAAAAGCTTGGATCAGGACCGTATCTATGGTTTTTGTTCGCGGCGGAGGGGTATTTATGCTCGTTTTTTATAAAAAAAACTTATAACGTGTGACAAAAATGTGTTTACATGTATATGTGTTACTTCTGTACGAATCACTCTTATTGGGGGGGGTCAAACCTCCTTTATATGGCCTTTGCTTGTATTAGTGGTCAGCATATAATGGTAAAAGAAATATTAAGAATATTTACCTTAATTGGATCCAGCAATAATCTCCTTATTGTTCCGAAGAATTGGCAAAACGTTAGGTAGGCTTTTTTTCACACACTAGATAACAATAAATTGATTTCCAGATTTGACGACATAATTTCACACTGGTCTTTTAATCTTCATGGTTCACTGATATCAACAAATTCAGGGGCTTCGTCGAAGAGGGACTGTTATCAGCTTTGGTAACCTAGCTTTATGAAGATTTATCACACTCATACAGCTAGATAACCAAAGAAAAAATCAGCGCCAATCGTAAGTCGAGCTATCGAACACAGTATACACTGAAAGTAGGAAGATTGTTTTTCGCTACTGAACCTAAGTTAGGAGTTACTCGGATGTTACTCCCAGAATTGAGCACCAAGCGACTTCATTTGGGCTACCCTTAGCCTACACAGACATTATTGAAGAAACTAAAAGGCTGAAAAGATGTAACCTTTTAAAAGCGGATGAGTACAAAAGATAGGCTGTTTTTTTTTACTGAAAAGGCAGTGTTTTCTTGGCAAAATATTTAAATTTGTTGTTCATAGGGCTCAAACAAGAAAATGATAGGCCAAGCTTCAATAAAAATGTTCAGTGGGATTGGAGGAACTTAAAATATATAGCGTGTATTTACACAACTAAGCATTACAAATAGTAACTTATGCTGATCAAACTGTTTTAACAAAAATTTAAACAATTTAGTTTAAAAAATATTAATTTTGGCGTTAATTTTTGTAAGAAAGGAAAAAACAAAATTCTAAGATGGGAGTAATGAAGTGAAAAAAGAAGATAGCTGTAATGTATAGGCTGCTTATCATTTTTCGCAGCCAATACCTTCTGACATTAATTATCGTTTACACCATGTAGCGCGCTGTGCTTAACAGAAATGTGCTAAAATCTCGAGGCTTCCCTTTAAAACAGGGAGACTTCAATCATATTTCCTTAAGCTCGTCATATCATTTGTATTTTTTAGTTTTCAACCCCCTCCCCCCATAATTAGTTATACGTATATGCCTGACCAGCTGATATTACTATACTTTTTCGACGGGACCTTGAACATGAAACGAATCGGTATTTCAAGTAATAGTTTTAAAATAAAAGCAATCTACTTGAATTTAGATGAAGAAACTTGTTCATTACCAGCTTCAGCAGCTCTTGCTATACCACTGCATCATTCTGGTTTGTAGATAAAAATGCACGATACGATCAAACAGGTGATTTGAAAATACTTTGGATGCATCCCAAGACATTCACTTTGCAAGATAAATTATAATTAATAAAAAAAGAAACCGTCTAGGGAAATTCATACCTAAGTGGCTTATTTTTTTTTTTTAATTATCATGGACGTCATTTTTTTTTATCTTAGGTCAATTCAGACTTGAACACCACGATTTCCTACGAATTTATCTTTTGATTGTTCCAAAATACTGCATGTTTTGGGCAGTACCACATTCTCAGTGTTGCCACATCAAACCATGAAAAATTTATAGTCCGAACAAATTCAAACCTCAGCAATCTGTTGATTCCCAAAGACATCTACACCGTCAAAGGATAGGCACACCTTCTTAAGCTGTTTGGTGTCTTATATACTTACCAAATTTATTGCTGATTTTCCACACACATCTCTTGTTTTTAATTGAACCCCTGTAACTGCAAAAAGCTGCACAGAACTGCAAATAGAGGTCTGCTTCATTAAAAATTCAGTACTTAACTTATCCTGATTATTAAAAATATACTTTTTCTCGTGTAACTATCCACTTAATCAACTAAAACCACCAAATTTCTTTTCACTGTCCTTGGTACTTTAACATGAAAAATTGGCTATTTACAAACCACTAAGATTTATTTTTCCTCTCACAGCCGATTTTCAATAAACTTGCCACTTAATTTAGTTGCAAAAATTAGAATGTAGAGTGTTAAGTCCTATTAAGAGCTATTTTTGTGATCTTTTAATTGCAGATAAGTCATTTTTTGCAACCAAATCTGTAGAGAACCACAACTGCACTCCCCAGTCTCCCCTGTAACTTGTATCGAAAGGTTGCCAAGATAATTATACAGTTAGTTTCATTAGTTTCTGACAGATCGATACACCGAGTAATAATTAAAACACTAATGCTTTTTCTTAGAGAATTATCTAACCTTAAAAGGGGAAAACGATTTTTAGACGTTTTTCAAGGCTTTTTAAAAAAACGTAAATAATATTTTGCAAATGTCAGCTATCGGCTGATAGTAAAATTGTCGCATTACGATAAAAAAAGGACCCATAGAACTGCAGAGAAATAAATTACCAAAGACTTAATACAGGGAATACAATCCTTAAGCCCACGTTTTTTATTTCGAACTTCTGATTAGCGTCGTGGATTCATCTCTGCCTGTTTGGATTCATTGACACCTGGGGTTCCATCCCAGTCACCACAGAGCCGATAGAGAAGAGATTTCTGTGAAAATATCTATATATGCCCAATGCGCTACGAATGGCCCAGAAGAAACTATTTATTATATCATTAGTTATTCTATTTTTATTATGACTAACGTGTAAAGCGACATTTTAAAAATTTTTGGTACGAATAACAAAAGAAAAATTTGATTTTTTTTTAAATTAATAACGAATTTAGCCATAAAAGCTTACATTTTGAAGGAAAATCTTAAAACCAGGTCATAACTCAGGGCAATGATTCTTTCTATTAGCAGTGGCGCAATTTCGTCAAAATCCAAGAGGGGGGAGGGCAAAGTTGACACCAATTTTCCCAAATCAAGTGAAAATGAGGCTTATAGTAGATACACTAAAGAGACAAACAAGAAACTGACCGGTTCCTGTGGATGCTTGGATTATACTAATCTATCTTAGTTATGCCATGATTTTTGAAGAAACTAAATTGCAGCTAAGGGGGAGGGGGGGTTAAATGAGGCCTGGGAGCGACAGTTGCCCTCCCCGCTCTCCCACAGCAAATTACACCCATGAGTAATAATATAGGACAATAAAGTCGAAATTCTCCGAACAAAATACATTAAAAAAATTAAATGAAAGCAATTTTGCCATGAAATAACCAGTTTTGTGACTAAATGTGTACGAATGAAAATATACATAATAGCAGAAAACTAAGAGAACCAAAAAAGTGCGAATAAAACACAGTAAAAAAAATAAATAAAAACATTTTCGCCATGAAATAACCGGTTGTGTGACTAAATGTGTACAATAGCAAATAAATATAATAGCAGAGAACTAAGAAAACCCAAAAAGTGCAGTGAGACTACCAATATAATATTATATATTATGTCGACTTTTCTTTTCAATCAAAAGTAAATATTCACACTATCTTGCAATCCAAACACATTTCTAATGTTACCGTTACCAGATACTATATTCAAAGAAATCGGCACCGAATTTCGGCATTTTCAAACATACAGTAAATATATGTTGGGAAATATTCAGTTTCCCTATTCTCCGTTTCCTAACAAAAACCATTGCATTAATCAAGGCACAGCATTAGGTTACATGACAGTCATTCAAACTTTTTTTTTTTTTTTTTTTTTTTTTTTTTTTTGTCTCTAGGACTGACTATGAACGTCATATTTGGCTATGCAACAGATAGATAAATAGAAGATGATAAATTATACGATTGCTTCGTTTAATATTTTCTACTCTGAAGTAAAAGGCTTCGTAAGCTCCAAATACTGGCCCATGTCAAAAATACAATCACGCTCATGACAATGTTTAAATACTTTTCTACTTTTGGGTATAAGGTTTAAACAAGCTTAAAGAACTTTCGGCTTTGACCATTTAAGGTCAAGTTGAAGACGGCAAACTAATGAGCTTTGATTTTATTTTATTATGGTCGAAAAGGTCCATGAAGCTATGCTACATTATATTTTATTACTATCTCCCTGACAATCTTTAAGACTTGTCTGACTGTTTACTCAAGGTGAGGTAACAATTTTTATGGTCATTCATCATAATAAAAAAGGAAAACAAATTGAATTTGTTTTGAGTCAGGAAATGTTATATTTTTTTAGTTTATTTGTTTGTGTTCAATTTGATTTATAGTTTTGCCCCTTAATTCTTATTTCTTAAAAAAAATAAAAAACTCGAATCATTATAAGATAAGGTAAGATTTATTCATCACGAAACACACATACAATATTACATTTTACTATTTCCCCAAAGGCTCTTTGGCCTGTAAAAAAGGGGAAAATGAACGAGCCACTTACTCAGAGAAGAAAAAAAAATAATCACTTACTCACAGAGAGAAGAGCAAAAAGGAGAAGAGAGGAAAATATAAATAAAATGAAAAACTATAGAAAACAAAACTAAATAGACTAATAGATTGAATAGACTAAATTAATTATCTAGATCTGTAGATAAAATAGACTCCAATGAAATAATAAGGAAATATATATGCATACATACACGCATATACACATATAAAAAGAGATAAAATAATTTCTAAGAAGCCAATGAACTTTTAATAAATTTTTTGAACAAACCGAATGAGTGGCACATTCGAGCTGATTCGGGCAACTTATTCCATACAATATAACTCGCAATTAAAGGATTAAAGTCTGACCTTACGCAAGGAGTAAAAGGAACTTGAATATGATTTTCGGTATTGCAAAGATTATAATTATTCTGATCAGAGGTGAAAGATGGCTGAACACTTAGGGGACGGGGGAGGTCACCATGAAGCTGAGAAAAAGTAAAACATGCACACGAAAGAATATACAGTGACTCGAGATCAAGTAATGGGATAACTCTTGAACGTTTAGTTTCCTTAATGAGGTTTCTAGCTTTATTATAAACCTTAGAAAGTGGTTTTAACAGTGAAGGAAAGGTTGACATCCATACTATTGGACAGTAGGAAACGTAAGATCGGATCAAGGAGTGAAAAAGGATTTCCGAAATTGATCCAGGGAAAAAAAAAAAAAAAAAAAATGACTATCGCATCGACATTTTGACTGACGAATTCAGACGGTTTGAACTGGATTTATTAGGAGTTTCAGAAACTCATATCCCAGGGGTAGGAAGCATGAAATTAGGTGACATAGAATTTGTTTACTCAGGAAGGAAGGATGGGGTACATAAGACAGGGAGTAGGGCTCATGATGAATAAGGAAGCTGCGAAGTCTTGTTTAGGCTGGGAAGGTATTAATAATAGAATACTAATTGCTCATTTTATGACTAAAAAGTTTAGGGTATCAGTTATAGTAGTATATGCCCCCATTGAACCAACTGATGGAGATACTAGTGACTCAGATGAATTTTACTTACAGTTACAGGAGCAAATAGACAGGGTACCAGGTAGAAATATGGTGTTTTTGCTAGGAGATTTTAATGCCCAGGTTGGTAGAAATAGGGATAGATGGTATCCTAGCCTAGGTAATTTTGGTGTAGGAAAAGAAAACAGTAATGGCTATAGGCTTTTGCAATTTTGTAGGTATAACAACCTAGTTATAACCAATACGGTGTTTGGTCACAAAATGGCCCATAAGTTGACATGGTATTCACGTGATGGTAAGACAGCAAACCTTATTGATTATGTTATTGTAAACAGAAGACTAGCAGGATCAATACAAGATACTAGGGTGTATAGGAGTGCCGTTATTGATGTTAAAAGTAAAGATCACCATCTAGTAGTGTCTAAGGTTAATTTAAAGCTGAAATTTCGGAAGAGTAACTCCCTCCCGGAAAGTTATGATGTTGGTAGACTTCAGGATGAAAATTTGAGAAAAAAATTCCAGGAACAGTTGAGTACTAAACTTGAGGGTTTAAAATTTGACAATGTGGAAGATGGATGGAATAATTTCAGAAAAACAATTTGTGAAGTTGCTGACGGTTTCCTAGGGAAGAGTGCTAAGACAGCAACTAGGAATATTAGTGAAAAAGCTTTAGGTTTAATAGAGAGTAGAAGGGGTTTGTATAAGAATTATCTGAGCGATAGGTCGTATGAAAACAAAAGGAATGTAAAGAAAGTGGAGAAAGCATTAAAATATGAACTAAGGAGATGTGAAATGGAGGCGATGGATAAAATTGCTGAGGATCTGGAAGATGCGGCTAGACGGCATAATAGTAAAATATTATACTGGCATGTTAATAAATTGAAAAGGAGTAGCCGATCCGGACTAGTCCCAGTTAAAGATAGAAATGGGGTCACAATTAGTGATAAGGAAAAAGTTAAAGAAAGATGGGTGGAACATTTTGAGAATGTGCTAAACCGAGATACAGTTGCAGGAAAAGATATAGATGAAAATGAAAAAGTTTGTGATACCTTGGATGTGAAGGAAGATTTGTTTAGTGAGGAAGAATTAGCGACAGTACTAGAAGGATTAAAAAATAATAAGGCCCCAGGTGCTGATAGTATGATTAATGAGTTCCTTAAATATGGTGGCTCTGAGGTTAGGAATAAGCTACTGAAGATTATGAACATGATTTTTGAAAAAGGGGAAGTACCCAATGATTTTAGGAAAACCTTAATTAAACCACTGTATAAGAAAGGTGACAAGAGTGAATGTCGGAATTATCGAGGCATTAGTCTGGTCTCTGTAGGTAGCAAATTACTGAGTAATATGATACTTTTTAGACTGAGACATGCTGTAGACAAAGTTTTAAGGGAAGAACAATGCGGTTTTAGAAAAGGTAGAGGATGTGTCGACCATGTTTTCACTCTAGGTTAATAATTGAGAAGTCCCTTCGTTGTCAAACACCTTTGGTCCTTAGTTTTATCGATTATGAGCGAGCTTTCGATTCTGTTGATAGAACAGCGTTAACAAAGGTCTTATCGTTATATGGTATACCAGAAAAATACATTAAAGTGATTTGCGCTATGTACGAGAATAATACTGCTGCGGTTAAGGTAGGAAATGAGGTTAGCAACTGGTTTTGTATTAAATCAGGAGTTAAGCAGGGTTGTGTTCTATCCCCCTTTATATGGATCATTTTGATGGACTTCGTCTTAAGGAGCACACGAAAGGCAATTGGAGACCATGGAATCAAATGGGGAGGAAGAACGCTCCTGGACTTAGATTATGCTGATGATTTAAGCATATTAGATGAAAGTGTGAGCAAAATGAATGAATTTTTAGAGGTTTTACGAGTTCAGGGTGCTAAAATAGGCTTGAAAATTAATGTTAAGAAGACTAAGTCACTAAGGTTAGGAATAAGTGAAGATGAACAGGTGACCTTAGGTAACGAAAAGATTGATCAGGTTGGGAGCTTCAGTTACCTTGGTAGTATTATTAGTAAAGATGGTGGGAGCAGTGAAGATGTTAAAAGTAGAATAGCTAAAGCTCAGGGTGTTTTTTCACAGTTAAAAAAAGTTTGGAAGAATAGAAAGATAAGCCTACAAACGAAGATTAGAATATTGGAAGCTACAGTGATGACAGTGGTCAAATATGGCTCTGAAGCATGGACACTCCGAAAAGCAGATGAAAATTTACTAGATGTTTTCCAGAGAAATTGCCTACGGATTGTTCTGGGTACCCGGCTGACTGACCGTATTTCAAACAGTAGGTTGTACGAAAAGTGTGGTTCAATCCCGCTTTCTGGGGCTATAATGAAAGAAAGGTTGAGATGGCTAGGCCACGTTCTACGGATGAAGGATGACAGATTACCGAAGATTGTCCTTTTTGGCCAACCGTCTGGGGCTACACGGAAAGCAGGTCGTCCTTGTCTGGGTTGGGAGGATGTCATAAATAAGGATTTAAAGGAAATGGGAACTTCCTGGGAGGGTGTAAAGAGGGAGGCTTTAAATAGATTAGGTTGGAGGAGGAGCGTGCGTAGCTGTGTTGGCCTCAGGCGGCTTGGTGCTGCAGTGAGTTATTAGTAGTAGTAGTAGTAGTAAAATATGTTAGAGTTTCCTTAAAATACCGAGACTCCTGCATATCTTCATTTTAATCAAATCAATGTGACGCTTGAAAGACAAGTTTTCATCAACAAGAATGCCCCAAAAAACTCACATATCGATCTTCAGATCTGTGAATTATCCCATTTGGCTGATGAATTTCTGATAACTTGGGATAAATCTGAGAAACATGCGAAAATATCAAAAAATTGGATTTTGAATAATTTAGGGTAAGAAAATTAGCATCAAGCCATGAAATTACTCTCTCAAACAAGTATTCCAAGTTTAACTGAAGCTCGGATTCACAGTTCCCCGAAGTGCCGAGTGTGCTATCATCAGCAAAACAAACAAGGATATCAGAAGATGGCGAACTATAGCTGGCACTATGGGCAAGGGAAGGTTTAGGATGACAGAGTCTACAGCAATGAATAGGTTTCTGCTTTTTTACTGTGTAAAAAAGATCATTTATATAAATCAAAAATAGCACTGGTCCTAAAACTGATCCCTGAGGGACACCAAAATTCCCTTGTGATTGACAGAAATTAAATTGTGGATCGACAGAAATTAACCTATCATTCAAATAAGATTGAAACCAAGAAAATACATTACCCCTAATGCCAAAATGAGACATCTTCGATAGAAGAATTTCATGGGTTAAGGAATCGAATGCCTTGCGAATATCCAGGAATATAGCAGCCGGAATTAATCCCGAATCCAATTCAGAATGTATAAAATTCAAAAGGGGCATACAGGCATGCTCAGTGGAGTGCTTCATTCGGAAACCAAATTGAAAATCATGAAGAAACTTTAGATTTTAGAAATTTAAGCAGACGAGAAAGCATAGCCTTTTCGAAGATTTTACTAAATACTGATAAAATTGAAATTGGTCGATATTATAGTTGTTTAATTCTATTTATTATTCTTTATACATTTTTTGTCACTATTTTCTTATCAGTCTCGCAAGCTTAGCTTTTGGTGTGATTATGTTTATATGTTTTTTTTTTTTTACTTATAATAAATTATTGTACTAGTGCTACTAATAATGCTAATAGTAAAGGGTGTATCCAGGATTATTGTTTGGTGGGATAGTTTTTATCCTGGGGTCGGGAGTAAAATAAATAAATTAAACATTCAAAATATGGTATTTTGTTACATTTTCATAAGTTTGACAAAACTTTCAAGGGGGATTCAAACCCGGTAACTCCCTCCCCCTGGATACGGCCTTGCTACTAGGTAGCCTATTTTAATTCATTTGTACATCCAGCAAAGCTAGCTTAATGAAGCTCAACGAGAATTCAAAAATAAATCCCCCCACTTTTATTCCTACATTTACTATAAGATTGCCGACTTCCCTTTGCGTGCGCAGTGATAGTGTCCCATTTCTGAAAATTTTTTCGCTACTGTTTAATATTTATGCTCTGAAACAGACCTTAAAAACAAGCAAAAACAAGCACTATCTCAAAAAGGCCCTCTCAAAGCAACGGTGAAAGAGCGACTCAACACCACTGTCTTGAGAGGGCCTCTTTTAATTTAGCGTTTGTTTTTTAGGTGTGTATGGATTTAATTTGGTCCTGAGGACCTTTTTATCTGCATTTTTTTTTACTCATGATATCCTTTTTGGTTGAGGAAGGTTGAGCGGAGGTCTAGACTGAAACACCTGCTAATTATTCTTCCTTTTTACACTCGCTGGAATTATTCTCGTTTTTTATTCCTCAAAATTTTTCTCTTTTTGAAAGAAATTATTTATTTTTTATAGCTTATCTTTTTTTTACAAATACGTCAATAAGGTAGAATTTAGTCTTTTCGTTCTTTTGAGACCAATGAGATTTGAAAAATCGATGACGATTGGCTTTCCAGATATAAGAAATATTGTAACTGGCTTAATATAAAATACACCACAAACTTACACCAATGAAATTAAAGCCATTTTCACCATAAAATCGCTGTTAAAACTTATTTTTCTTCCGTCTCTAACTAAAAGATGATGTATATGCACCAAGTCTGACAAAGAAAAAACAAAACAAGAAGAACGATGCACCTTTTTGTATGTACCTAAAATATCTGTATTAAGATGTTTAAAGTATTAAGTCTTCAAACTTCAAAAGAGACAATTTATATTGAAAAAGGCATGTTAGTGAGCAAGCAGTTTCAAGCATATTTCAGCATGGAAAAATAGTGTTCGATTGAGGGGCAGCAAAATAATGTGCCGCCAGGGCCTGACCTCGATTCTCGGTGAAAGTGTTTGCAGGATCCTGACGTTATATCTTATCAGTCCGTTTGTGAGATTCTAACAAACTGACAAAACATAATTGAAAGAAAATTCTTTAGAAATAGTACAAGAAAATTAAGGAATGGTTGGAGTGACATTTTCCGTTCAAGTCTAAATTAGTGTTTAACAAAAGTGACATTGATTTCGTTAAGTTTAAAAGTGTTTCTAAGAGAATTAGTTCAAATGAATTCCGTAATGAGATAGAGGTCGTTTAAGATCAAGACTATTTCAGGTGTGTCAAAGACATGGCCCACAGGCAGAACCATTTCTAGAGTTGATGAATTAATTACAGCGCCCCCCCCTCTTGACTCAAATAGAACGAAAAAGGCTCAATCAAAGTAAAAAATTACACTAATCATGCAGCCACGGCTCCGGGGGAAGCTGACCCGGTCCCCCCCCCCTAGGAACGGCTCTGCCCGCAGGTAATGAAGGATCCTAAGAACATTTAGGCGTAGTAACGGGATTTGAATTAGTACTATTTGCATTATATAAAATAAAAAATGGCTGAACCTATTAAGTCGATGTAACTATCATAACATGGAATACCCCCTTAGTTATGTTTGAGGCGCTAATTAGGAATTCTTAATAGATACTTTCAAAAATAAAATTAATCAATCCGTTACGAGTACTATTCTATACGCACAGGGTATTTAGCTCAAAATTGCAAAAAAATTCTTTGATTTTGGATAGCTGCAACAAAAATGGGTACTTGCATGATATAGCGACCACACTTTGTTCTTGATCTGTTGTAAAACCGGTTTTTCTGTGTGCACTCGGACATAATTAGTTTAGTCCGAGTGAGATAAACTACTATAGAGATATTTTTTAATTAAAGATTTAATATAGTTAGTTAAATTAGGTATTTAATATAATGTGTTCTGGGCGGCCTGCTTTCCATAATTCTATGTTGTAGTTTCCATAATTCTGTTACTAAAGTATTATATTTTCATCATATTTTGTCATATTTCAATGATTAATTGAACTTCACTTCTTGAGTGTGGTCATTCAGGTTACAAGGTGTTGTCGTCATATACAAGTACCCAAAAATGTTTTCTTTTCTAACTTTTGAATACGTTATATTCAAATATTATACACCAAACGCTCTGACACGCCTTTACGGGCATTCTCCAGTTTTCAGTTAGATGTATTTGTTGCTACTTTCCCTGCTGCATCAACTAGTGAAGTCTGAGAAACCCTTTATGATTAAAAATTAGTCACCTCTTTCCCTATGAGGTATAGCAAGATGCAATTGCTCAGAACTGGCTGTCGTTTTTTATGGAATGTGTTTATTTCGAACAGCTACAGAAGGGATTAAAGATGACATTATTCACTAAACGGGGGGTTCCGTTAGATCCGCAGATGTTATAAAGTATCTTGTTTGTTCATTTCTACTCAAAGCTGTAAAAGCAACATGAAACGGCAATTGAAAATGGCGCAAACAGATTGAAAAGCTATTCAAGACGGGGGACTACAAACGGAGTTATAAACATGTCTTGTAAAACGCTTGATAACAAATCTTTGTGACACATCATCAGTGTCCCCCAACTGTGTCAGACGACGGAATTTAGGGGGATTGGACTGCTCTTAGTTTCTTGGTAAATTGAATACAGGTGAATCAACAAGGAGGCAGTTTAGATTCTCAACGAATAAGAGGGAAGGAAGTAAATACAAAGGAGTTTTCTGCTAGCCCCATAAAAAGTAGAGTAAAAGCTACTACTACACGGAAAGTAGTCAGGGGGGAGGTCATCCTTCCCACTTCAGAAGATGAAAAATAGAAATTTAACACTCGGAAAAAATATGCCATTTTCTGGCAAAAGATTAATATTCGCTGACAAAAACTGTTCCACTTTGATATTGATTAATTAAAAAAAAAGTGTTTTTTCCCGAGGGATGTAAACAGCGAAGCTGAAACTTAAAACGGACAAAAATTATTACTTCACAGCCTATCTAATATATATTAATAAAACTAGTACAATTAAACCAACTAATCATGTTTCCCTATACATTTAGGACTATAGAAGACTAGCGCTTTACTGAAACACAAAAGTCAAGTATAAAAAAACATGAATATTGATTTGGCAGTCAAAAGAGAATATGTAGCCAGACAACAATAAACGAATCTACAAAGCTTTTCATTGTCTTACACCAGTTGTAACATCAGTAACTTTCAGTTTACACTTAAAATTATCTAAAAACATAGGCATAAAATTAAATATTATTTTAATAGCTGTGAAGCAATTGAACAGCATTCAAAAATATTGTTTTGATTTATCAGGTAGCATTTTGGTCTCGCCAGCTATAACACCATTAGTCAGTAATATACAGTCTTAAATTGTAAGAAATATGCTTTAGTATTACTTTAAATGAAGATCAAATAAGACATAAAATGAACTCTGGAAATCCAATCATTTCTCAAACTAATCATGACATGTCCTTTTCAGAACCAAAAAAGAGAGTCAGTCATTGAAATGAGCCATTGGGCAGAAGTGATACCAAATAAAATTAAAAAAAAAATTAAATCAATAATCTTAAAATGGATAGTTGTTTTATCTTAAAAGGGATTTATTGGTTTACTTTTACTGTACCAAAACTGCTATATTGTTTTGTGTTTTCAGTAAAGTGCTAGTTTTCTACAATCCTAAAAGCACAGGGAAACTTAATTAGCTGGCTTATTTGTACTAGTTTCATTGATATATATTAGATATATATTAGGCTGTGACGTAATAATTTTTGTCTGTTTTAAGTTTCAACTTCGTTCTTTACTTCCCCCGGGAAAACTTTGTTCTTTTAATAAACAACCAAGAGAGATAAAACTCTCTAAAAAGAAAACTTCAAACGAGACGACGGCCAGTAGAATTGAAAGACTAAAACAACGCGGATATTTCGCCTGTATCCAAACAAGGCGTCTTCAGCACAAGATAGAAAATTAAAAGAAAACTAATCTAAAAACAAATAAGAACCACCACCAATAATAATAAATACAAATGTCGCTACTTATCCACGTAGGGAAAAGCAGCTATTTAAGTTACTTAAATGAGAATCAAAGAGCAACTGAGGAAAAATTATGAAAATTGAAACTTGGTTAATTAATCTGTTGCGAAATAATCCTCTTGTGAGCTAACATTGAAGCAACTCTTTTTGGTCTAGTGGGTAATCTTGTCCCCTGGTGATTGTGTAAAATTTTAATTCTCCCATCGACTATTGGCTCATTTTTTAAAAGAATATCATAAATTGGGTCAATATTTAAATTCCCTGTGTCTCTATTTATTGAAATATTAGCAAATATATGTTTTTTTAATTTCTATAGCCTCCCTCGCCCACTGAGAAAAACCTCTATCACTAGAAATAACTGTAGCCTCATCAAATGTTCGGGATAAAAGAATGTATGTTCAGCTAGAGCCGAAACAAAAGTTTCGGGAGGCTTTCTTAGTTGTAGGGTTTTTTCTATTGAGTTGCGATGCTCAATAAATCTTTCAATAAATTGTTGGTGAGTTCTACCAATATAAAACTTTCCACAGGAACAAGGAATTTTATACACCCCACTAACTAAATCTCCCCGGGTTAAATCCTTCCCAGAATTAAGAAAACTACCTAATGGTCTCACTGATTGGAAACAAGTATCAGTGTTATGTTTACCTAAACTTCTTTTAAGCATCTCCCCCAAAGCAGGTACATAAGGTAAAGAAAATGAAACTTTTCGGTAATTTTAATTCTGTGCACTGTGAAACCCCAATAACCCTATTGTTGTGTTTAATGCGTCTATTTTTTATTATTTCATCAGTGAATTTAATCGGGTAGCTATTACAAAATAAAACATCCTCAAATATAACATTTCAGAATCTAAAAATTCCCGGGAACAAATTCTGAAAGCTCTATCCTCCAGTGCAATCACTAAACCTCGTTTCACTAAAATAGGGTGGCAAGAGTGAAAGTTACAAGTACCTACCACTGTGAGTAGACTTTCTATAAAGTGAAAAAAATAAATGGAACTCACTTTTAATCAATAAGATATCCAGAAAAGGTAGTTTATCACTTTCGTCAAACTCCACTGTAAATTTTACGTTTTTGTCAAAACTATTTAAATGTTAATGGAAAAGATCTAAAGACTCTAAACCGTGTTTCCAAATGCAAACCACATCATCCATGAATCTGCCCCAGAACCCAGGAGAGCCTAAAACTGTGTATGGCGGAGGTTTCAATAGATTCCATGAAGAGATTTGCCAACAAAGGGGAGAGAGATGCCCCCATAGCCAAACCAAACACCTGTTTGTAATATTCACCTCTAAAGCCAAAATAAAGAGAATGTTCATTTGCCAAAATAACCAATTTCATAATGACTTCAATCTCCAAACTCGCCATGGTCACATCTTGTATCAAATCAAAGTGCTTTTGTAATTTAATCCTTAATATATCCTCACACTTTTTCACGTTACAATTTGAATACATGGACACCACATTAAAACTACAGAGAATTGAATTTTCCTCCAGTGTGAATTTTTTTTAACTTATTAGCAAGATCAGTGGAATTTTGTATATATGATTTTTGTGTTCCTAAGAGTGGACGCAATGCCACCGACAACCACTTCCCTGATTTTGTCACTGGTAATGAAAAAGTTGATACAATGGAACGGAGGGGGACTCTCGTCTTATGAATTTCGGGTAGACCATAGATCTTTGGTGCGGAACAACCTCTTGGATAAAATTTATTATAAAATTGTGGGGTAATGTGTAAATTATTTTTCAGTGACTCCAACCCCTTTCTAATCGACTTTACATATTCATCCGTAGGATCGAAATCCAATTTCTTGTAAAAAGTGGTATCCGAAATGATTGTATTCATTTTACGATCATAATCATCAGTGTCCATAATTACAATAGTATTGCCTTTATCTGCCCTAGTAATAATAAGGGTCTTATCCTTTTTCAAATCAGAAAGTATTTTAATGTCATTTTTTGTTACATCATTTTCAATTTTTTTCATGTTAAAAGCCTTAAGTTTCCTTACGATTTCAGCTCTAAGTTCTTGAGGAGCTTCGACTTTATCAATAGAAGCCATAATTCCTGACTCTACCTTAGAAATTATTTTTGAATAAGAAATTGGGGTCGGAAAACAGAATCTAAAACCCTTCGACAAAACTGCCTCTTGTTGACTACTAAGAGTTTTAGACGACAAATTCTTAGTGACAGGACCCAGACAAAAACGAGGATAAAAGTATCCGAATTTTCAAACAAAAGTCTATTGAACTTGTCGACCAAACGAACCTTTGACAAATGGAGATCATGGTGGAAAGATCTAACGGCCATTTCTTTAATCCTCAGAAAAATGTCAAATGGAAGGTTATTCCTCAAAAAATTTTCGACAAAATTTAAGTCTTTGGACAACTTAAAACGTCTTTGTTTTTGCTCGGAAGTCATGTGATTTAAAGCCATGAGGCTTAATTTGTTTTTTAATTTTGATTCATTTTCAGTACCAAAATGGGTATTGATTCTAAAAGATTTAGGAATCACTGATTCCTTCTTGCAATTTCTTAAGAAAATTTGCTGATTTAACAAATTTGCACGTTTTTTAACCAAAGAAAAATAATAATTGACATTACACGAATAATTAACATAACAACGAACTTTCATTTGTTCTTTTAAATTAATCTTTGTTCGTTTTTGATTAAAATTTAATGTAGAAACAACACTAACATTATCTTTTTTATTTATATGGAATAATGTATGTTCGTTTTAAGTTTTAAAGTCACTCCTTAGTTTCAATTGAAAACTTATCTTTAATATAATTTCTAATTGTCACCTATCTAGGGGATAATACATCTCAGGAAATACTGCAGACTACGAAAAACTTTCAGTCTACAACTCCATACTTCACAAAACAAAACATGTTTTTCAGGAACGTTTGTTTTTCGATGCGCAAAACGCTGTTTCTACTCGGCCGATTTCGCCTGAATTTCGCCTGAAGTCATAATGAAGACAGGGCTTTATAAATCACCTACTGACTAGTAGAAACTAGAGGGCTACTGTAACACAAGAGAGATGTTTAAGAGCTGATTTAAAAACTTATATTTAAACCTAATCGCTTTTTATAAATTTGACTTGATAGCACATTCCCACAAAGTGCCTTTTGGCTGTTTCCGAAAAAAGAGCCAAATGCGTCCCTTCCCCTCACTGACCGCCGTTAGAACTAGCACACAGGCTTCATCGCAGAGTGAAGTTAGAAGGTTCAATTCAGAACAGTTGATCGTCGAAGCTTAACTTTTGGTAGATTTTTAATTGAACAGTTTTTAGTTTTGGATAATTTGTTTTCGCAATAATCTTTTACTTTTAAGATGAGTAGGCAGTTTAGGAAACCTACTATGAGGGTTTGGTGGGGGAGTATGTGAGGGGTTCTTATAAACCTCAATTTAATGGCTTTGGACCATAATTATTGTAATGATACCGTTTTATGTTTCCAAACTCTTTCATTTAAGAAGTGGTACCAAAAGTGCGGTTTTTAGTGCTATGGCAATTTTGGATGGTAAAATTGATAAAAAGCACGTAGATGAGTGATAGGTTGAAAATGAGCATTCTCGGAATATAATTTAAAATTAGTACATACTATTAGCAAAAATAGTGGATTATCTGAAAAGTAATCAGAAGAAGGGACAAACCATGATTGAAAAATATACAAGCTGGAATCGAACGCAAGTTCGAATTCCAGCGATGTACTAACAAAACCACGCCTCTAATAATGTAATTTAATAAATTAGTGGTTGTAGGACGTTAATTGCGTTGCTTATTAAGGGGCTTAGAGGAGAAATTTGCGGAGGTGTTCTTGCAAACCTCCAGTTAAGGGTTTTGGACCATAATTATAGCAATGACACCGTTTATACTTCGAATATTTTTCTCTTAAGAAGTGGCACCAAAAGTGTTGTTTTCAGTTCTATATCTCACTTACTAGTAGAATTGATAAAAAACACTTAGGTATGAGCAAAAGTTTTCAAAATGAGCCATTAAAATCACCCCAGTTCTGATAGCGCACAAGCCCCAGCCTTTCCACTTGAGAAATTGCACCAAAAGTGCTGTTTTTAGTGTCATTTGAAACTTGCAGATGGTGGAATTTATAGGAAGAACATAAATATGAGTAACACTTTTATATGCACTATAAAAAATCTATCTAAGAGGTTCTGGTAGCCCGCTGGCTCAACCCCTCAAGAAACGCCATAAAAAGCGCCTTTTTTCGTGCCATATGGCACTTGCAGATAGTGGAATTCAAATAATCCGTTTTTTAACGTTTTTTAACTTTTTTTAACGTTTTTTAACGTTTTAACGTTTTTTAACGTTTTTTAACTTTTAGTTACTATGGGCTGTGGTTCACTCTTTATTAGGTTGCAGCTAATGCTTCAACAATTACAAAGAGTTCACTGCAAATTCTCCCCAGAAACAAGTTAACATTGAAATCTGTGAAATCTAACAGATGATAGAATTTGTAAAAAACCTAAAAACCTAGTAAATATATGCAATGGCTTTTATAAGCAAAGCACGTACATATGAGCAATAACTTTTAAATGAGCCATTGAGCATCACTCTTATATTTCTGCTAGCCCAGTACCCCCAGCTTTTCCACTTGAGACACGGCACCAAAAGTGCCGTTTCGTGGCATTTGGAACTTGCTTTTGATGGTGGAATTTATATAAAGGACGCAGATATGAGCAATACAATTTATACGAGCTGTGAAAAATCTGTCTACGATGTTCTCGTAGCCTGCTATTGCTACCCCTTGAGAAATGGCACAAAAAGGGCCCTTTTAGTGCCACGCGGCACTTGCAGTTGGCGCGATTTATAAAAAGCACATAGATATGAGAAATAACTTTTGAATGAGCCATTAAGCATATCTCAATGAAGTTTTGGTTGCCCGCTAGGCCTGCTAAAAAAAAAAAAAAAAAAACAAAAAAAAACAAAAAACGGGAGATTAGTGTTACCGATGCCAAAAAATGATTTTCCTTGTTCTTAATGGAGGTGGACTGTAATTTCCCTGCAGAGGGTTCTCGACCATGCTGATTCCAACGGCACACTTTTCATTTTGATCTGGCGTCATTTTCGAGGGGCTTGAGGTTTTTTGAAATCACATTAATTTCTTTCCACAATAAACTTTTACTTTAATTACCATTACCTAATTACCATTCGTAAGTCAGTCAGATGGCGATTTTTTTTTTCTAGGCAGTTTTTTGAAGACGCGTTTTTTAACTGTTGGTTACTATGGGCTTTGGTTCGCTCTTGGCATGATCAATTGTAATACCATATTTTATAAGAATTTCAACACATTAGACTAGTCTGATTGAAAATACTAAGAAAAGCTCTCTCTCAAGCACGGGTTAATAAAACAAGAAACTGTTGATTATACCGATATCAAATAAGGTAAGGCTGATAACCAAATGGACCATTGAAAATCAACAGTTATTCCCTACAAGTTTCTGGGAGTCCTTGGTCGCATAGAGTGATAGTTGATACTCGTATAATGATTCTAAGAAGAAAAACCATTGATACTAGTGATTACGTAGAAGCCACTAATCGATACAGCTGGGTTGATAAATATAGTTATGAAACATTCGAGAGGCTGCCAGCCTCCCTGGTGTGCATACTCATAGCGCCATGTGTGCCAATCCCACCACGCGTGGCAGTGCTCATATACTCGGTATAGTTCCGCCACGCTTGGCAAACTTTTGCCATACCGAACACGTCACCCTGGTATGCGTGGTTTCTGAAAGACCATAACTCTTCGGATGCATTTAGCTAACTGTTTTAGTTTTCCGTATGGGTCGACTATCTGTGCATTTTTTTTGAAATTTTGCCTCCCTACCCTCCTTAAAAATCGCGCACGTCCTCAAGTATTCATCGTCTGTCCTTATGTAAACACTTCATTGATCATTAAAAAGGGTTTTTCTCTCATCTTTTTTGTACAAGAAAATAAGCGGGCACCTTTCATTTGAAACTTAAACGTCCGCTGAATACTGTGGGCGCCAGGTGTTTAATGTGCTCGAATTTCACAATCAAGATTACCAATGTGCAATGTACGATTACCGGTTACCCTTTTGGTAGTCAAGACCCTATTATCAGATGAAGAGGCTTACGGCGAGCAATGGTCAATTGCTTTGCTCCTTATTAACCAAGATGAATTCTCCTAGCATCTGGTGTCTTTATTTATCACGTTTACAAAATGATTCTGTAAATTAAATTTAGAGGTAGTCACTAAGCAGGGGCGTCATTGGGGGGGGGGGAGTTACCTCCCTAAATAATGTGGAGAAAAAACTTATTATACATCCTATGCATTTTGACTATCAGGATATGGACCCCTCTTATCCCCCCCAATAAAACTGCTGGAAATTTTCCCAATCACTAAGATGAGCATTTCAGAAGCTCTGCCAATTGAATTTCTTTCAGTTATTGACATTAGTTCTTCGAAATTTTTCAGCTAACACTTGAATAACTAATGTTTTACGTCTCAGCCGTTCAAATTGTGATATTTATTTTTAAGTTGGAGAATGATTCTAATATTTTCTACTTCTTTCTTTGTATTTGAGCTGTTTCAATTTGCCTAAATTAATATTTGCTAATTTTGGTAAATCAAACAGTTCGTGATAACGAACTGCAGTAAAGAGCAACCCGGCTCAATAGTAAACGAAACTGTAATTTTGATCCTAAAAGATACATCAAAAGAATCGGATTTTCATGCTGATTTTAAATATATAAGTTTCATCAAATTTAATCTATGTCATCAAAAGTTACGAGCCTGAGAAAATTTGCCTTATTTTAGAATATAGGGGGAAACACCCCCTAAAGTCATAGAATCTTAACAAAAATCACACCATCGCATTCAGCGCATCAGAGAACCCTAAAGCGAAAATTTCAAGCTTCTATCTACAAAAATGTGGAATTTCGTATTTTTTGCCAGAAGACAGATCACGGGTGCGTGTTCATTTGTTTTTTTGTTTTTTTTTTTTTTCCCCAGGGGTCATCGTATCGACCAACTGGTCCTAGAATGTCGCAAGAGGGCTCTTTTCAAGTGACCAAAAAATTGGAGGACACCTAGGCCCCCTCCCACGCTCTTTTTTCCCCAAAGTCAACGGATCAAAATTTTGAGACATCCATTTGGTTCTGCATAGTCGAAAACCATAATAACTATGTCTTTGGGGGACTTACTCCCCCACAGTCCCTGGGGAAGGGGCTGCAAGTTACAAACTTTGACCAGTGTTTACATACAGTAATGGTTATTGGGAAGCGTAAAGACGTTTTCAGGCGGATAGTTTTGGTTTGGGAGTGGGGTTGAGGGGAGGGGGCTATGTGGGAGGATCTTTTCTTGGATGAATATGTCATGGGGGAAGAAAAATTCAAAGAAAAGGGCGCGGGGTTTTCTATCATTACTATAAAAAAATGAAAAAATAAACATGAAAAAGTTTTTTCGATTGAAAGTAAGGAGTAGCATTAAAACTTAAAACGAACAGAGATTATTACGCATATGAGGGGGTTCTAAAAATACTTTAGCATAAAGAGCGAGGTATTTAGGAGGAGATAAATACCTCGCTCTTTATGCTAAAGTATTTTTAGTAATTTAAACTATGTATTCTACGGCCTTTCTTTCTTTCTACGGTCATTCTTTAAGAATCGGGACAAAGATTCAGATTTAGTGTAAATAGTGAGGTAATAACGAGGGGACAAAACCCCTCATATACATAATCTATATATATAAAAATAAGTTGTCTGTCTGTCTGTCTGTGGATCAGGTGACGTCATGTTTCTATGTTGACTGACGTCATGAAATTAGTTGTCGTCATTTTTGCTTTGACGGTGACGTCATTAATGGTATTTAAGACATGCGTTCACGGAAAAATGTTTAATTGTAAAATGACTGAAGGTTCGGCGATATGTACTTCATAGTGACGCTGAAAAATAAAGAAGAAAAAAAAACTGAAAAAATGTAAAAAACTAAAAAAAAACTAAAAAGAAAAAACACTCAAAGATAAATTACAGACCGGGACACAAATGACGACCGACACAGAGGGAATCAAATATAAGAATATAAACGTTTGTTACGTAAGTTAATTCTTAACTAACATATATTTTTTACTAATAAAAACGTTCGTTAAAAATTAAAAGTTCTAGTTGCCTTAACCGAAAAATTGGAGGGCAACTAGGCCTCCTTCCCCACCCCTTATTTCTCAAAATCGTCTGATCAAAACTAAGAGAAAGCCATTTAGTCAAAAAAAGAATTGATATGCAAATTTCATTTTAATAATTTATGTGCGGAGAGCCAAAATCAAACATGCATTAATTCAAAATGTTCAGAAATTAAATAAAAAAACTAGTTTTCTTTAACTGAAAGTACGGAGCCAAAATTTGACTCTTTGCCACAATTAATTTTTAAAACAATTAAAAACGTTAGCGTAAAGAGCGAGGGATTGCGGAGGGGACAACCCATTTCATATACGGAGTAATTTCTGTTCGTTTTGAGTTTTAATGTTGATCCTTACTTTCAGTTAAAAAAACTAGTTTTTTCTTATTTAATTTATTTGTGAGGCCACTTTCCTAGGAAGACAGCTGAAAAATAGTGCTCTGGTAAAATAAAATGGATTTAAAGAATGAAATAAATATGTAATACAACTAAACAATCAAATAAATTTGAAGAATAAAAGTTCAATAAATATGAACGTTAGTGAATCATTCATGTTAAGTTTGCACCAAGTAAAGAGATGCCAGCAAAAACGGTTGTTTGGCAAACAGCTACATCACTACTTATCAACTTTTTTGGCAAGTAAGTTTTAGCCGATCTGTTTCTCTGCCTTGTTTTTATATTCATGAAATTAAGTCTTTCTTGTAGAAGAACACTAAAAATGCTAGATTGTTTTAAACCACTCCAGGATATTAAAAGAATTATTTTACAGTTATTTATCTACCTGATTCTTGTGCATCGACTGACTTAAATATCACATTATTGTAGTCAGAACCAGGGCTGCCACTCGTGGAGTTAACCTTATCTTTAATAATATTGAGCATTACAGCATTATTTAGTATCCCTGAATATTGAAAATTTCCGCAAGTGAATAAGGGGTATATGGTGAAACACCATGTGGCAGCTCTGGTATGAGTACTAAGCCATCTTGCAGAGTAATATACTGCTTTACCAGCGTTTCTGCCGAGGAAAGTGCAAAGAGCCCTTGGCTGAAATACATTCTAATTTTGTCCCCCGAGGAATAGACGCATCCCCTTTTTAATGTGTACTATTTGAGTGGCAATTTGATAACATTAGAATCTCCTCAATCCAACAACCGCTTCTCCTGAATTAGGTATATTTTAATTTAGCGCATTTTTAGCAGGAATCTGTACCACAAAAGGGATAAACGCATCATTTTCAAGTTGCACTTCAAACTGTTTAAATGGAATTTCTAGTAAGTTTATGGAATATTATTAATACTTTTTCATGATAAGATGGGCTCCCTCAGTACAGTATGTTAGCCTTTGAAATGATAAATGCATATTTTAGGTATTATCAATGGTTCTCAAGTTGTTTCTCCTCTCTTCAGAAGCATGTATGTCTTTTCACTTCGAATCTAAAGAATTCATTTCAATGTGCTGTATTCGTGTACCTGTAATTTATTGAAAAAAAAATGTAATTTGTTAATATTGGAAAATTTATTGCTGGCCTATTAAAATCCTTATTAAAAAAAGAGAAGAGGCTCAACTTTAGTTTTTGTCCAAAATTAAGTTATAGTCGGCTGCTAAATAATAACTAACAGCCAAATGGTGGACTATAGAAAATAACCAGAATAAATAAAAATTTAAGGAAAAAAAATTCCTACGTGATTCCAAGTGAAGATAGATACGAACAATTTAAAATGTTTGCGAATTCAACTATTTGTAGGTCTTATTTTTGACTGGCTATATGTCGTTAATCTACGTAGTTTGAAAACAAGCCTGATTGGATAAAACGCTTGCCGTGGTAGTCAGTACTGGATAACTACAAAACGCCTTACATACCTGGAAGATCAAAAGACCAGAGAATTATGTAGGATGTTTTCCGCAAAGGAGTGAATTCTTTAAAACAGCAAAGAAGAAGTTGAATAATGGGAAACTACTGGGGGAGGGGGACACGGCCGTAAAGGTCCATATCGTTGCATACGTCCCTAAAGTGTTCCGCCATCTTTCAACTCTGATCAGAGTAATTATAATCTTCACAATACCAAAGTCATATTCAAGTTCCTTTTACTTCTTGTGTAAGGTCAGATTTTAATCCTTTGATTGCGAGTCATATTGTGTGGAATTGTTTTGGCACACTCATTCGGTTTGTTCAAAAAAATTGTTAAAAATTATTTTGCTTCTTAGAAGTTATTTTATCTATTTTTTCATATATATATATATATATATATATATATATATATATATATATATATATATATATATATATATATATATATATATATATATATATATATATATATATATATATATATATATATATTATTTCATTGGAGTCTATTTAATCTACTGATCTATTTAATTAATTTAGTCTATTCAATCTATTGGTCTACTTAGTTTTGTTTTTTATAGTTTTATTTTATTTATATTTTCTTTTCTTCTCCTTTTTGCTCTTCTCTCTTTGAGTAAGCGTTTATTTTATTTATTTTTTTCTTCTCTGAGTAAGTGACTCGTTTATCTTTCCCCTTCTTTACAGGCCAAAGAGCCTGTGGGGGAATAGTAAAATGTAATATTGTATGTGTATTTCATGATGAATAAATCTATTCTTATCTTAATTGTTTTGGTTTTAGTGGTTGGAGAGCTTTAACAACTCATTGGTAG
Source organism: Artemia franciscana (assembly GCF_032884065.1). Classification (NCBI taxonomy): domain Eukaryota; kingdom Metazoa; phylum Arthropoda; class Branchiopoda; order Anostraca; family Artemiidae; genus Artemia; species Artemia franciscana. The sequence goes on along the minus strand of NC_088879.1, from coordinate 27,827,104 downwards.
CTCATTTTGCACACACTTGGTAAGAAGTTTCATATATTCATGTCAAATCTCCTTCTTTGTTATTTTTTAGTATTATTGGGAGTCTTACCTCTTTGTTCATTTTTAAATTTAGCTTTCTTTCTCTGTTATTTTTCACTATTCCTGTTGATTTGAAGGAAGTGGGGTTACGTTTATTTTTTGTAATTATAATTTATGAGTAAACAAATAATTCACTTCACTTTTGAGAAGATGCAGGGGCTTCAGGTAGTGGGAACAGAGGGGAGGGTCACTGTGAGGTTTTGGAAAAAATCAGAATTTTCATTGTATTTTCTTTTAAGGGGGGGGGGGTATTTTCATTGGAAAACTGAAAACAGCAAGTGTCCCCATTATATCTTGAAAAATACATGTTTGCCTCCCTCCTTCCCATAAATTAAGCAACTGTGTTAATGGTGAACCGAAACCGTCCCAGCATTTACTTGAAAGTAATGACAGCTAGGTTTCTGATTAAAAATCACCTACTTGCTTAAATTCAAACTATTGTCAAAACAACCGACCCCTATTTGACAACATAATGGTAGATTCAAAGCATACGGGAAAAATATAAATCTACTTAACTTGATTGCCACAATCTTGTAAACAGACTGACATTTAATTAAATAAATTATTAGCTAACTTAAATCAATGTCAATGTTAAATATATTATGACTTTCAATCAAAGAGACAATTATGTCCATTCCATTCCAATAAATGATGGAAAATTAACCTAACATAACCCAATTTCACGCGGAAAACAAAGCAGTTTGAACTCTATTTCTTATTGGACATTGATAAGGATAAAATAAAATGTGAGTAAGTTTCAAATGCCTTGGTTTTTCAGTTAATATTTGCGAAAATGTCTCCAAGCCGGTCATATAAGCCAGTTTTGCTTTCCATTGGATGTTGGCAACATCGATTTCCCATGCCACATATTATGGAATTTTTAATTTTATAAATTATTTAAATTCTAGTATTTTGTTTTAAGTTGGATGGTATAATTTTATACTTTCTGTCTTTTCGTAGATTTATTGCATGTTTTCTTACGACTTATGATGTTACTAAAGAAACATTATCAAGTATTATTAACATAATATATGTTTGTGTATTTCCAGTATTAATATTTGTTTGTTTTCTTATATTCTATTTGACCAGTTTGTTGATTTTATTATCTTTATCCTCTACAATTTGAGGTTAATAACATGTTTGAAATTTATGTTTCAGCTAATACTGCGAAAGGGAATAGGATACAAAGCGTTCAGGGAAAAACCAAAACCTATTAATATTTAAACTAAGGTAAAACGCATAATGTTCAATTCATGAAGTTCAATAATGTTCATGAGATGTGGACAAAATATATCTTTTAATGTCTAGACGGGGATATATTTCTCGTTTTTTTTTTAACTTTTCAATAAAGATTCTAAACAAAGATCCTCTAATCGGCGCCAATATAATGCATTGCAACAAATAAACGGGGTAGAATGTTCCGTCCACAGTAACCCCAAACAGGAAGTAACATTCTCCCCCTAGATGTTGTACTCCCCCCTCTTATGGATCTTGAGAAATAGCTTTGATCAAACAAATGCCCCCTAGATTTTTTAAAATACACTGCAACCTCCCCCTCCCCACATTTTTATAAATCGGTGCCACTGCTCACCCAGTGTGCTTACTTCGGAGGGGAGAAGTGCAGATCCACGGTTTCATACCATACATCTTCATTTTGGACGGTAAAATCAAAACATGCTAAAACTCAAAAATCAAGTTTTTAATGGTTAGATTCCGAAATTGCTAGATTACACAGAAAAACGTGCCATGAATAGATAGAAAGACAATATACGAACATGACAGACACATCTAAGAAAAGTGAATTTGATGAATCAGAATTCTTAACGAACACGTCTGTTTAAAATGTCTATTTTGCCAGCACTTTAGGATCATGTTAGAAAAACAGACATGATTCATTCTATTCATAAGTATTATATTATACTATAGTTACACAATACAATGTTATATGTATCATGACGTGAACAAGACGTGAATCACTCATTTCTGAGTGAGTTATTAAGTCCTCTTAAGGAATAAGACCTACTAGCATAGAACCAACACCTTTAATATCAATTTTAACCCTAGCTTTTGGCTGGCTTCAACAGCGTGCCCTATGTAATCCACGTAAGCATGTTCACTTAAAATAGGCCTTATAATCAATTTTAGAGGAACTTTTTTTTTCATAATTAAGGTCAATTTATTCCTTTCATCGATACGTCACTTATGCGTAGTAAGATATACAACCCTGTTACGAAGAAATTTGTATGGTTTGTTTCTTTTGCTATTATCCTGAAATAGGTATATGAAACAGATTCATCTCCCGAACATAGATCAAGAGATTATCCGCTCTTTCCCATGTTGTGCAAATCATAGAGCACCGCGTGGTATATTACAGCATTCTAGACAATTTTAATGCCATGCGCGGCATATCTTTCCCACGCATGGTGCTTACCACTTGGTGTACACTGATTTTTAATTGAGCAACTCCTTGATATGCATAGTCCTGTCTTTTGTCAAGTAAAAATTCCGTGACTCATACTAACAAATAAAAGCTGATTTGTCATCCCATCACAGCATATCTAAACACTGGTAACAATACATTGTCCTACGATATACGGCCGTAAATCAAAAATGACTACCCACGCTTTCAATTTAATTCAATCCAGTTAAAACTCGTCTCTTAAAATGTTTCACTATTACTTTTATTTAGAATTCTAACAGGTACTTTTCTGGTCATGATCAGCCGTGACCTGGCCAATGAGCCAGATGTCGCCCAGAGATCTCAATACAAATATTTTTTTTCTTGATCACCTCAATTTAGTATGCAAAATTTCTCTTAAAATACTTTTATCCATCTTTCAGCTGCTTCTCTTGTCGTCACTTCTTTTTTTAACAAAGCCCAAGTTTACATAGGCGGTCGCATATAATATTTGTATAGCCAGCCCTAGAAAAAACTTGCGAACACAGTAAGATTTGTATTTCCGGAAAGCTGTCTTTGAAAAGCCGAATGTTCGATATTTTACGAAATTAAAAGCAAAAACATACGAAAGGGCAAAACACAAATACCTAAAATGAAAAGGCACAAATACGGTACGTGGAGCGGATACAACTTCATAGAAGAAATAACCACATTCAGTTTGTTTAATTACAAAATTATATAACGTTTAACATTAACCCAACTGGAAATGAAACAACCAAATTATGACCAATCTCTACTTATAAAAATAAATATAATAATAATAATAATAATAATAATAATCAAACCAAGACAGAAAAAAAGAAAAGAAAAAAAAAATGAGCCAAGACCCAAAAGAAAGTTTTTTCATTTTACTCTTAAATAAAAGGTATTTCGCCACCCGAATACTCTTTGGAAGATAATTCCAAACCTTAAGACCTAGATATAACTAACACAACATACTACTGAGATGAATCGTTCCTATCAATGCAGATAGTCTTGATTAGGAGGATCAAATCACGACTGAAGTTGACAGGACTAGCCATTATAAACGTTCACCGAAATGTTAAGGTGGACATCGACCGTATAACAGATATGGCGGGAGTGGAAATATTGAAAGACTTTTTCTTATAAAATTGTGAATTTTTGTCAAATACAGTCAAAATCAAGACTGCACAAAGAAAGCCAAGGATAATAGGAAAATTTCGGCAAGTAACCTTGTCAACTTTATGCTGGTAGACCTACTCCTGAGAAAGAAATCTGCTCCTCTACCCTCTCCTGCTTCCCAGAGGACCCAAAGAGAAGTATGCTACGATATAGGTGGAAAAAAAATTGCCAAACGCTAGATGACACTGGTGATTTTTCTTTTCGAAGCTAGTGCCAGATTCCATTCTCGTAAATTTTCCATGCTCTTTACCCGTATCATCTGTAAGTAAATGGAATTTTCTTCTTATTTTTAAGCCAAGTTTAAGTCTTTGACGTCCAGCCCAGCAAACAGTATGTAATAAATTTTTTCGCTTCACTCATTCCTTTTGGGGCATCAAATTTTCAATCTTCTCGTGTTAGTTCTGGCTTCACATTCCATCAAAGTGGCAAGACTGGTTGCGAATGACTAAGAAAAAATGAAGCAATCTCTTGGCATTGCTCTGGTATTTACGCTCGTCTCAACTGCTTGAAAACTGCATTATGTATGGGTTTTGCATATTAAGGATAAGACAGACGTGGTGTTTTCAAGAGGACAAAGCTCAATGAGCCCGATTTCAAATTAGAGATAGCCAATCATTTTATTAGAAGAAATATTATATATTATTGTCTAAAAAAGGGTGCAAAATCTGGCATCCTGACCTCTTCCAATACTGTGTCTTTTTTAAAGAATTATTTTTCTAAAAGTCAATAGAACAGTCTGGGATCACCAGCACAGACCTTCTTTCATTTTTGTCATGTGGCGAGAGAACAGCCAACAATCTTCAACGTAGTAGGACAACAAGGACCTATGTTGCACATTATAAAAAAAAACTGGTCCTTTAATGCTCAAATAAATTTTCCTACATTCCGTCTATTCAAATTGCCTTTCCAGTTATCCTATTGTTTTCTGGTTTTGGTTAAAATAACTTGACGAACAAAATGAGCAATGACGTGGCTAATTCTATATATATATATACACAAGGAATATAAATGACGACCGGGACGCTCAAAGAGAAATTACAGACCGGGACACCGGAACACAAATGACGACCGGGACACAGGGAATATAAATGACGACCGCGACACTCAAAGAGAAATTACAGACTGGGACACCGGGACACAAATGACGACCGGGACAGAATGTTCGATTAGCAATCACCATCAACGAAGCTCAAGGGCAATCATTAGAATAATGAGGTATAGAGAATACAGATTGTTTTTCCCATGGAATATTATATGTTGCATGTTCAAGAGTCGGTAAACCTGACAATCTATTTATATGCACAGACAATGGGACAGCCAAGAATGTATATATATATATATATATATATATATATATATATATATATATATATATATATATATATATATATATATATATATATATATATAACTATCCGCCCCTTCAGATCCCTATCAGATACAAATTATGGGCGAAGGGAGAAATTCCCCGTCAAGCCTATTTTAAATTTCTTTAAGCACTAAGCCAAACTTAATAGAACGTATGTGTAAAGCTCATACCGTATTTTCATCATTTTAAAGCGAAACAATGAAGTTTTCGAGAGAATAGTTTAAGACAACAGTCCGATATTTGTAGTCTCGGAGAAAAGCTGCAATCGACATAAATCAATTTAGTTTGCCTCGAATTCACATTAAATGCTAAGTATTTTTTTTATTTTATCATAGAAACCTTACACTCGAGCCACATCATAGTCACACCAGAGCCACTCTAGCCAAGTGGACGGCACACTGGACTTGCAATCATGTCGTTTGGGGCGTGGGTTCGACTCATGGTGTCGCCCAGCTCAAGTCTTGGCTTGGGGTAGGATCAGTTATGCCTAAAATATCCACTCGAATCAGTCAACCGCAAAAAAAATGTGCTTGAAAGTTGAACATAGTTCTACTAACTAGATCAGACTCACGAAACTGTTTACGTTGTAATTATGCGTAATTTCAATCCGTAAGTGTGACTAGAGTTTAGCTCGGACATTAGTTGTACTATATTAAAAGGTGAAAGGAACCCACTTTTCGCTACCTGGTCTACACCTTACAGCGCCATGTGCCACACGGTTCCGCCATGTTTGGCAAGTGCCACCTGGTGCAAGTGGTTTCTTTTATTGGGCCCTTAATCAAAAGGAAACCACAGTTACTGTTGAGACAAAACTGCGATGCTCGTAACAATAAAAAGAATGTGAATAAAAGCGTTATCACGGGAACCAAGTCCTAAGTTTTTGGAGTAATCTCAATTACCCAAATAAAGCTTGCAAGTCATTAGCATATTCTTAAATTTAGGGTGGGGTTTTCGTAAAGACCCTCAGGAGCAGGATTGTCCAATCAATTCTTTCACTCGAATAATTAATTATTCGTATCATGGGAAAAGCGTTTTGACTTTTGAACACTTACCAATGAAAACATAGTTGGTCAAATTAAGTAAATATAAGGATAACCAAAAATTAATTATTGAAATGAAAGCCATTTATTTCCTATAACACATAAGAGGGATGTATCCACGATTTTCGTCGGGGGGGGGGGGGTTCTTCAGGGGTTTACATTTTTTATTAAAAGCACCAAAATATGGTTTAATGAAGTTTTATTATGTTTTCACGAGTCAAAAAAAAAACATTTCGGGAGAGGGAGAGTCAAACCCCCCTAACCCTCTCCTCAAGATTCCATGAACATAAGTAAAGACCAGGGGATGAAAAATCGGATTGAATTTACACACTTTGATCTCTTTAACTCAGTTTGCTCATCTCATCAACTTGATATAACTTAGATCAATTTGATATCCATTTTTTGTAAAGTCCAATCCATGTTTGTGCCCCTCTTTTCCGCTAATATACACAGATTCTAGAAAAACTTACAAATTTTCAGTCCATTTCGAAAGCGACTTTTGTAAAAGATATTTTATATATTTATTATTTGTAAGCATATTTTGTTCCTCTGTGATGATGCTAGGCTTCAAGATGTTTTTGGGTACCTCACAGATTCTAAAAAAAAAAATACTTTCAAATTTCTAGTCTATTTCGAAAATGACTTGTGTAGCAAAATTTTTTTATTTGTAAGTATATTTTGTACCTCTGTGATGATGTTAGGCTTTAGGATTCTTTTAGGTAACTCATCCCGGGTAGTTTATGTTATTCAAAATAACCAAAAGATAAACTGCTTGTGCATTCGTCCTCCAATTATAGTCTGTATATACATGGTATATCTTAATTAGTTTAGTCCAAGCTAAATACGGATACCAATTCCATCGATAAATATGAGGCTATCCCATTTTTTGATATCATGTGAATTTAGATGATTGTTTGAAATAGCTTATCTCTTGAAGTTTGTGGATTTTACTTTCCAACTGGATATGCATTAAGTAGTTTTATTCGAATCAAATTCTGATATCAGTTAGACTTTGAGGCGATTCACTTTCCATGCCAAGTACTTTTCGTATTATCTGTATCTCATGGGTTAAAGACAGTTATTCAGTAAAAAAATAAATCATACTTTAGCAATTTAGACGGATAAGCACTTGAACGAGGCCTTGACCTTATCCACCCCTCCCGGGCTGTACCCAGGATATTTTAGGGGTATTTTATGCAAAAATTTCTTGGGAGGGGGGATGCACAAAAAACCCTCAAAAAAAGGCATAAAAATTTGTTTTTAATGAGCCTGGCAAAAATTTCGGAGAGGGGGGTTCTAACTCTTTAACTTCCCTGGGTGCGGCCTTACGCCCATCCATCCACCTAGGACAAAAAATATAGCTGAACACAATCAACTAAAAAGAAGGATCCAAGGACATTAAACATGTTATCTAGTAAGTACAAGCCCTTCTAAACTCAAAAGTGAAAACACATAAAATCTAATGAGTAATTCCAGTTGTCACCAATTTTGTATTTCAATTTGTTCAATGGAAATGAAAAAGCACATTTTCCGATTTAAAAAGTATTTTTCAAAATTTAAGGAAGGGCCAAAAATGGGGGTGGGGCAAATGCCTCCCTTCCCATCGTAAATCGACACCACTGCTCTTGGGCAGTTTTCGTTATCGAAAGTCAAATGGTCAAGTGTCTGTAAATGTTACTACCCAAGAAGATATACCTAATTTAATTAGCTTTAGTCCAATTTAGTCATTAATAAAATATGAGCAGCGGATTCTCTCTGTTATCCTATGTCTAAAATCAATGTTTTAAAATGGACGTTTCCGGGTTTAATACAGAAATAAATTTTAACACCGAAATGTCCAAATCCTGTCAATTGTAAAGGAATTCTGAGAAATTTGACCTGTCCAATTTCCGTTGGTTATGGCAACTGAAAAAATTCCAAGAAGCCTGTAATAGTTCAGAAAAGGGTCGACTATTTAATTTTATGACTACCGCCGAAAAGGAAGAAAATTGGCGATATTCTATGCCCACTGACTGGTCTGCCAATAAACCAGAGTAACGGTTCTGCAACTTGATGCAAAACGAGGCGGCTTATGTGAGTTGGACGAGTCTTGTCCTCTGGGTTTTAACGCAATGAACATTCTTAACCGTAAAAAAGGACTGCATAACTTTTGAGCCCATTTCCCTTTTATTTAGAGTTCTATTGATTCGCAGAATTTGTGTCATTTGGTTATTGTGATGTGGACCCAAAATTAATCGAGGCCCAGGCCTCAAAGGCCCATTGCCTCCGTTGATTTTTTTTTTACTGTTTCTTTTCTTTGCACATAAGATAGATTTGAGTTGCAACCTGATGGCGTTGTAAGTTCTATTCTATTTTTGTCTTTTGCAGTCACGCTCTATCAACAAAAACTGGACGATTCATCTTCGGATATTTTTCGGCTGACAGTATTTAGATAGCAAATAACAGACAGTTTTAATGGAAAGTGGTCTAAAAAGGGTATAATGGTAAAACTTCTGTAATCTATGAAAAACTAGGGGGGGGGGGGGGCTAGATAACCCACACGATACACGCTGATCCTTAATCAAGAAATAGGGTAACAATTCAAAGATAAATATTTTTGTGAGGTATTTACTTTCCAATACGATTGATTTCGATAAGTGTCATAGAAATAAAAAAATGTTAATACTTGTCACTTAAAAGTACAGTACTTCAAAATAATGACATTTTATTACATCATTTAAGCTAAATCATAGCTTCAATTTGTCTTGTTGGAGGAATATTTAAACATCAAAACGTGATAATTTTGTATTTTTTGCATGAGCCTAATGCAATTTTAGTATTTTGAGATATAGCCTAATCAGCGACTTTAGAAGCCAATATATTCGAACTCTTGTGTATAAATCTGAACTATTCCAGACCATCTGCGTTAATTTAAGCTTATTGGGGGCATTTTTTAAACTCAAGGTTTACAGCTGACCCCCTTAAGCTTAGAAAGATCTATCAATTGGTTCAATTAATTGACAATATTTCAGGGGCGTAACTACAGTATTTCAATTAGGGGGGGGCAAGAGGGGTGCTATTGAAGTAGGTGCTATTCAAGCGGTAGTGGAGAAAAGTAACTATTTGACAAACACACTACTTGGTGAACTTAAAAACATTACGCAATACATTATAAACAACAAATACACATTAAAACATCATAAGTGCTGGTGCTTGGCCTCTACTAAACTTGTCACGTTTGAGCTGCTGCAGACGATAATAGTATGGCATAAACAGGTTTTCGGGTGGGCGAAGGGGAATGTACAGATTTTACTTATATACTAGCCAGATTCACCACTAATGTTGCAGTAATATCTCCCCTCCACTTCCCCAAACCCCCACGTCCATCACATTTACATCAATTTCATAATTGAACCAAGCTCTATTATAATAGCCCAGGGTATCGTGCTTTTCATTTGTTCATAATTTATTTGGATTTTGACTGTAAGATTTGATTTGGTGTACTAACCTTTTAATATACGTGACTTATTGCAATACTATTTAGGAATTTTTGTTAAATTTGTTTATTTGTGGATTCACCGATTTTCATTAATAAATAGCATTGACATCAGTGGGCCACATAAAGCCAAAACAAAAACCATAGGTAACGCATTAGCAATGTCTAAGTAAAGATACAGGATAAGTCAAACATTACCACAGATTGTGTAGCATTATATTATGACATATTCCCCACATTTAAATAGCGACCATATTTAAAATAATTCATGAATATATTTATTTTCATAAATGAATTTGAATGAATTTTTTATTTTATTATTTCAAGAATATATTTTAAATATCCAAAAATAAAGTAAAAATTATTAACTTATCCATTGGGCATTGTTTGACAAAGAATTTTGTCAAACAAAATTCCCCTTTGTATCTTGGTTTAAAAAAAAGTACTCTATTAAAATTCAAAAAAAAAATTCTTGTGTAAATCAGGGTTTTTAATATATCCTGGAAATACACCCTCCGGAAATATACATATCCGGAGGGGGGGTTACTCTGAACATCGTTTTTATGTCTATAATTCTCTTCACAAGCAAAGTTGGTCTCCTAGTGATGCATGACAAAACTGATAACAGAGAGTGGGTTGGTACCGCTTATAGGCCTATGTGCTTACAAGTTCTAAATTGTGAGAAAAATGTACTTATTTTGTTTAAATTCACTTTATTCTATTCTCAGCAGACATTTTGTACAGCATGTTGATGCAGTAGCAAATGTCCCAGAAGTACTGACGTTGTGTGAAATGCGTCTTTCAGTCATAATTCTTAGCATAATTATATAAAATCTTTTTTTGGAGTTGGTTAAAATATTTAGAAATATTTCTCAAATTCGAAATGAATGGATTAAAATGTTTTCATTGGTGGTTAGGCGTTTGAATTACGAATAGCAGGATTTGGAGCTTAGAAATTCAGAATTTGGAGCTTATGTTATCTATTATTATCGGCACTTATTAGGCATTTCAATGACAAATAAGAGAATCTGAGTTTCATTTCAATACTGGAAATAAAAATTAAAACACTTAAAAGGATTCCTGAAGCGGATCCTCCTCTACCAAATTCCAGGACCAAACTATACCAGATTTGACGTATCTAGTTATAGTACTAATATCAGTATAAACCTTCTATAATGATTTCCTCTTCAATCATTTCTTTTTCGTTCAAGAAAGTATATTCACTGTATATCTACCTCTTTATCCTTCCATAATTCCATTTATTTTCTATTCGCAAATGTAGAGGGTGCATTCATTTCCACTTTTAAGATTTTTAAGACAAGAGAATCTAATATTGGACTGATAGATTTTACGAGGTAAAAGCACCTTAAATATGAGGAAAAAAATTGACTTGAGCAAACGTGGCAAAACGCGAAGCATAGAAACTTTTTCAATTTTGCCATTAACCAGGCTCACATTTTTACTTGATTCTAAGGTTTCAAAGGTAGTATATTTGGAAAAATGTTAATCTGGAACTTATTATGAAGTATAATGGACCCCTATTTTTCTCGTCTTCCTATGTTAAAAACGAACATGGATTAATTAAAAAAAAATGCATCTGCATAAAGTAAAGAGCAAATTTGATACTCAAAACGAGCAACAGTTTTCAGGCTAACCCCCTTGCCCCCCCTCTATACCGCCACTGCAATGCTTGATAATTGTGTTAGCATGGCATTTCAAACCATTTTAATTTTCCAGTTCTGTAATACAAGCCTGACGATATAATCAATGGAAAACACCAATAACTAATAATTTTTTTTATCAATGAATGTCTTGTATTTGTGTATATCTATATTCAATTTTGTTGTGGATTAGTTTTTAAAAATTTTTTTTGTATAATTCTGAAAAACTTGTTTGTTTCAAGTTTCAATTTCGATTTTATTTTCAATAGAAAAGCTTGGTTTATTTGAAAAAAAATTATTGCTTTTTTTAGGTCTTAAATTTATATGCACTAAATCGTATAAAATGATCCTTATCCAGCTTAGTCAAAAAAATTAAAGGAGCAAACACTAGCTTTTGTTAAAATAGGGCATTAAACATAGGTTTTACTTCACATCTCTCTTAAAATTCCTTTTTTTTTGTAAAAGTATCAGAGTCCATGTGCCATATTATCCTCGGCATCTCTTGAGTTGTGGCTAAGAAAATTCAATTAATTATGAAACATAATCATGTAAAGAACATATACCTGAAGGACATAAAAAGAATTTAAGATGTTTAGTTAATATAGCTTGCGAAAATTCATACTATTATTATTACAATTTTTTGCCGCAATGCTGCAAAGTATTTTGAACTTTTAATAAGAAAGTATACTTCTACTATTTTTGCTTTGTGGATTAATGTCTTGGTACTATTCCTGAATCGGCTACCAATGGCAATTTTTCACGACAAGTTTTTTTTATATTTTTTTTTATAACACGTTTAAAAGCTTTTGGTTATTAATGGGCCATGGTCTGTTTACTAGATTGTAACTATTGCAGAACATACGATTAATCCTTAAATACGAATTTAGGGAATGTCATCAAAATCATTTTTTAACATTTTGCTGTCTTTTTACTGTTATTTCTATTGGCGCTGACCTACACCCATGACCTAGTACCCCTGTGTTCTTAAAAACAATGGAATAGAAACCTACGTGTCATCTTTTTGTTTTGAATTTGATAATGAGTAGCTTTAAAACAAGGTGAATAGTAATTAACTAAGATAGATAGCGTTATCAACAAATCGATACCTAGGCCATTTTATCCAGATTACAAAGCAGCTATGAACAGTACCAACCAATCATTACTTGATTGCGAAAACAAGTCTATAGCCTATTAATTGTTATATATTAGATTGCCCCCGTTAATACATGCAACTTCTTGTTCTTTTGTCCATACAACTTGATAAATTGTCCGATACCAGGATTGCAAACCCTATGACACCAGGAAATTTCGCCAAATATCTGTCGTTATCTACCTACTGGGAAAAGCCCGGCCTTAATTAAAATAAAATAAGGTTTTTTAACTGAAAATAAGGGGCAACATTAAAACTCAAAACGAACAGAAATTATTACGTATATGAAGGGTTGCCCCCTCCTTAATACCTTGCTCTTTCGCTAAAGCTGTTAGCAGTTTTAAAAAAGCTTCCTACTCTAATTAAACGGCCCCTGTGTTCCAGCAGCCGTTCTTGAAAATTGGAACAGTCACAATTTAGCGTAAAGAGCAAGGTATTGAGGTGTTCGTTTGACTTAATATTGCTGCTAACTTTTAGCTAAAACTTTTTTATTTAATTTCTGTTCGTTTCTCAAATAACGCAGGTAAATCTGGGTCAGTCTCCATGAAACATACCCCTCCCCCCCCCCGCTCACACGAAACTCATAAGGTAAATTTTAATCCAACGTAAAGTACACCGTACTTAGTAAAGTACAACGTAAAGTAAAGTGTGATGGATAGTTTTAAGTCTAATTAATTTAATATTTTTCAAATACAGACATAAATTGGGCTTCTAATATGTTCAAGTATGTTGTCGAAATTCTGTTTTTAGCGTTTTGGTTACGACACTATTAGCACGGGTCGCTCTTTACTTGTATTTCGTCACTACGAGCGGTAATTTCGCTTGTGCCGCTTGTCAGAGTTTACGGCTGAAAAGTATGTTGCATTCGAATTTTCAGAGCAAGTTGCTCAGCAATTCAGCTTAAAGTACAGAAAAAATAAACCCTTGCACCTCCAAAGATTTGGAAAAAACTTAATATTTTTGAATTCCGAAAAACAATCCTCAATGAACTGAAGTTATTACTATATTTGCTAGTGTTTTTGTCATTTTGTGGTGTTTTAATATTTATTTCTATATTTCGAGTATATCTCACAGAAATGTGTGTTCAGATTTAGCGAAATGTTTTTCAGTTCAATGTCGGTGCTGAGGTCACACAACCTGTTTCATTTAAAAATTTATCAGCATTTTTTGAAAAAAGTACAGATTACACGTAGAACTGTTTTTGCCACGACTTCAATATCCAGTTTGAAGCTTTAGCCTATTTCGATAGCGGTAGTATTCAGGCAAGTAGTTTTTTTTTCAAGGGTCCAATAGTATTTCTCCGGGAGGTGGTCCAGCAATAAAAGAATATTTTAACAGGAAGTTCCCAGATATTCAAGAGAATATAGTATTTAGAAATTTAGTATTTGAGGCGGGCCATGAGCCCACCCCCCGTCTTCCTCCAATTTTATAAAAAGCTCAAAAATATTTATTTTCAAGCTATTCAAAAAAAAAAATTGCTTAGGCACGAGTACGTGTTCCTTTCAACAATTTTCAGTCATTTGAAAAAAGCAATTCATAGGGAAGGAAGTAGATTTATGTATCATAAAACTGAACCTTCTCTGACCTGACAAATGAAACGGTAAAATACTAATTTTTTTTGGCTTTGCTAAAGATGTGTCATGTTAGTCTTCAGCTTCTTGGGTTTTCTTATCACTATTACTTTCCCAACAGGACAAATGTCCCAAGAGACTTAGAAGTAGTCTAGATCTAGATACTATCTACGGTTTACTGTATTTTATTGTTCAATGCTCTCAAGGGAATTAAAGACCGTTTGGCGAAAATAAAAATTAACATGTTTGTGAAGTTAAGACTTATGTAAACTAACTGTGAAATAATTCAATGATAAACTGAGAATTGTTCAATGCTCTCAAGGGAATTAAAGACCGTTTGGCGAAAATAAAAATTAACATGTTTGTGAAGTTAAGACTTATGTAAACTAACTATGAAATAATTCAATGATAAACTGAGAATTTGGCTCTAGCTGAAGGGGGGGGGGTAGTATCAACAATAGCAGAAAGTACTTGACAGATTAAATGCGACGCTGCTGTTGGACACTCCACAGATCAATCAATTTTGACAAAATGTGGCTAATATCCCTCATCCGTATCAGTGTAGTTTCAGTTCGTCCGCAATGGCACAGACACGGATACAGATTTTTGAGGTTTATCAAAATAAGTACTTTACACTGTTAAGTAAATCTGGGAAAATTGTAACGAGTCTAACTCGCTACATTTTACTTAGTCGGTACTAAATATCCATTACATTCCAAACAAACTTTCTAGCTTTTCATTTAACACTTGTTTTGATTTTTCCCGGGACCCTCGCTCTATTTTAAGACATAAATAGTCCCGAAAAGCACAGTTGACAAAGATAAGAATATCAATCAGTTCATGGTAACAAACTGTAAGTAAGGAGCGACTCGGCTCAATAGTAACTGAAACTCAAAAAAACAAAATTTCAATACCAGTAGATACACCAAAAGAATCGGATTTCTAATGCTAGTTTTGAATTTATAAACTTCATTAAGTTTAGACCTACCCATCAAAAGTTCAAGCCTGAGAAAATTTGCCTGATTTCGAAAAAGGGGAGAAACATCCCATAAAAGCTATAGAATCTTATTTGCTGTTGTATTTTTTCACAGGGGTGATTGTATCGACCCAGTGGTCCTAGATTTTCGCAAGAAGGCTCAGTAAAACGGAAATCAAAAGTTCTAGTGCCCTTTTCAAGTGACCAAAAAAATTGGAGAACATCTAGTCCTCTCCAATGCTCATTTTTTCCGAAGTCGCCGGATCAAAATTCTTAGTCATTTTGTTCAGCATAGTCGAAATACCTAATAAAAATGTCTTTGAGGAAGAGTTAATCCCCCAGAATCCGCTGGGAAAAGGCTGCAAGTTATGACCTTTGCCCATTGTTTACATATGGTATTTGATATCGGTAAGCTTACAGACGTTATCAGGAAGGATTTTTTTGGTGGGGGGATTGGGTTACGTGGGGGTATCTCCACGGAAGAATTTTTCATGGGGGAAGATAATTTCTATTAAAGGAGTGCTGGATATCCTAGCATTACTTAAAAAACGAACGGAAATTAAATTAAAAAAAAACAAATTTTTTCAACTGAAAGTAAAGAATAACATTAAAACTTAAAACGAACAGAAATTATTACGTACATGAGGGAGTTACTCCCCTCACCAATACCTCGCCTTTTACACTAAAGTATTTTTAGTAATTTCAAAAGAGCTATTTATTCTAATTAAACGACCTTTGTGATTCGGGGGTCATTCTTAAAGAAGTGGAACAAAATTTGAACTTTAGCGTAAAGAGTGAGGCAATGACGAGGGGTAGATATACGCAGTAATTTGTCTGTTTTATTTTCCGGCCAATCTTAGCGATTTTCCGGCCAATCTTAGCGTTTAATTTTACCTTAAGAAGCTTCATAACTATGATTTTTATGGGATAGTAAACCAAAGATGTTGTATGTGTTCGGCTTGTGGTTATTATTAAAAAAGAAGAAAAACAAAACAATTTTTTCCAACTGAAAGTAAGGAATAACATTAAAACTTAAAAAGAACAAATTATTACGTATATCTCTTAAACATCTTTTCTTTCATTCAATTCAGTCATTTGAGAATTACTCAACTTGTAACTCATTTTCATAAAAATAGTTTCAACCTCTTTGGCTGTTTTGTTACTATGCCTTACAAAATTAGTTCCGCAGATATCGCTAATTTAAGTTACGTGGGAGAATCTTTCCATGGAGGGGGGCTGTATTTCCTGACATTATTTAAAAAACGATCAGCAATTAAATAAAACAAGTTTTTTTCAACTGAAAGTAAGAAGCTCTCACTTTAAAACTTAGAAACATTAAAACTTAAAACGAACAGAATTTATTACGTACATGAGATGGGTTGCCTCTCTCCAGTAACTCGCTCTTACGCTAAAGTTTCTTTTTTAACTTTTAAAAGAGGCTGTTGTTCTAATTAAATAGCCTTTTTGATTCAGTTGTCATTCTTAAACAACTGAAATAAAAATAAAACTTAGGTTATTATAATGTTTTGATTAGCATAAAATAAATAAAATTAATGTGCAAATTTCGTTTTGATTATCCATGTACGGTGAGCCAAATTCAAAACCTGCATTAATTCAAAAATGTTCTGATTAAATAATAAAATAAGTTTTTTTAGATGAAAGTAAGGAGCTACATTCAACTTAAAACGGAAAGAAATTATTCTGTATATGAATGGGGCTGTCCCCTACTCAACGCCCCGCTCTTAACGCTAAAGTTTTTATTGTTTCAAAAAGTAGAGTTGTGACAACTTTAGCGCAAAGAGCGAGGCGTTACGGAGGGGACAACCCCTTTCATAAACAGAATAATTTCTTTTCATTTTAAGTTTTAATGTCACTCCTTACTTTCAGTTAAAAAACTTGTTTTTAGTTGTTGTTTAATCAAAGTCCAAGCCATAATTTACACCTTGTCTCCCCTCCTGGAAAAAGTATCCCCGGAAGGATCGAATACCATATTTTTTGCCTTATTGTTAGGTAATAAACAAAACCCAAAAAAACAATATAATTAGGTAGTAAAGTTAAAATTTTGTGAGTTATGATGTCTCAGATCAAACACATGCACAACCCTCATTTCATTGGTTTATTTGGTCGAACTTAATGTCGTGTATCTTACTGTTCAGTTGTTGCTTTACTCTATTCCACAACTTCCTTGCATCAACATAATTTTTTACATAATGTGCTTTTCCATATCACACAACTGTAATTTTTTACATAATGTGCTTTTCCATATCACACAACTGTAAAGCAAAAACCAAATAGAATTTTGATATCAGCTACTTTCTACAGTAATATTGAGATCGATCATAAGGCAAGTTTTTATGGAAAGTAGCCATCCTACGTGACCCACCAACTTCACCCGCCCAGGTTTTATCACTAAATGAGATCACTTTCAAGCAATTCTATATTCATTCCATACACTAGAAAAGTAATTTAGTCCAAATCTTTAATAACACACAGAATTTTTTCATTACAGACGATGAAGATTAAACAAAAAGGTGATATTTTTCATTGAGCTTAGAAACAGCACTTACAAGCCCACATGGGGACCAGCAGAAATTATTAGACAAAAAACAGTAAAATATTTTCCAGGGAGGGAGCATGAGTTAATATGGCCTGTCAGAGAAGTGAGATCTTTCGCCAACTTTCCCTCCTGAAAAATGCATGTTCGTTGTTAACAAGTAATTGTAAGGCCTCCCTCCCCCTCTCATATCAGTTTCCATGCACAAGTAATAATATTGGGTAGGAAAGTCTTATATGAACCAGCGAAGTTGAAAAGGTCATATAATGACTATGAAAGGATTAGAATAGACAAGGTTGCTAGGATGTAGTTTCCAAGAAATGAAACCAAACAACCGTCAAAAAAATGCTAATGACAAAGTTTCCATTTTGACAATTGTTTGGCCTAAAAAATTACTGATATGTACCAAAAATGAATAATGATATAAAATAAGTATCAGGTACATATCCTTTTTTCTCTTCAACTCAAGGTTAGCG
Source organism: Artemia franciscana (assembly GCF_032884065.1). Taxonomy (NCBI): domain Eukaryota; kingdom Metazoa; phylum Arthropoda; class Branchiopoda; order Anostraca; family Artemiidae; genus Artemia; species Artemia franciscana. Next base: position 27,809,153 of record NC_088879.1, on the reverse strand, counting down.
AGAAATCGGTTAAAAGAAAGTTCGGTTCGATTTAATATTCTTTCATGTACCTTGAGTAACAAACAAAAAACCGCTATCCAAAATAGAAGAGAATTAAACCGAGTTTTTCTAGAGTTTCATTTGATGATGAAATAGTCAGAAGCAAATGGCTGGTCAGGAAAAAACAGGACGATGCGAGGAACTAAGCATCAGAATTATAAGACCTGCTTGTACCTTAACTTGTAATTTTACAAAAGGCTGCTGCAACAAGAATAGATTTCTGACTAAGTTCCAGAAGTAGTTCGCTAAGGCAAAACACCAGAGAAGGGGGGTATCTCCCTCAATTCATAAACTGTATCTAATGGAATGTGGGAATTTAATAATTTGTGATAATTTTTGTTCGCGTAGTTTCCGACAGTAAGTTCATGCTCCTGGCTGGATGACTGGATACTCGAATGGGAAAATTATGCAAAACTTAATGCTTCAGATACTAAAACACAAACTGACCTCGCTACATGAGGGGCTATCAATATCAATCACAAGAATTTATATGAAGATTAGATCCTCTAGCCCATCTCTAGGGAATCCAAATTGGCACCTGTTCAAGCTTGGGCTATATTTTGTCTAAATGAAACATAGCCCAGCAGATAGTGGTAGTAGCTATGGCTGAAATGTTATCACAACCCATGATGGATATTGGGTTAAAAAATATGTGTTTTCATTTCCAAGACCGTTTATCAATCAGCAACTTAACACTAATGGGAGCCCTTGCCTGTTGGAAATTTTAAACTATCTATTAGCATACCGTACGCTACCATATGACATTATTTATGATTCCTGATAGGCTAGTTGTGAATGATGTAGGCTATTTCAATACTAGATTCATTCTTTTTTAATAACCAAACTACTAAGGTTCTGACGCCAGCAAGGCAAACAGAAGAAAAAAGGATATATCGAAAAAAGAAAATACACAAAGCAACAGGAAAAACCTAGATTTTTTTTAGCAGGGTCATGGGCCAGAAATACGTACATCTTCTGGTTGATTTGCAGAGGAAGGATACTTCAATTCTGATAGGTTTTTAACCAGTATTGAGCTTTTTTGGATGCGATGGATCAGCCAACATAAAGCGTAGAGCGGTTTTATCCGCCTAGGCACAGAAATTTTCCAAGCTTAGAGTCAATGTCTTAGAGTGAGAAAGGTCTAAGTGGGTGCTTGAAAATCTTTAAATTGGACAACTATATTCACTGTCCTTCTAAACTAGCTACAATAGATAGCCTACAAAAGGGAAAACATTTAGTCCCCTGTCCAACTCTTTCCAAATATAATATTAGGCTATCTGCCGTAGTAATTGCGTCTCCACCAATGAATCATATAGCCTCAGGTTATACGAAAGTTTACTGACGTTGTAGGGTGGTAAAATTCTAATTAATTGACTTCTCGCTATCTCAGAAAGGGTTTAGGTTAGGAAAATGAAACTTTCAGGGATGAATCTACAGACTAAAGTATGTCCCGGGAAGGTATTTTGAAGCAACTACTTCCACTCCTTCTCCCTCTAGAGGGGCCTGACCTTTAAAAATATGTGTGTTACCCATCCCTGAAAGTTTCATTTTCCTAACCTAAACCCTTTTCGAGATAGCAAGAAGTCAATTAACTAGAATTTTACCAAAAGCCTAAATAGATATATTCAAGCACCAGGGGAGGGCTAGGGCACCAATTGTCATGGTAGCAAATATTAGCCTATTGGCTATTTGGAAAGAGTGCTTGGTAAATATGATTGTTCATATTAAGGACTTACCAATAAAGTGAACATACCGCTCGATGCCTTTTTTATGCTCTTTACGAATATAATAATCGCTTCTATCGCAAATTCAAATTTAAGCACTTTAAAATGACGAATTTTTAATTTAAGTATGAGTTATCGATTGTGTAATCAGTATTAACGTTATAAGTAACTATTCGGATTTCAAAGTGGATAGCGCAATCTTGATTTTGCAGTTTAATCTTCTAATGTCAAGTAAATTAAGTCCATATGATAACTTACTAACCTTAATCCTCCTGAACGAAAACTTTTTCAAGTTATCCTTTAAGGTCTGCATCTTCTTGATTCACATTAACGAATGACGGCAAGTCATCTTCGCAGAGAAAGTCCATCTTCTTACTTGGGTTCTTTCTGATTCACATTTAGGTATGCCCCACCATACTACCCGAATTGTATGTCGGGTTGGTCAACATCTTCTCATTCCCTGCCGGCACCTCTCAAAGGTCATTCATATACATACAACATGCTCAATTAGATGACCGTTGGCTGTGGGATGGTTTAGAAGGAAAAAAATTGAGGCGGTGTGAGACATTACTATGAAATCGGTATAGTAACTAACTATAGGTACAAGGGTCATGCTGTTTTTGAGCTGTAATTAACAATTCTAAAATTGACTGCCTGTCCCCAAACTGTCATTCTGAAAATTAAACTTATGCATGAACATAGAGAAACAGATTTCTTGCTGTGAAGGGACTTGCATTTCGTGCAAGATTACATATATTCTTTTTTCAATTCCTTATGATTTATTTATTGAAATAATATTTGGCAAGAATAATACAGGTATATTGACAAAAGCAGAATTGCCCTTACTTGTTCCCTATCTGTGGAGATATGGACGAAACGGTGGGTCTTAATGAAAGATGACAGAAAAATATACCGATCGACGAGCGTTTGTGAGTGTGGAAAACAAAATTTTAATATCAATATAAGATTTTCAATATTTAACGTACATATTATCCATCAAATAGGGTTTAATGTTACCATCGAAAGCTATGACGAGTCTGAGAACATTTGCCTGATTTTCTAGAGAGGGGGGAACACCCCCTAAAAGTCAAGCGATCTTAATGAAAAGTTATAGCATCAGATTCAGCATGACAGAGAACCCCGCAACAGAAGTTTCAAATTCATGTTTCCAAAAATTTGAAATTTAGTTGTTTATTTATTTTACCAGAAGAAAGATCCCGGAGGCATGTTCATTTGTCGTTTTCCCCCAAGGACATTGAGTCAATGGTGCTAGAAAATCAAGAGAGGGCTCATTCAAAAGGAAATCAAAAACTCTAGTGCCCTTTTTAAACGACCAAAAAGATTGGAGGTCAACTAGCCCACCTTCCACAGCACTCTCATCACAAAGACATTTTATCTAAATCCTGAGGTAAACATTTGATCCAGCATAGACGAGAGGTTCAATGCCTATGTCTTTGGGGATGGCAAGCCCCCCTTTCCCCCAGAGTACCTGGGGAAAGGGCTGTAAGTTATATAATATGCCCATTGTTGACCTATAATATTTGTTATTTGGAGATATCAGGGAGATTTTCCACAAGAAATAACTTCTGTTGGGAGAAAAGTTTCCAGTGGGAATTTTACACGAGTGTGGGAAGAGGATTTCTCGGCATGATTTGAAGAACGGCCCGAAATATAATAAAAAAACAAGTTTTTCAGCTGAAACTAAGGAGCAATATTGAAACTTAAAACTAACAGAAATTATTATGTATATGAGGGGTGCTTTCCCTCCTCAGTCCTAGTTCTTTACGCTAGAGTTCGACTTTTTGTCGCAATTCTTTAAGAAAGACTGCTCGAACTCAAGGGCTCCTGCATTTGAATGAGAAGAATTTTGAAGTAACTTAAGACTTCAGCGTAATGAGTGAGGGTTGAGGAAGGGGCAGTCCCTCTTATATACATAAAAATTTATGTTTGTTTTAAGTTTTAATGTTGCTCCTTATTTTCAGTTGAAAAAAGCCGAATTTTTTTTATCAGATATAAGTTAGAAATGAAATTTGTATTTTATTTTGCCATTTATTTATCCTAGGGTTTTTAAAACAATAGAATTATTATTATTATTGTCTGTTTACTTGTCTGTTTAAGGAACGCACTCAATGAGTGAAGTTAGGTTAATCCTTCCTAATCATGTTATGACATTGTAATGACATATACCAAAATATGAAGATAATATAATACTCTTCGAAAAACATATGGAAACTGCAACAAAGAAATATGGAAAGCCGGCCGCGTAGAACGCACTATATTAAATGCTTAACCTGACATAACCTAACCCCTAACCACCTCTATATATTAAATACTTGATAAAGATATCCATACATCGCAGTTTTCTCACTCAAAATAATCAAATCGGTTCTAGACGTTTACCCCCCCTGGAAAATACCTTTAGGGAAAATGTCCCCGCGGAAAATGCCCCCCGCAGAATATACACCCCGGAAATTACCTCCCGTGGAAAATAAGGCTTTCCAAATTTGAGAGTTTTATTTGAGTTTTGCTTGTTTTAATATCCGTAATCCGTAGGGGGAAGGAGTTTTGGTACTTGTGTTATATGGGCCAGTCACTCATGTTTACATTGGGTAAAACTAGAGAAAAAACCAGCTTCTTCGTTAGTTTCTTTCGGCTTAGCACGAAACAAGACAAATACAAGTGACAAAATACATGGGAAATATTTAATTTTGCCAATATTTGCACATAAGGGGGAGGTAAAGTATTTGGACAGTTTGAAGTCAGAAAACAGTTCTTACTTCATAATATGAAGAATAATTATACGTAACACATCTTGCATGCAGACCCGCTATACTTTACCACCGCCCCCTCCCTCTAATGTGCGAACCTATAGCCCAAATTTTTTCTAAAATAACGAAGAAACTAACGAAAAAACCGGTTTGTTCTCGAGTTTTACATAAAGCGTACACTTGAGTGAGTGGCGCATAATATACAAGTACCAAAATTTCTTCCTCCTACAGATACTAAGGACAAAACAAATAAAATTCTCAAATTTGGAAAGCCTTATTTTCAACGGGGGGCTTGTGTCCTGAGGGGAGTATTTTCCGGCGGGTTTTCTGCAGGGGGTATTTTCCACACGGAGGTGGGGGGGGGTTATATTCCCGAGGGATAAACTCCGGCCACCAAGCAAATCATAAGCGATCCAGGAAAGGAAACCAGTTACTGTTAGATCTTTCACAGCGTAATTCTTGAGTGCGTTCCGTTTAACAGACAAGTGCCTTACTATTAACAGCTTTTGGCTTAGAAATGTATTTGAAGGATTGAAATAGAAGCTTTATACACATCACCAATGGTAACTCGAAACGTGTCAAGGTACATGACATACATTTTAAATACGTTTTAAGGTCACATTGGGTACAGATGGTGTTAGACAAAAAAAAAAAAAAAACGAAGAAGAGAATGAAAATGATTAAGAAACCAAAAAACCGTGATTTTCAGCAAGAAAAAAAAAAAATAATATGCAAAGCAAATATTTCTGCAAAGACATCAGCTAAGCCATCCTCAGTATTAAATTAATTCCAAAAAAAATAAACTTTTACGAAATAACTTACAGGCCTATCCTCACGTAACTATGGGAAAGGGGATCATTTGATACCTAAGACAATAGTTATTTGATTGTTCAACTATATTGAACAAAGTGGCAAAATTTGCCAAAATTTCATAATTTTGATCAGATAACTGCGAAAAAAATGGGCGCGCGTGTGTGTGTGGGGGGGTTATTTGCCCTCCAATATTTTTGGTCACTTAAAAAGGGCACTAGAAATTTTAATTTCCGTTTGATAGCAACCTCTCCCGATCTTCAAGGACCATTATTTCAATACGATCACCTCTGAAAAAAAAAAACGAAAAACCAAATAAAAACGCATCCTTGATGCCTCTTCTGGCAAAAATAGGAAAATTCCATATTTTCATATATAAGAGCTTGAAACTTCTGCAGTAGGGTTCTCTGGTGCGCTGAATGTGATGGCGTAATTTTCATTAAGACGGTTTGAATTTAGGGACATTCTCCCCTATTTCAAAAATCAGCCCCCCTATTTCAAATTTTCTCAGTCTCGTATCTTTTGATTGGTAATGCTAAACTTGATGGATCTTAAATATTTGGAATCATCATAATAATCTGATTCTTTTGGTTTATCTACTGATATTTTAAATTCCACTTTTTAGGGTTTCGGTTACTATTGAGTCGAGTCGCTACTTACTTACAGTTTGTTCCCACCAACTGTTCGAAAGGTTAAAAACAAAGGTAGCCAGAAAAAAGTAGCATTTTGAAAGAAACCAAAACTGAGGTTCGGTATTGCTGTTTTCTTTTTTGTTTACTCATTTCTTTACTTTGTGTATATTATTTCAAAGGGTTTACTTTTGTTGTTCTCCCCCTGCCTCTTTTTGAGCGCTGAGGACGTCTTAGCTAAGGTATTTGCCAAAATGTTTGTCTTGTCTTTTCATTCTTTTCCACTGGCTGAAAACTACCCTCAATTGGTTTCATAATCATTTCTATTTTTCATCTTATTCTTTGCTTGTTTTTTTTTGCGGAAAATAAATTCTAAAGGAGAGCAAAATAAATTTCAAATTAATAACCTTAAAAAATTTCTTTATCTAAATTAGACAAAGAAACTAAAGAAGTCAAAATGTGTTTTGTTCAAGAAAAAACATCTTTGGATGTTAAATATATATCATAACTTTACCATATATTTCTTTAAACTTTATGATATATATATATATCTATATATATAAAAATAAGTTGTTTGTCTGTGGGTCTGTCGAGTGACGTCATGTCATCATGTCGTCATGAATATAGTTGTCATGTTTGTTATGACGATGACGTCATTAAAAGTATTTAAGAAAATCGTTCAAAGACAAATTTTTAATTGTAAGAAGATCGTGGACGGAAAAATGTTTAATTGTAAAATGACTGAAGAACCTACAATGGCCACTGCCGAGGAAGCTGCTCAAAAACTTGCGGCTGATAGAGAAAGTAAGAAAAGAAAGCGTACCGAGGAATCACAAGATCAGCAAGAAAACAAGCTTGCGGCTAAAGAACGCAAAACCGCGCAGTTAGATGAACATCCACCTGGACAGCGATAGTCAAAACATATCAAAACTGAAAATGATAGCGATGATGATTGGGTTTGGGATTTTGACTTGGATAAGGTCATCAATGCCTACCAGATTTTAGTTAAAAAACAAAGGTTCGGCGATATGTATTTCATAGTGACGCTGAAAAATAAAGAAGAAAAAGAAAACTGAAAAAAGGTAAAAAACTAAAAAAAAAAAACTAAAAAGAAAAAACACTTAAAGAGAAATTACAGACCGGGACACAAATGACGACCGGGACAGAGGGAATATAAATGACGACCGGGACACTCAAAGAGAAATTACAGACTGGGATACCGGGACACAAATGACGACCGGGACACAGGGAATATAAATGACGACCAGGACACAGGTATTTAAGAATATCGTTCAAAGACAAAACACCCGAGGAAGCTGCTCAAAACGAATGTATTCAAGCCGAAGAAGCTGAGTTGGTAAAGCGTTGTTTCAGGTTCTAGGTCCGAGAGGCTCCAGGTTTGAACCTTGGCTTTAGCATTAATACAAAAGAAGAAAAAAACTAAAAAAGGTAAAAACTACAAAAAACTAAAAAGAAAATACTAAAAAAACTAAAAAAGCTAAAAAATAAACTAAAAAAGGTAAAAAACTAAAAACTAAAAAAGGAAAAAAAACTAAAAAAACTAAAAAAAAGGTAAAAACTACAAAAAAAACTAAAAAGAAAAAAAAAACTAAAAACTAATAAAAAGCTAAAAAAACTAAAAACTGAAAAAGAAAAAAAAGAGAAAAAGGAAAAAAACTGAAAAATAAAGGAGAAAAAGAAAACTAAAAGCCGGGACACAGGGAATATAAATGACGACCGGGACACTCAAAGAGAAATTACAGACTGGGCCACTGGGACACAAATAACGACCGGGAGATATAAATGACGACCGGGACACTCAAAGATAAATTACAGACCGAGACACCGGGACACAAATGACGACCGGGACACAGGAAATATAAATGACGAACGGGTCGCTCAAAGAGAAATTACAGACTGGGACACTGGGACACAAATGACGACCGGGATACTGGGAATATAAATGACGACCGGGACACAGGGAATGTTCGATTATCAATCACCATCAACAAAGCTCAAGGGCAATCATTAGAATAATGAGGTATAGATCTGAATACGGATTGTTTTTCCCATGGACAATTTTATGTTGCATGTTCAAGAGTCGGTAAACCTGACAATCTATTTATATGCACAGACAATGGGACATCGAAGAATGTTGTATATTCGCAAGTTTTACGGAGTTAAAAACATATATATATATATCTACAACGAAAAGAGAAATCTTTTCTCTTTTATCTATATTCACAGGTGGGACACAGGGACACAACTACAATGGCGCGTAACTAATATTGCGTGAACGACTTACGCGCGCGGGGGGGCTTGGGGGGAGCGCGAAGCGCCACCCCAACAGTTAGTATATATATATATATATATATATATATATATATATATATATATATATATATATATATATATATATATATATATATATATATATATATATATATATATATATATATATATATATATATATATATATATACATATATATAAATAGGTTGTCTGTGTGTGAGTGTCACTCGGGTGACGTCTTGTTTGTGTGTTGACTGACGTCATGTTTTCCACTGACGAAATTACAAACCGGGACATCGGGACACAAATGACGACCGGGACACCGGCACATAGGGAATATAAATGACGACCGGGACACTCAAAGAGAAAGCGACCAGGACACAAGGAATGTTCGATTAGCAATCACCATCAACAAAGCACCGGGACACAAATGACGACCGGAACACAGGGAGTATAAATGACGACCAGGACATAAGTAAAAAAAACTAAAAAAACTAAAAAAAGGTAAAAACTACAAAAAAACTAAAAAGAAAAAAAACTAAATACTAATAAAAAAACTACAAAAGCTAAAAAACTAAAAACACTAAAAAAACTAAAAAAGAAAAAAAAAAGGAAAAAAGGAAAAAAAATGAAAAATAAAGGAGAAAAACAAAACTAAAAAAAATAAAAATAAAAAAAAGTAAAAAGAAAAAAAGGGGAAAAATACAAAAATTTATTTCATCATATACCATTTCAAAAACGAATGTATATACAGACCGGGACACCGGGATACAAATGAGGGACACAACTACAACGGGGACGCCGTGGGGCACAAGGGGATATATAAATGATGACGGGGACACAGGGAATGTTCGATTAGCAATGACCATCAACAAAGCTCAAGGGCAATCATTAGAATCATGAGGTATAACTAAAAAAAACTAAAAAAAAGGTAAAAAACTAAAAACTAAAAAAAAGACCAATTCAAAAACGAATGTATATACAGACCGGGACACCGGGACACAAATGACGACCGGGACACCGGGACACAAGGAATATAAATGACGCCCGGGACACTCAAAGAGAAATCACAGACTGGGACACCGGGACACAAATGACGACAGGGACACAGGGAATATAAATGACGACCGGGACACAGGGAATATATATGACGACCGGGACACAGGGACACAACTACAACGGGGATGCCGGGGGGGGCACAGGGGGATATATAAATGACGACGGCGACACAGGGAATGGTCGATTAGCAATCACCATCAACAAAGCTCAAGGGCAATCATTAGAATCATGATGTATAGATCTGAATACGGATTGTTTTCCCATGGACCATTATATGTTGCATGTTCAAGAGTCGGTAAACCTGACAATCTATTTATATGCACAGACAATGGGACAGCAAAGAATGTTGTATATTCACAAGTTTTACGTAGTTAAAAACACATATATATATATATATATATATATATATATATATATATATATATATATATATATATATATATATATATATATATATATATATATATATATATATATATATATATATATATATATATATATATATATATATATATCTATATTCACAGGTGGGACATAGGGACACAACTACAATGGCGCGTAACTAATATGGCGCGTAACGACTTACGTGCGCGGGGGGGCTTGGTGTTGGGGTGGCACGAATATATATATATATATATATATATATATATATATATATATATATATATATATATATATATATATATATATATATATATATATATATATATATATATATATATATATATATATATATATATATATATACCCCAACAGCTATATATATTATGAAGTTTAAGAAAAGTGCCAAGTAAGATAAATATTTAACATCCAATGACCTTTTTTTTAACAAAAACTCACGTTGACTTCTTTAGTTTCTATGTCTAATTTAGATAAAGAATTTTTTTTTTTAAGGTTAATTTTGTATATTAAAAAAAGGAAAGAGTGGACAAAAGCTGATTAAAAAACCAATTTTTTCTGAAGAAAATAAAAAGGAAAGCTGATACTTAAAAGGAATAGAAACTATAGTTCCGCTGTTTACGCAGCATGCAGTTTCAAAACCAGCTGAAATAAGATGACTTGTAATAGTTATCTGTAGAATATCTGTAGAATTTTAAAAACTAGTGCTTCATTTGAAAAACAAATTCAACCACAAATCTCTTAGGAGCACAGAAGTTCATGAGTAGCCTGCAGAAAAAGGCTAATTATTTTTAATTGTGTTTCACCTGTCTTTTTTTCGATAACTCTCAGTTAATATTCATAATTTTCAGATCGGTCACCGTAGAAAATTAAATCAAGCTCAATTTTCAGCAAAACGCTAGTTTCAAGAATTTTAGAGATATTGGAAAAATATTACAGGTCCGTTTATTTGAAATACTTCTATAGGTGTATTTTTCATAGTCTGGGAAACAGTAATTTTGTTCGTTTTCAGTTTCAACTTCTCTCTGTACGTCAATAAGAAAACTATTATTTTTTAAAATTAATTTTTGCTCGTTTTTATCATTTTTTTAAATGCGCACAAAAAAACTTAGAATAAATGTTTGTTGCTTAGGCGATGAAACTGAAGAAGACAACATGATTGAGCCTTTAGTTTTTCAACAAGATAGTAGGCAACTTCCAGCCTATATGAAGGGTACAAGGAGTATGCTGTGACCGATATCTTTGAAGATTTCTGCATAAACTATTCAGTTATTTTTATAAAATAAAAAAGGGTATTTATAACTGGGTAATTTTTTGTCTTTCAAAGCTCGGCTTTTAGGTTTTAGTCACTAAGAGGACTGGGAGGAAGATTATACAAGAAAGTGGATCGTAAACCTCCGGTCAAGGGTTTCAAACCATGTAGATTACAATGGTACCTTCGTTTTGCTTCCCATCGTGTCTGCTCTAGATGAGATACCTAAAAGAACCATGTTTTATGTCATATGCCACTTTATGATGAAATTATTAAGAAGAGTTTTTAAGAGGTAATAGCTTTCAAATGAGCCATTAGATATCCTCTTCAATCGTCTGCTCGCCCATGGAGAAAAAAAAAGCTGCATCTGACTATATACCCAGCTAATATCTGTAGCTTTACACCTAACTAACTAACCTCTCGTTCCTTCTATACAGTTCACTACCATGAACTGTTACTGTACCATGTTGTGACTGTACCATTTCACATAAATGGAGTAAAAACTCTCATTTAGTCAACCGTTGTGAATTTTGATATCAATAGCTACATCAAAAGAATTGCATTTTAATGCTGATTTTAAATATATAAGTCTCATCAAGTTTAGTCTTACCCATCAAAAGTTACGAGCCTGAGAAAATTTGCCTTATTTAAGAAAATAGGGGGAACACCCCCTAAAAGTCGTAGAATCTTAACGAAAATGACACCATCAGATTCAGCGTATCAGAGAACCCAACTGTAGAAGTTTCAAGCTCCTATCTACAAAAATGTGGAATTTTGTATTTTTTGCCAGAAGACAAATCACGGGTGCGTGTTTGTTTTTTTTTGTTTTTGTTTTTTTTTCCAGGGGTCATCGTATCGATCAAGTGGTCCTAAAATGTCGCAAGAGGGCTCATTCTAACGGAAATGAAAAGTTCTAGTGCCCTTTTTAAGTGACCAAAAAAATTGAAGGGCATCTAGGCCCCCTCCCACGCTCATTTTTCCCAAAGTCAAGGGATCAAAATTTTGAGATAGCCGTTTTGTTCAGCATGGTCGAAAACCATAATAACTTTGTCTTTGGGGATGACGTACTCCCCCACAATCCCTAGGGAAGGGCTGCAAGTTACAAACTTTAACCAGTGTTCACATATAGTAATGGTTATTGGGAAGTGTACAGACGTTTTCAGGGGTATTTTATTTTGTTTTGGGGTGGGGCTAAGGGGAGTGGGCTATGTTGTAGGATCTTTCCTTGCAGGAATCTGTCATGGGGGAAGAAAAAATCAATGGAAAGGGCGCAGGATTTTCTAGCAATACTATAAGAAAACAATGAAAAATAAACATGAAAACGTTTTTTCAAATGAAAGAAAGAAGTAGCATTGAAACTTAAACCGAACAGAGATTATTACGCATATGAGGGGTTCTAAAAATACTTTAGCATAAAGAGCGAGGTATTTAGGAGGAGATAAATACCTCGCTCTTTATGCTAAAGTATTTTTAGTAATTTTAACTATTTATTCTACGGCCTTTCTGATTCAAGGGTCATTCTTAAAGAATTGGGACAAAACTTACGATTTAGTGTAAAAAGCGAGGTATTAACGAGGGTACAAACCCCCTCGTATACATAATAAAAATATAAGATTATGAAAGTTTGTTGCGTAAGTTAATTCTTAAGTTACGTATATTTTTTACTAATAAAAACGTTCGTTAAAAATTAAAAGTTCTAGTTGCCTTTTTAAGTAACCGAAAAATTGGAGGGTAACTAGGCCTCCTTCTCCACCCCTTATTTCTCAAAATCGTCTGATCAAAACTAAGGGAAAGCCATTTAGCCAAAAAAAGAATTAATACACAAATTTCATTTTAGTAATTTATGTGCGGAGAGCCAAATACAAACATGCATTAATTCAAAAACGTTCAGAAATTAAATAAAAAAACTAATTTTTTTAGCTGAAAGTAAGAAGCGACATTAAAAATTAAAACGAACAGAAATCATTCCGTATATGAAATGGGTTGTCCCCTCCGCAATCCCTCGCTCTTTACGCTAAAGTTTGACTCTTTACCACAATTCTACTTTTTAAAACAATTAAAAGCTTTAGCGTAAAGAGCGAGGGATTGCGGAGGGGACAACCCATTTCATATACGGAATAATTTCTGTTCGTTTTAAGTTTTAATGTCGCTCCTTACTTTCAGCTAAAAAAATTAGTTTTTTTTATTTATCCAGCTGGAAGAAATAATTTTTTTGGGTCTATCATTTCAGATTGATGGCTTAACTATTTGATTTTACCGCTTTATGTAGTATTAGGGCAAAAACCATGTGTAAATACACTTTCTAAAACCTCAAAATGAAACTTGCTTGTATATTAAATTTAAAACGAAAATCTGCTAGATGAAAAAGGAGGGAAGACTAAGGTGACGTGTGTAAACCCTGAATTTCTGGAGATTGGCTAAAGATACTGAGCTGAAACTTTCAGGGAGTTTTGGAGAAATGACGTTGAATTAAATAATAAAATTATTTTTTTTGAAATTTTAAAATTCTAAAAGGAAAAAAACTTTTGGCGTAAGGAGCGAGGTCTTGAGGAGGTAGCAGTTTACTAATAAAAACGTTCGTTAAAAATTAAAAGTTCTAGTTGCCTTTTTAAGTAACCGAAAAAATGGAGGGAAAATAGGCTTCCTTCCCCACCCCTTATTTCTCAAAATCGTCTGATCAAAACTAAGAGCAAGCCATTTAGCCAAAAAAAGAATTAATATGCAAATTTCATTTAATAATTTATGTGCGGAGAGCCAAAATCAAACATGCATTAATTCAAAAACGTTCAGAAATTAAATAAAAAAACTAGTTCTTTTTACTGAAAGTAAGGAGCGACATTAAAACTTAAAACGAACAGAAATTACTCCGTATATAAAATGGGTTGTCCCCTCCGCAATCCCTCGCTCTTTACGCTAACGTTTGACTCTTTGCCACAATTCTACTTTTTAAAACAATTAAAAACTTTACCGTATAGAGGGGGGGATTGCGGAGGAGACAACGCATTTCATATACGGAGTAATTTCTATTAGTTTTAAGTTCTAATGTCGCTCCTTACTTACAGTTAAAAAAACTAGTTTTTTTATTTAATTCCTAAAGATGTCAAGGCCTAAATCTTCTCTTATTACTAGACTATTAAACCTATCATTTAAACTTAACAGTCTCTTAAAATTCCTAAGCTGAATCCTTTTTAACCCCATTCCTTTCTCACACCCGCACAATTCTGATCCATAATGTAGTATTGAAATCAACTCTCCCTCAAAAATTTTCTTCTGTAGCGTAATATCATTTAGGCATAATTCTTTAATACTACTTTTAAAGAACATCCTCATTAGCCTATTCCCTTTAATTACCATATCCTCTTTATGCTTCTTCCATTTTTCATAAGCCATTAATTTAATTCCTAAATAATTAAGTTCTTCGACTATTTTCGTTTACTCCCCTCTAGAGCCAAATCTTAGCCCCCTACTTTCCCGTTAGTCCTTAGCATCATAACTACCGACTTATCTATATTCAAAGCTAATCGCTTTTCCTTAAAATTAAACAAAAAAAAAACAAGTTTTTTTTTAACTGAAAGTAAGGAGCGACATTAAAACTTAAAACGAACAGAAATTACTCCGTATATGAAAGGCGATGTTCCCTCCTCAACACCCCGCTCTTTACGCTAAAGTTTAACTCTTTCTCTCAACACTACTTTTAAAACAGTAAAAAACGTTAGCGTAAAGAGCGGGGTGTTGAGGAGGGAACAGCCCCTTTCATGTACAGAGTAATTTCTGTTCGTTTTAAGTTTTAATGTCGCTCCTTACTTTCAGTTAAAAAAAAACTTGTTTTTTTTTATTTAATTTCAGAACGTTTTTGGATTAATGCATGTTTTGACTTTGGCCTAGTTACCCTCCGATTTTCGGTTACTTAAAAAGGCAACTAGAACTTTTAATTTTACGAACTTTTTTATTAGTAAAAATACACATAACTTACGAACTAGCTTGTGTAACGAACTTATAAATTCGTATGATTTTATTACGTATATGAGGGGGTTCGTCCCCTCGTCAATACCTCACTCTTTACACTAAAGCCTAAATTTTATCCCAATTCGTTAAGAATGACCCCTGAATCACAAATGCCATAGAATAAATAGTTGAAATCAATAAAATTACTGTAGCGTAAAGAGCAAAGTAGGAGGAGGTGAACCCCATCATGTGCGTAATAATTTCTGTTCGTTCCAGTTTTTAGTGCTGCTCCTTACTTTCAGTTGAAGAAACTTTTTCGTGTTTATTTTTTCATTGCTCTTTAAAAAATGCTAAGAAAATCCTGCGCCCCCTTTATGGAAATTATCTTTCCCCATGACAAATTCCTCCATGGAATGTTCCCTCCGCATATACCCCTCCCCTCAACCCCTCCCCCAGCCGAAAAATCCCCCTGAAAGCGTCTCTACACTTCTCAATAACCATTATTATGTGTAAACACTGGTTAAAGTTTGTAACTTGCAGTCCCCCACCACGGGGACTGTGGGGGATTAAGTCGTATCCAAAGACAAAGTTATTAGGTTTTTAGTTATTAGGTTCTAAAATGTTTAGAATTTTACACAATCACCAGGGGACAAGATTACCCACTAGACCAAAAAGAGTTGCTTCAATGTTAGCTTACAAGAGGATTATTTCGCAACAGAATAGTTAACTAAGTTTCAATTTTCATAATTTTTTCCTCAGTTGCTCTTTGATTCTCATTAAAGTAACTCAAATAGCTGCTTTTCTCTACGTAGATAAGTAGCGACAATTGTATTTATTATTATTAATGGTGGTTTTTATTTGTTTTTAGATTAGTTTCTTTTAATTTTCTATCTTTTGCTGAAGACGCCTTGTTTGGATACATGCGAAATATCCGCGTTGTTTTAGTCTTTCCTCTCTACTGGCCGTCGTCTCGTTTGAAGTTTTCTTTTTGTAGAGTTTTATCTCTCTTGGTTGTTTATCCTAACGAACTTTTCACTAACTTCCAAAATTCCCTACTATCGCTACCTCTAAACACTTCTCTATTTTTTCACTCCTCTCATATTCAAATTGCCTCCTTTTGCCCTTTATAAACCTTTTATACTCTCTCCTCTCCATTTTATATTCCTTATAATACTTCTCAAACTCTTTTTTTCCTTTATACTCTTTTACTATTGTAATTAAACTATTCAATATGTTTCTCCTAGCTCGACACTCGCTGTCCAAAAAATATGTAAGCTCATTTTATATCTAAGCTCATTTTGTTAATCTTTGCTAGTATATCTGACAAGGTCTGGGATTGATTCTCTGCCATTATTCCTTTCCTACTACAAAGTTATTTCAACAAAGAAAGGTACTTAACTTTCTACGGGAAGCTACCAAACATAGCTTATTCCACTTATGATTGAATCTGATATTGCGCAAAGTCAATATAACCAAAAGCTGGTTTTTAACATGTAATCCTCTTAGGATACAAGAGGTGTTCAATGAATGAATATCTAGTTTGAACTCCATATTGTGAACTAAGAATTGCTTTCTGGCTCCATACTGTCCAAATACTTTACACTCCCCCCCCCTTATGTGAAAATATATAGCCCCAATTTTATATTTCTCATCTGTCCTGTCACTTGGCTCTATCTTGTCTCGTGCATAGCTGAAAGAAACTAACGAAGAAACCGGTTTGTTCTCGAGATTTACACGACGTAAACTTGAGGGAGTGGCGTATAACATACAAGTACAAAAATTCCTTCCCCCTACCGAAAAATTAAAAAACATAGCTTAAACACAATTTTTAAATTTGGAAAGCCTTATTTTCCGTAATTTTTGCAGGATAGTTTTCACAGGGGGATTTTCAGGGGAGTAAATGCCAGGGAGGAGTAAACGTCTAGAACCTATCAGAGAAACCTACTGTAGAGGCTCCAAGCTTCTATCTGCAAGAATGTGGAATCTTGTATTTTTCCAGAAGAAAGACACAGATCCGTGATTACTATTATTATTCTATTTATTTTCCCAGGGATGATTGTATCGAACCAAAAATCCAAGAATATCGCGAAAGGGCTTATTCGAATGAAAATTGAAAAGTTCTAGTACCCTTTGTAAGTGACCAGAAAAACTGGAGGGCAACTAGTCCCCCTCCAGCGGTCCCAAAAGTCGTCTGATCAAAATTTTGAGATAGCCATTTTGCTTAGTATAGTCGAAAGGAAAAATATATATGTCTTTGGAGATGACTTGACCCCAGAACCACCGAAGGAAGGGCCGCAAGTTATGAAATTTGCCCTTTGTTTAAATATAGGTTCTGTTCTAGGGAAGCATACTGAAAATTTCCAGAGGGGGGGAACTTCTGGAGAGGGATTTTCTACGGGGAGAATATCTCATTGGGGTGTAAGTTTCCGGAGACCATCTTTCCAGGGGAAACTTTACAGGGGGGGGGGATTTGCCAGGTTTCGTATGCAAAATTTGTTTTGTTTTTCTTACTTTCTCGTTGCCGATCCTATTTTACATGTAGAATGCTTTGTGGGAATTATCCGGGGAAAATTTGTGACGAAGTTGCAATTTTTGGGGGGTATCTTGACATGGGAGGTTTCCCACGGGAGAAATTCTCCGTGGGGTAATTATTACCAGAAGAAATTCGCCATGGGACATTTTCTGTGGGAGAAACGATCATTGGGGAGGGGAAACTTCCAGGAAATATTTCCCGCTTAAGAGTTGTTCCCCTATGACCTTAAAAAGGATCAGAAATTAAATGAAGATAAGTCTTTCTTCAAATGAAAGTATGCTTAGGAGTATTTTTCAGGTGGAATCGTAAGCAAGTCACTTTCAAGGGGGGGATTCACAGCGAGGATGTAATCGTCCGGGGGCATTTTTTCAGCGGAAGAATTTTACATGGGAGGAACGTTTTTATAGATGAATTTTTTGTGGGAAGGCTTTTTCAAAGGAGGGGGTGGATATCCTGGGATTGCCTGAAAAAAAAATCAGAAATTACATGAAAATGTTTCTTCTACTGTAAGTAAGAAGCAACATTAAACCTTAAAACGAACAAAAATTACTCTGTATATGAGGGGAATGCCCCCTTCTCAATAACCCACTCTTTACGCTAAAGATCCACCTTTTGTCTCAACTCTTTAGTAATGATTCCTGAAACACAAGGGCTGTGTAACTGGAATAAAAAGCTTTTTCGAAGTTATTAAAAAACATTAGCACGAACAGAGGGATTTTGAGGAGGGGGCAACCCCTTCATAAATGAAATAATTTTCTGCTTACTTTCGGTAGAAAAAACTTGTTTTTTTATTTAATCTATTTAGGATCCAGCTGAAGAATTTGTTTTTTCGGTGGGAAAATCGTGTTTAAAATAAAAAGAGCTTTCATGTTTATATTCTGGTATATTGAGGCCTACTGCCGTTTTCTGGTAACCTTTTTTAAGATGATTTCTTATATTTAGCTTTAATCTTTTATTTAGATGCGTCATCAAACGAGTCTATACTAGATCAAGGCCTGAAATCGAAGTGCAATTATTATACGCAGGCACCTACAGAGATATATATTTTTTAGGGGCGAATAAATTCCTGGGGTTGAGAGGCCAAATTTGAAAAAAAGCTAATTATACAAAAATATAACAAAACATTTTACGAATTTTAATTGTTTTAAAGAGACACTGTCCCGATCCCTGTTCATACGCGCCTGTTTAAGCTTCAGTTTGAAAAGTAAAATGTCTACAATAGTTGAAATAATAGGAATTCCCTACTAGTTGAACCTGGTTATTGATTAGGGATCTTAGGTCTAAACGTGGCTAACGTTAGGTCTAAGGCATTAACAATAACATGGGTATAATTTTTGGCATTTTTGTAGTATGCTCCAAGGCCAACTAAAGGGAATGATCAAGGCCTCTTTCGACTATTCACCGACATTTACCTGAGAAAAGAAAATTTGCTTTCCTCGAACGAAACCCATGTATTTTAAAAGCACATATACATAGTGACTGTGTGTCCAATTTGGACCAAAAAAGATATTATTAATTATATTATAAATAAATTATTATTATTATTATATTATTTATTATTATTATTATATTATTTATTATTATTTATATATTATTATTATTATTAATAATATTTTTAAATTAATATTAATATTAATATTATTTAAATATTATTTAAATATTATTATTTAAATATTATTATTTAAATATTATTTAATTTTTAAATAATATTAATATTAATATTAATTATTAATAATATTTTAATAAAATTAATATTAATAATATTAATATAATTAATAATATAATTATTATTAATTATTATTATTATTAATAATATATATTATTATATTTATTATTATTATACTATTTATTATTATATTATTTATTATTATTTAATTATTATATTATTTATAAATTATAAATAAAAGATATAATTTGGACCATAAAAGATAGCCTTGTTTAAAGAGCTTGATTGAAAATATGGCTCCATCCTTTTGTAGGTAAAAAAAGCGCACTTCTCAGACTGAAATATTCAATTCTATTAACATAATCAGTTTTTCCTTCTTTTTTTTCAGAAGCCGATCAATTCGTTAGTAATATCATATCGTGGGAATCCCCTTGCTTAAAGCAAGAAGAGTTTTAGAGGATTCGTAAACAGCTTTTGTGTTGTGAGCATTGGACCCCTTCTTCATGAACAAAAGACTTCATGGGATACCTGTCAATACGAAGAAGAAATCAACTGGAAATATTCGCTAGGCCTCAGAAATTAAAATTGGCTACCCATTCTAAACTGCATTTACCACATACTTTTGTGGATTACATGTCAAGCTGAATTTTGAAAGTGCAACTTCAGGATTTTACTTTTCTTGAAATTTTCCGTCAGACTACAAACGCTGACATCGGGTAGCTTATACCCAAATTCGAGCTGCACTACTGTAGCAGGTCATTTAGTTCCTTTCAGTGTAGATAGGTTCATTGCTCATGTTGAATTCACCTCAAGTTCAATCAGTGGTTTTAGATAGAGCCGTTTAAAGGGGGAGGGGCAACCGGGGAAGCTGCAACGGATACTTGGACTAGGGGCCACGATGGGAAGATGCTCACTTTGACCAAATTTATTTAATTTGGCTTTTGCTTATGTTCGAGCCAAGAGGGGTGCTGTAATTAATTTTTCCCCGGGCAATACCAGCCCCAGGAACGGCTTTGGTGCTGGATGAAACAGAAAGATAATGTTTATTATTTTTATAAATTGAATTAAAAGAGAAATTTGATATAGTAAATAACAGTGGTCTAGACCAAATATGACTTGGTCGCATAAAGAATTCAACTTAGAGCTAAGAACGCCTTTAAATGTTTACCTCCCAGTCAAATAAAAAAACAAGAGCTAAGGGCTCATATGGCACTTGTGACGAGGCGAGAAGAGCTAAGAGCCAAGAGATCATATGGTATGAGCTCTAACAAAATTCTATGAATCAATAGATTGATTTAAAAAGGAAAATAAGAGGCTTAATGCCGGTCAAGATTTAAAATAAGAGCTCTGAGTCACAAAGTCCTTCTAAATATCAAAATTCATTAAGATCCGATCACCCACTCGTAAGTTATAAATACCTAATTTTTTCTAATTTTTCCTCTCCCTTTTGCCCCCCAGATGGTCGAATCTGGGAAAACGACTTTATCAAGTCAAATTGTGCAGCTCCCTGACACGCCTACCAATTTTCATCGCCCTAGCACGTCCAGAAGCACCGAACTCGCCAAATCACTGAACCCCTCCCCCAACTCCCCCAAAGAGAGTGAATCCAATACGATTCTGTCAATCACGTATCAAGGACATTTGTTTATTCTATCCACCAAGCTTCATCCCGATTCCTACACTCCAAGTGTTTTTCCAAGATTTCCCCCTCCAAATCCCCACAATGTCAAAAGATCTGGTCGGGATTTGAAATAAGAGCTCTGAGACATGAATTCCTTCTAAAATCAAATTTCATTACGATCCGATCATCTATTCGTAAGATATAAATACTCCAATTTTCATGTTTTCCAAGAATTCCGGTTCCCCCCTCCAACTCCCCCGAATGTCACAGGATCTGGTCGGAATTTGAAATTAGAACTTTAAAGCACAAGATCCTTCTAAATATCAAATTTCATTAAGATCTGGTCACCCTTTCGTAAGTTACAAATACCTCAATTTTCAAAATTACCCCCCCCCCAATTCCACCAAAGAGAGCAGATCCGGTCCAGTTATGTCAGTCACGTATCTTAGACAGGTTTCTATTCTTCCCATCCAGTTTCATTCTGATCTCACCGCTTTAAGTATTTTCTAAGATTTCCGGTCCCCCCAACTGCCCCCCCCCCCAATTACGCTTGATCCGGTTGAGATTTAAAATAAGATATCGGAGTTACGAGGTCCTTCTAAATATGAAGTTTCATGAAGATCCGATCACTCCTTCGTAAGTTAAAAATACGTCTTTTTTCTTATTTTTCAGAATTCCCCCCCCCCCCCCTTCGCAATTGAGCGGATCCGTTCCAATTATGTAAATCACGTATGCAAGACTTCTGCTTATTTTTCCAACCAAGTTTCATCCCAATCCCTCTAATCTAAGCGTTTCCCATCATTTTAGGTCTCCCCACCCCAAACTTCCCCCAATGTCACCAGATCCGGTCAGGATTTAAAATAAGAGCTTTGAGACACGATATCCTTCTAAAAATTAAGTTTCATGGAGATCCAATCACCCGTTCGTAATTTAAAAATACCTCATTTTTCTAATTTTTCAGAATTAACCCCCCCCCCCAACTACCCCAAAGAGAGCGGATCCGTTCTGGTTATGTCAATCATGTATCTAGGACTCGTGTTTTTTTCCCCACCAAGTTTCATCCCGATCCCTCCACTCTAAATGTTTTCCAATTTTTAGGTTTCTCCCTCCCAACTCCCCCCCCCCAATGTCACCAGATCCGGTCGGGTTTAAAATAAGAGCTCTGAGCCACGATATCCTTCTAAATATCAAATTTCATTGAGATCTGATCACCCGTTCGTAAGTTAAAAATACCTCATTTTTTTTATTTTTTTCAGAAATACCCCCCCCAACTACCCAATTTTTAGGTTTCCCCCTCCCAACTCACCGTCCCCATCACCAGATCCGGTCGGGATTTAAAATAAGAGCTCTAAGACACGATATCCTTCTAAACATCAAATTTCATTGAGATCCGATCACCCTTTCGTAAGTTGAAAATACCTCATTTTTCTAATTTTTAAGAATTACCCCCCCCCCCAACTACCCCAAAGAGAGCAAATCAGTTCCGATTATGTCAATCATGTATCTGGGACTTGCGCTTATTTTTCCCATCAAGTTTCATCCCGATCCCTCTACTCTAAGTGTTTTCCAAGATTTTAGTTTCCCCCCTCCAACTCCCCCCAATGTCATCAGACCCAGTCGGGATTTAAAATAAGAGCTCTGAGACACAATATCATTCCAAACATCAAATTTCATTAAGATCCAATCACCCGCTCATAAGTTAAAAATACTTCATTTTTTCTATTTTTTCCGAATTAACCGGTCCCTACTCCCCCCCCCAGATGGTCAAATCGGGAAAACGACTATTTCTAATTTAATCTGGTCCGGTCCCTGATACGCTTGCCAAATTTCATCGTCCTAGCTTACCTGGAAGTGCCTAAAGTAGCAAAACCGGGACCGACAGACCGACAGAATTGGCGACTGCTATATGTCACTTGGTTAATACCAAGTGCCATAAAAACCTTTTAAATGAAAATTGAGAGTAGCATTAAAACAAGACGAACAGAAGTTATCCCATTTAGTAGGGTGAACGCTGACCACCTAAACGCCCCGGTCTTTCCGCTAATGTTTGGCCAAGTGCTTTACTGAAAGTATCTCATAATTTATTAATCAAAACAAGTTTTTTCGAGGGAAGTAAAGAGCAAAGTTGGAACTCAAAACGGACATATATTATCAATTCACAACCTATCTAATATATACAAATAAAAAACAAGTTCAAACAAACCAACTAATTATGTTTCCCTATGTTTCTAGGAATATCAAAGACTAGCCCTTTGCTGAGAAAACCAAATCCAAGTATAAAAACAGGAATATTGATTTGGGATTCAAAAGTGAGTATGTAGCCTGACTATAACTAATCTGTAAGGCTTTTCATAGTCTTACACCAGTTGTGACATCAGTAACTTTCTTTTATACAATTAAAATTGTCTTAAGAACATAAGCGTAAAAGTAAATATTAAAAATGAAGAGGAATAAGACAAAATATGAACTCCTTTAATCCGGTTATTGTGTTGCGAGAGTAACACTTTGGTTTCGTCGTGTTTTTTTTTCCTAGGACCCCGATTTCTGCTTATTCCTAGAAAGTGGTAAAAGTCTAACCTCTGCGATTTTTACGGAAGTGTGGACCTTAGGTTGGATTAATGAATACGGCTTTGCCTTTTGGAAAGCTTCGTAGAAGTCTTGCCTGTTGCCAAAATTCTATTGTTTCTACCCATTTATTTTCGTGATTTCAGTTTAGCATTCGGTTTTTTGCACTTGGGATTGCGGTAGAGAAATGGTATCAGATGTGCCTCTTAAACTTTAAAAGTTCTCTCATTGCTAAAGAAATTAGAGTTTACCCTTTGCTCCTTTCTAAGTAATAACGTTAGAAACTTGGCCTACGGCAAAAAATCAACTTTTGAACTAAGACAGATTTTTTTTTCGACGGTAGTCGATAGCTCTTGATGAGCTGATCAAATTATATGGTATCCATTTTTTGGTAGAAAGATTTGATCATGAAATATATCAGTTTGAAAGTTTAAAAGGATTGACAACTTCAGTAGTAAGGTACACACTAAAACCAAAAATAGGCGGATACAGAAAGGGTATCGGATGTGCCTCTTAAACTTTAAAAGTTCTTTCATTGTGCATGAAATTACAGTTTATCCTTAGTTCCTTTCTAAGTGATGACATTTGCTTATTCTATTCTGATGGCATTTGCTTATTCTACCCATCAAGTTTCATCCAGATCTGTCCACTCTAAATGTTTCCCAAGATTTCCAGTTTCTTCCAATAACTCCCCCAAAGTCACCAGATCTGGTTGTTCATGAGTTCCTTCTAAATATCAAATTTAACTAAGATCCGGTCGCCAGTTCTTAAGTTGAAAATGCCTCAATTTTCTAATTTTTCGAATTAACACCCCCAACCCAACTCCCCCAATGAGAGCGGATTCAGTCCGGTTATATCAATCATGTATCTAGGACTCGTGCTTATTCTTCCCACCAGGTTTCATCCCGATCACTCCACTCTAAGCGTTTTCCAAGATTTCCCGTTTTCCCCTCCAACTCCCCCAATATTACCGAATACGGTCGGGATTTAAAAAAAAGCTCTGAGACACAAGATTCTTCTGAATATCAAATCTCACTAAGATCAAATCAACCATTCGTAAGTTAAATATACCTCATTTTTTCAATATTTCCTCTCCCTCCAGCCCTCCTGATGGCCGAATCAGGGAAATGACTGTTATCAAGTCAATTTGTGCAGGTCCCTGGCATGTCTACCAATTTTCATCGTCCTAGCACGTCCAGAAGCACCAAACTCGCCTAAGCACTGAAAATCCCACCAACTCCCCCAAAGAGAGCGAATCCGTTCCAATTAGGTCAGTCACATAGCTGTAGCTTGTGCTTAATCTTTCCATCTTGGTTCATCCCGGTCTCTCCACTCTAAGTGTTTTCCAAGAATTCCAGTTTCCAAGATTTTCATTTCCTCCCCCGGACCCTCTATGTCCCCGGAACCAATTCTAATTAAAAATGGAGTATCTGAGACATAAGATCTTTCTATACATCAAGTTTCGTTAAGATCTGATCACCCATTCCTAAGATAAAGATACCTCAATTTTCACGTTTTCAAGATTTCTGGTTTCCCCCTCCAACTCCCCCAATGTCACCAGATCTGGTTGGGATTTAAAACAAGAGCTCTGAAGCAAAAGATCCGTGTAAATATTAAATTACATCAAGATCTGATCACTTGTTCGTAAGTTAAAAATACCTCATTGTTCTAATTTTTCTGAATTACCCCCTCCCCCAAAGAGAACGGTCTCTTCCGGTTATGTCAATCACATATCTTGGACTTGTGCTTATTTTTGTCACCAAGCTTTATCCCGATCCCTCCACTCTAAGCGTTTTCTAAGATTTAAGGTTTCCCCCTCCAACTTCCCCAATGTCGCCGGATCCATTTGGAATTTAAAGATAGAGCTTTAAGGTAGGATATTATTCTAAATATCAAATTTCATTAAGATCCAATCACCCGTTTGTAAGTTAAAAATATCTAATATTTTGTAATGTTTCTGGATTAACCGTCCCCCCACTCCCCCCAGAGGGCCCAATTTGGGAAAAGACTATTTTTAATTTAATATGGTCTGGTTTCTGATACGCTCGCCACATTTCATCGTCCTAGCTTGTCTGGAAGTACCTAAACTAGTAAAACCGGGACAGACAGACTGACAGACCGACAGACAGACCGACAGAATTTATGATCACTAAATGTCATTTGGTAAATACCAAGTGCCATAAAAATCAGTTTCACGAGGAGAAAAATCAAAGTACAAGTTTCACGAAGAGAAAAATTGACATACAATATGTTTCACGAGTAAAAATCAGCACGCAGTACGGTCCACAAAACAATAATGAGCAGGTAACAAGTTTCATTAACAAAACCATTTTGACGAGGATAAGAATCAATGTATAAATTTCACGAACAAAAAAAATTGACATGCAACAAGTTTCACGAACCAAAAAAAAACAGCACGCAACAAGTCCCATGAACAAAATCGGTTTCACGAGGAGAAAAAATCAATGTACGATCTTCACGTGAAGATAAAACAACATGCAACATGTACTATGAGTAAAATCAACACGCAACAAGCTGGATGAACAAAACTAGTTTCATGAGGAGCAAAAATCAATGTACAAGTTTCACGAAGAGAATCACAAAAATATAAACAATATGCAACAGGTTTCAGAAAAAATGACAAAATGTATTACCGAGGGATGGCTTGCGAAAAAACATGACTCGTTGGATTTAAATCATATTTTTATCGTACAAATTTCGGAAAAATGTCTTAGGAATGAGGAGGGGGCTCCAGGGGGGCAGCCATGCTGTGACATGGAGGCGTGAACTGACATGGTTCATCAAATAGGAATGGCTTGCGAAAAAACATGAATCAATGGATTTAAATCAAATTTTTATCATGAAAATGTCTGGTAAAAATGTCTTAGGAATGAGCAGGTGCTGCCAGGGGGGCAGTCATGCTGTGACATGGAGGTTTGAATTGACATGATGATGGCTTGCGAAAAAACATGAATCAATGGATTTAAATCAAATTTTATCGTGAAAATTTCTGGTAAAAATATCTTAGGAATGACAATATGAATCACTGGGAGGGGGCTGGGGTAGCCACATATTGCCATGTGAGCATGAATTGCCTGGATTAATGTTCTACACCTTAAAGTTAAGGCGGGTTGGTGTTAAATAAATTTCACGGTAGTGGGGGGGGGGACTGAAATCTAACACTTAGTTAATAGAACTGAGAGATTTTCCCTAGGACCACTCAGAAATATATCTTACTATTGCTTAAATTTATCTCTAATAGGACCCCCCCCCTTTGGAATTAATTGCTAGGGTGGGCTAGCTACATATTGTCACTGTGGTGTGAATATGCATAGCCTTGGCACAATGAAACGTGGAATTTTCATTAGAAGTTCTCCGAAATAGATCTTAATATGGATTAATTTTATCTCTGATAACAGCCCTTCCCCCTCTAGGGTAGGCTAGCTACATATTGTCACTGTGGTGTGAATATGCATAGCCTTGGTACAATGAAACGTGGAATTTTTCATTAGAAGTTCTCAGAAATAGCTCTTAATATGGATTAATTTTATCTCTGATAACAACCCTTCCCCGTCTGGAATTGCTTGCTAGGATCCCCACCGTTTTTTAATTCATGGTTCTTTCTGCATATAGTTTAGCCTATAAAAGATTTTTTTTCAGTTTTGTTTTTTCCGTTGTCGATTTTTAACTGCTTTTTCTGAGTTTTAATAATGCTTTGTAAATTTTTTATTAATAAAATTTGTAAGTACAAACGTTTGTATCCTTTAGATTTAATGGTCCAGGATAAAACTTCAATACATTTCACTAATACATTTTAGCATCTTATAGCTCATGCACATAGGTGTGCTCATTCAAGAATGCCCTTAATATAAGAGCAAAATTCTTTGTAGTAAAGAGGGAAAGAACAAACTTTTGTTCATGTATGAAGGTGTAACATAACGGTGCTCTCGCTTGTATTTCATCTCTGATAGCAATACTATCTGATAATACTCTCTAAAGCCTTACTCTGCAAGCAGGTGTACTTCAAATGTAAGCAAATTTCAGTAATCGATTTTCCACCCTGCATGTTATTTATTGCAATCATAGGAAACATGTAATACATTTAATCATTCTAGTATGACTGAACAGTGTATTTTTCAGGCGCGCAATAGGTTATTTTGGTTATGTAACACCCACATGTGCACCGACATTACGTAAGACCCGCATGTGCACCATCATTGCGTAACACCTACGTGTGTGCTCTCAGTTACAAACAGGGATTTCCCATAGGGGCCCCTGAAATCTAGTATGTCATGCGAGATTGCAATACTCCCAAATAAATCCATTAAATAACGCAATATTACGTCATCTTCAACGTAGAAAATCCTCCCTAGTACGTAACAGACATCTCTTAGAAAACAGTCCTTGTTATGTAACAGGCAAACCCTATTACGTAGGTGTACTATGCACATGCGCTATTGTTTCAGAACCAAGTACACCTGCTGGGTGTCATGGAATGACGGAATAGGGCTCTCATGGAATCTAGGAATAGAGCTCTCATCACACCTTAAAAGGGGATGCTACTTGTTGGCTGCCTGCCAATAGATTTTGATCCTTAGAAGGAAAATATAAGTTCTAATTTGTGAATTAGTGGCCCCCAACCAGTTTTATATAAACATTTTTTCTCTATGATTTGGTTGAAGCCAAAAAGAAAAATCAAATTCTTCAGAGCAATGAATTGTAAGTAAATAATGATCCTTGTCACTATTGATAACATTCATTCAAAGAATCAGCTTGTTATGGTGATCCTAAATATGTATTTGTTTATTAGTAATTAGTGTAGTTATTAGAACACAAGAAAGTTCGTGTAAATATAGAAAACACAAATAAAGCAACTTAATAAGGGGCAATTTCGGTAAGAATATCTCCTAAATTTTTGCAAGGATTGCAAGAGTACCCATGAGCTGATATAGGAAGAGACTATAATCAGAAATATTTCCTCTGAATGGAATGCTGGGAATTTCTCTATTTTCCCCCTGAATGGATATGTTTTTTGTATTTTATTATCATTTTTTTCCAGGAGTGATTGTATTTATCTAGTTGTCACTTTGAAAAAGATTTAATTTTCTACAGTTATGAAGTTTATAGTTTAAAACTGTTAAATATACTGGCTTTTGGTATTCAGAATAAATTTAAAATATTGAAATAAAAAAAATTATTTTATTTTAAAATCTTAGTTTTAATGTTTTACTTTGAATAAACTACTTTAATAATGTGTTACTTTTTTAAACACAGAGTCTAAAGGCATTAAATATTTTGGTGTTTGATAACCAAGTTCAAAACTGTCGATATTGTTAAAAAATGGCCGTCTAATGCTTCGGCATTGCTCAACAGAACTGAATGTTGGGAGTTTATATCTTAGGTTTTGTAAGTAGGCGATTGCTTTATGTTTTTTTTTGCAATTACTTACATTTCATTTTTATATACTTTTACTTTAAGCGACATACTTTTTACATTGCCTTTAGAAAAATGTTTGTCTCTAAGCTTTATTAAATAAAAAAAATAAGGATATATGAGGGGGTTGCCCCCCTCCTCAACACCTTGCTCTTCACACTACAGTTTAGTGGCACTTTAAAAAGTTACTTTTTGTTCTAGTTAAACGACCCTTATGTTTCAGGAGTTGTTTTCAAAGAACTTGGACATAATTTAAACTTTATCGTAAAGAGCGAGGTGTTGAGGAGGGGGTGATCCCCTTCATATACGTAATAATTTCTGTTCATTTTAATTTTTAATCTTGCTCCTTACTTTCAGTTGAAAAAAACTTGTTTTTTTAATTTCTGATATTTTTGTTTTTGAATAACGCCAGGATACCTGGCTCCACCTCTACGGATAAATCCACCTCCCCATAGAAATATCCTCTGGACAATTTAATCCTAGCAAAAAATTATCCCGGGCAATTACCCTTAACATCTCCACGCGTAAAATTGAATTGGTAAAGAGAAAGCAAGACATATAAAAAATTTCGTATATGAATTATGGAACATTCACCCAGTGTAAATTTCTCCTGAAAAGCTCACCCCCTGGAAACTATCCTCTCCATTGGAAGTTCTCCCAGCGGAAAATTTATCCTCCCCTCCTCGCCCGAAAAATAGGTGCATACTTCCCAATAACAAATAAAACAAAGGGCAAATTTTATAACTTAAAAACCTTTCCTTAGGGGCTCTAGGCGGTCGTTTTATCTCCTAGGTCATAGTTATCGGGCCTTTCGACTATGCTGAACAAAAAAGCTATCTCAAAATTTCAATCGGACGATTTTGGGAAAAACGTGGCGTTGGAGGGGGCCTAATTGCCCTCCAATTTTTGGTCACTTTAAAAGGGCACTAAAAGTTTGAGCCCTCTCCCCATGTTCTAGTCCCACCAGGTCGAAACGATCACCTCTAGAAAAAGAACAAAGCAATTAAACAAATAAACGCATATCCATGATCTTTCTTCTGACAAAGATTACGAAATTCCAAATTTTTGCAGATATGAGCTTGAAACGGCTACAGTAGGGTTCTTTAATATGCTGAATCTGACTATGGGATTCTTATTAAAATTCTAGGGTCTTTTCCCAATTTTTGTAAATCAGATAAATTTTCTCAGGCTCGTAACTTTTGATGGGTAGAACTAAACTTAATGAAATATATATTTGGAATCAGCAAAATAAAATCCAAACGGAGATCGTTGAAATATTTCTCATTTTTTCTGCGTTACCAAAAGTAATGTATTCATAAGACTTTACAGTTCCCTGAAATGTAATTAAACAAATAGGAAAAAAGCCAAACGTCACAGTAAAGAGTAAGGAGCTGGAAGAAGACAGCCCCCTTCATACAAAGAATAGTCTGCTCAAATTGGTTTAAAATCTGTTCCTTGCTTTCAGTTGAAAAGCTATTTTTTTATTTAATTTCTGATTGTTTTCCAAATCATACCCAGGCTTAACCAAGGTATAATTTTAGGTACTGGTCCCTTACATTCCTGGTCAACAGCTTTTAAAATGTATAAATCAATAATTGTATGTAATTCCCACCCACCCCATACCTTTTTGAACATTTATCTGAAGCCTCAAGAAAGGTAAGCAGTTTGTCCATTCAAATACACTTTTGTAAGGAATCTACCTTACCCTCACCTAAACAATGACTCACCCCCTCATTATAGATGACAATTACAGATCACCAAACTAATTTCTTGACAAACCAAGCGAATCAACTTGGTTCAATCCAGTACAGCCACCGCATGACATTACTTCTTTTGCAACTTGGAAGCCTAAAATATAGCTATTTATACTTTGAAATCAATTAGCTTCTCAGGCTTTTAGTTGATTGCAAATTCGTCCTCTTCGGGATAAAGTTGTAGTTTAGTTCACTAAGCCACCTAAACTGTCACCCAACTCCCACTGCAATTTTGGTGCCTGTCCCCCCTGAAAAATTGTCTTTCGGCGCCCTTACTTTTCTAGACATTTGATCAATTACCATAAAATGAGAAACATTGTTTAAATACTGGGTATTAACATGATTAACATTATGTTTTTCTGGGTATTAACAGACAAACATAATTCTGAAAATTGAATAATTCAATGATGCTTGGCAAAGAATGTTTATAATACTGTCTTGGAGAATTATGGAAATGGGGGCAGTCTAAATCTCCATTTTACGATTCCAAGGGAAGTATTCGCACCAGGCAGGGTGTTACGAGATGACACTGTGTCAGCCATAAACGGTGACCGTTCACATTTGATGATAAAGGCCCCATAAAACA
This sequence comes from Artemia franciscana, assembly GCF_032884065.1. Lineage (NCBI taxonomy): Eukaryota > Metazoa > Arthropoda > Branchiopoda > Anostraca > Artemiidae > Artemia > Artemia franciscana. The sequence continues at coordinate 27,778,078 of NC_088879.1, read as the reverse complement.
TCCCTGTCGGCCTCTTGAGATTACTTTGTTTTGAATCTAATAGATCACGGTTGCAATTGTTGTAAAAATAGATTGATTTATTGGCCGACTGGCTGTAATTTTATGTCACTGACCAACTTTACCATCCATGTTGATTGTTCCTAGGCTGAGAATTGGGTCAGGTTTATTGTATTAATTTCTTCGTTTTATTTTGCGCTGTTCTGAACCTTTTCCACATTCTGAAGCAGAACTAGTTCCAGCAGAAATTCGTAGTCATTTCCTCAGGGCAGTATCCAGGATTTTTTCGGGGGGGGGGGACAAAAACTTATGAAATGCATTAGAAATTTGTTTATATGTATTTTTGTAACATTTTTACGAGTTATACGAACTTTTAAGGAGTAGGGGGTTCAAACCCATAACCCTTCCCCTAGTATGGTCTGGTATGCACTCCTAAGCATGAAAGCACGTTTCAAAGCTTAATGTTTCAATCTATAGCACATTCAGTATCTCGCTTCAGATGTGTATTTGCCTGTTAGTCAGCCAAAAAATCAGCAAAAGTCTAAGAAGGGTAGGGTATTTTGGAAGGGATATGATCAATTGGTTCCTCATACCTCCCAAAAAAATAAAAGTTGCATTTAAAAAGCCACGAGAAACTTGGACCAGTCGTACCTAAGTAATATACTTAGACATTTGACATGTATTAAATTATCTCTGAAAACTCCAGAATTTAACTATCTTCCCCATCATTCTCTATACCTTTTAAATCAATTACCTGTTTTTGTATTCTTTCAAACTAACTCGAAACTCAGGAGAAATTCCTACAGTAAATCCCCCGCCAAAGAAATCTGAAATTTTATTTCAAAATGTCTTATAAACTAAATTATGAGCTTTACTTTCGTTGTCTAATAATAACCAGAAGCCAGAATACCATAGCCAGAAGCGCACATTTATCTTATTCAAAACATTAGTTAGACTCACTTTACTAAGGGCTAAACATACAAATATATACGATTCTTTTCTATGGGTTTGAATATATTCTCCATAACATTTTAAGGAAATGTACGCAGATGTAAAAGCTACCGGTTTCAAATAAGTTCATAGAAATCACCTTAATTCCTTGATAAAATATATTAAATTTATGTATCAGAAACATTATGACAGCTAGGTCATCTGATACTACATTCAAATGCAGAAGAGAGTTTATAATACGCGGAAGAGTTTAGAGCCCACCCTGTGCTGAGAACCAAAATCCTTTATCATTACTTCCCTTCAGAATTTTGAGTAATTTTAAAAAAAGTTTTTAGATTATCTTTTATATCACATAAATCTTGACTCTAGCAAACATTAAGACTTTTAAATCATGATTAAAAGTTATTCTAGTATTAAAGCTTGGAATATCCTTAAAGCAAACATAAAAATGGAACACAATCTTGCACCAGTACAAAGAAGAACATGTGACTCTTCTCTTCAGATGAGCAGAAGGATATATAACAACTAGATCAAATTGAGTCACACAAAAGTTAAAAGAACAAACAACATCTCTATAGTATATGCAGCGAAAGCATTTTTGTGCATACTCGTTTAGTGACAAGAATTACAATATCACGATTTAATTTATTTTTGAATCCAATATAAACTAAATTAAAGTGTGCACTCATATAAACATACACTAAAGATAAAATTGTTCTGTTTTGACGGGGAATCACTTAGGCAGGACAGATCTTTAAATCATGCTTCCCGTTTCGGCCATAAAACTGGTAATTTTGATCCTGTTTCGAAGTGACAGCCTGTTTTTAATAGGTGCGCAGTCACATACAATTTTTCCTTAACGTAAATATATAAAATAGACTTAAAAATAAATGAGGATTGGAAATGATTCGAATTTCCTTTATAAATATGCGATAAAATTCAGCTCACTTTTTATTACGACTAATTTATTTATTCCGAGAAAATCTTGGCAACAGCAGCAATGTTGGCCATATATATATATATATATATATATATATATATATATATATATATATATATATATATATATATATATATATAATTTCCTTTGGCTCAATTTTAAAATTAAAAAGCTATGTTTATGCACTATCTTGTAAGAGATTTTTTGTAGAAAGGACATTGAATAGTAAGTAAAGTTAGTGTACGCATGTCTGCAAGTTAGAATGTTTTAAAATCTGAGTAATTCGAATCTCATACAAAACCATGTTCAGTCGCATTTTTCTATATACATGAACTATTTCCTGACGCTTCCTTGGCGTCTAATTTACTCCCATTTTTTTCTATCAATTTTATTGCTAAATTTAAATCTTCACCTTCTCTTTGTAATTTGGACATTTTCTTTCTCTATTACTAAGAAAACTAAAAACTCTTTACTTATAATTTGGTACCAATACATTTTAATTACCAGCGACAATTAAGACTAATAGTTTCCTACTTCTATACTATCTCTAGCCATTTATCCAGACTGGTCGTATTGGTAAGGAAAATCGATTCCCTCTTCCCAGACCTCTTCGAAATGGCTGACCCCTCTCCAAATATTCACCTCCCACGCTCTTGCCGTGGAGGAGGCGGAGTCCATTTTCAATTGACACGGCAGCTGAAAAAAAAATAATTTGGCTGTTTTGTCACTATTTCAATTTTTTCATGCTTGATTACAATTTTGAAAGCCACTTCAGGCCATATATTCGATCCTCTTGTTCCATCAGCACTCTTTTAAATCTTGTGCGTGCACCTTTCCTAAACGTATGTAGTGCTAATTGTCATCTGTTTTTAACTTGATTCCAAGAATAACAGAATTGTAGACTATATATCGACATCACGGTTGGAGCGACTGCTGGAAGCTAATGAAAAACGAACCACGGCCATAGTGGACTAAACTTAAAGACACGTTGGAATAAGAAACTGCCTAGTGAGGAGAAATTGATATTTGTTACTCACGAACGATAACTGTTATTCCGATTGTTATGCCAGATTTGCCTCTCACCTAGACTATCTGTCTTGGCCTTTTCTACAGTTAGTCATGGCTTGATACCCGCAGCTACTTGATTTAATTAAAGATCGACGGTAAAAACAAATAGTAAAAGTATATTCCGAAAACAAATTTATGGGAATTTCAATGAGTAGCCTGAAACCCTTCGAAAATGGCGTTGGATCAAATTGAAAAGTACACCATTACATTTCCCAAAACCCAGAAAAGATAAATTACAGCCCCCCCCCCCACCACGAACAACATGGAAAATCACCTTTTTGCATGGCTAACACTGATGTTTCCTCTTGTGTTTCTTGCTTCTTTTAGTGTTCGAGGACGAAGCATGCTAATGCATGGGAACATATCATGAAAACTGATAGATTGTGTGAGGGTGTGATACTTTTAGACTAAATGGCTATCTCATAATCTTGGTTTTATGACGTTTTATTTCAATATTCTCGCTACTGTTTGCTATTTATGAGGGGGAATTTGTAAGGGGAATCTCCCAGAAGGGGTTTTTATGTAAAGGGAAGGGGGATAAATGCCAAATAAGTGAATTTATAGGTGATAACTATCCAGTTTTTAAGTGTTTTCTTTGAGTATGTCCTAACCTTTGGAGACCCCCCTCACCACGCCACTCCTTTGTTTGTGAGTATGCATATGAATATACTCTTCCGATTAAACTCACGATAATTCTGAAATATAAGGGGGGGCTCTGGGTAAATATCCCTTCCACCTCCAGATTTCACCTGAAGAACCTTTCACAGTAATTGGAAAATTTTGGCCTTAAAGTGATAAAGCACTAGTATTAATAAACGGGAGGAAATACAGGGTACAAGTAATCATATCTTCATTCAATTGTGCTTGATCACTCGAATTTAGTTTATTCTTTTTATATTCTCGGCCTTCTTTCTTTTTCCAAGTTGTAATTGCCTAAGCCAATGGCCTGGAAAAGCAAAAGAGAGCTTATTCAAACCCGTCAAAAACAGTGTCAAGGTACAATAATAAATATAGCATTGGAATCGCCATGGTCAAAAGCCCTGTACTGGAGAATGACACACCTTGAACAACAGAGAAAAACAATTTTTTTCCCTGATGTCTCTTCTTTTCCATCTAGGGGTGATAACATAAACCAGTTGTCGTAGAATGTTGGAAAAGGGGGATTCGGGATTTGGGAGAAAAACCCTTTTTCTAGGAAAAATGAAGGAAATTAAAAGAATTGTAGCTGTGTTAGCTGTGTAAATAATATAATGTACTGAGACTTGTTTTATTGTTATTGCAGTTTTCCAGCCACAATGCTACGACGGCGTCAAGGCGGAATAATAAATGTAGTATTGGAATCCCCATGGTCAAAAACTCCATGCTGGAGAATCACTCCCCTTGAACAACAGGGAAAAACAATTTTTTGTCCTGATGTCTCTTTTTTGCTTCTCGGTCTTCGTCTATTTGAAAAGAACTGATATTCAAAGCGTTACACCTACCACTTCCTACCCAGATTATTGAAAGTATTAATATTATTCTGTATCTGTCAATTTATGATAAAATTAAACTATTTTGTTGTTATTTTTGATGCAATTGTAATTTTCAACTCTGAAAACCGGCTTCAGGGTTAACGAAGTCAATTAGATATGATACCATTTCGCAGAGAAACATACTTGTCAAAAGCTACATGTGTTATTTCATATGTATCATGTATTATATAAAGGTTTAGTTAAAAATAAATTTTTATATAGAACTACCTTGCGATACTTAAAAAGAAGACACTAAACATGGCAATTTCCGTTTAAATGAGCCGTTTTCTAACATTCTAAGACCGCTGGTTCGGAATAATCACCCCTAGAAAAAAAGAGAGACACATCACAACTACCCAACCCTCACATCTGTCACCATTTTCGGAGGTTTCATGCTCTTTTTCAAAATTCCTTATATTTTTTTTTTTTGCAAAAAAAATTACTATTAAGATTAGTCAAAATAACAGTGAACATTCCAGAATCAAAATCGCATAGCAATTCTTCCTCACTGAATGGCTTTTTTATTCAAACGCCTTTCTGAACTTCCCGTTACTATGGGCCAAGGTTCACTCTTTTTAGGTTGTAACCACAACTGCAACCATGAAAGTGGGGCGTGTACACTATTTCAGGGACAGCTAAAGCTAGAATTTGAAACCTCCACAGAATGTTGAGGGGATATGGTAGGTAGGTAGGTAGGTATGCGTTTATTTCATCAAATAAAAATTACTAAAATTGCACTTACAATCAATAATATACTGCTCAATTTAGGGACCTAAAATGTCCCTGTTCAGCAGCAAAACTACAACAAATAAATGATAACCATTCATTCAAAATCAAAGAAATACGAAAAAAAAAATATTGAAATAAGACAAAATGTGCCTCCTATGTGCCTCCAGGTATTCAAAAGAGCGTATCCGCAAAATCTCAGGGGCGACTAAGGGCACTAAATGAAAGCTGCCAGGGAATTTTTAATCAGATCAAAAGGTACTATGTGTATCCAGGCTGTCAAAAGGGTCCACTTGTAATATCTAGGGAATAGCTAAGGGTATAGGGATGAAACTTTAAGGGAATATTGAGGGGATTTTGGTATAAGTTTAAAAGACAGTATGCGCATCAAAGGTTTTTAAAAGACAGTATATCATTCAGTCTGTTAAAATGACCTACCTACAATAGCTTAACAACGGCTAAGGGTAGCCTATTCATTTTGTTCTTACGTTATTTAAGAATTATATGGGTTGATGTGAATAAACAAGCGCCTAAATGTACTTATCATGGAGCATTAGTGCAACCAGCAGAATCATCGAGATGTCTTTCAGAGATTATCATATCTAGAAAACAGCTTATTTTAAAGAACAAGTCGTTCCTATTTGAAGCTCTTCAAATTTGTCAAAGTTTATAGAACATTACTTATTCAATGAAAACATTCTAGCAAGCAAAAGGTTTGTTGGAATATTAGTCAACAACAGTTTTTACCGCATCAACCACGCTCAGGAAATTATGTCGTTGTTAGATCATTTTTACTAAGGATGAGGGTCATTTCCAGTTTTTTTCAGGAGGAGGGGGCTCATAAAAGGACTTTTTCGGGGAGGGGGTACAAAAAACTTCAAAAAAGAATCAAAAATTTGTTTATATTCATTTTTGTTACGTTTTTATGAGTCAGACAAACATCTCGGAGGGGGAGAGGGGGGGTGGTTTAACACCCCTGGATACAGCCAGTAAGAAAGACTGCAGTTTTAGTTCCCCACAATTTTTGGAAATCACTATATTTGAAAGTGTATGCTGTCGATTTTTAAACTGAGTAACTTGAGTGGGGATAGACCATATCTCTATTAAAAATGCATTAATGATTTAATCAAACAGTTCGTGGTAACGAACTGTAGTAAGGAGCGACCCGGCTCAATAGTAACAAAAACTCTAAAAAATTGAACTTTGATATCAATAGCTACATCAAAAGAATCGCATTTTAATGCTGATTTTAAATATATAAGTTTCATCAAGTTTAGTCTTACCCATCAAAAGTTACGAGCCTGAGAAAATTTGCCTTATTTAGGAAAATAGGGGGAAACACCCCCTAAAAGTGGTAGGATCTTAACGAAAATGACACCATGAGATTTAGCGTATCAGAGAACCCTACTGTAGAAGTTTCAAGTTCCTACCTACAAAAATGTGGAATTTTGTATTTTTTGCCAGAAGACAAATCACGGGTGCGTGTTTATTTGTTTGTTTTTTTTTTGTTTTTTTTTTTTTTTCTTTTCCCCAGGGGTCATCGTATCGACCAAGTGGTCCTAGAATGTCGCAAGAGGGCTCATTCTAACGGAAATGAAAAGTTCTAGTGCCCTTTTTAAGTGACCAAAAAAATTGGAGGGCATCTAGGGAGGATCAAATTGGAGGGCAAAATTGGAGGGCATTGGAGGGCATCCCACGCTCCTTTTTTTCTCAAAGTCAACGGATCAAAATTTTGAGATTGTCATTTTGTTCAGCATAGTTGAAAACCATAATAACTATGTCTTTGGGGATGACTTACTCCCCCACAGTCCCTGGGGGAGGGACTGTAAGTTACAAACTTTGACCAGTGTTTACATATAGTAATGGTTATTGGGAAGTGTACAGACGTTTTTAGGGGGATTTTATTTTGTTTGGGGGTGGGGCTGGGGGGGGGCTATGTTGGAGGATCTTTCCTTGGAGGAATCTGTCATGGGGGAAAAAAATTTAATGACAAGGGCGCAGGATTCTCTAGCATTACTGTAAGAAAACAATGAAAAACAAACATGAAAACGTTTTTTCAAATGAAAGGAAGAAGTAGCATTGAAACTTAAAACGAACAGAGATTATTACGCATATGAGGGGTTCTAAAAATACTTTAGCATAAAGAGCGAGGTATTTAGGAGGAGATAAATACCTTGCTCTTTATGCTAAAGTATTTTTAGTAATTTCAACTATTTATTCTACGGCCTTTCTGATTCAGGGGTCATTCTTAAAGAATTGGGACAAAACTTAAGATTTAGTGTAAAGAGCGAGGTATTAACGAGGGTACAAACCCCCTCGTATACATAATAAAAATATAAGGTTATGAAAGTTTGTTACGTAAGTTAATTCTTAAGTTACGTATATTTTTTACTAATAAAAACGTTCATTAAAAATTAAAAGTTCTTGTTGCCTTTTTAAGTAACCGAAAAATTGGAGGGCAACTAGGCCTCCTTCTCCACCCCTTATTTCTCAAAATCGTCTGATCAAAACTAAGAGAAAGCCATTTAGCCAAAAAAAGAATTAATATACAAATTTCATTTTAATACTTTATGTGCGGAGAGCCAAAACCAAACATGCATTAATTCAAAAACGTTCAGAAATTAAATAAAAAAAAACTAATTTTTTTAGCTGAAAGTAAGGAGCGACATTAAAACTTAAAACGAACAGAAATTACTCCGTATATGAAATGAGTTGTCCCCTCCACAATCCCTCGCTCTTTACGCTAAAGTTTGACTCTTTGCCACAATTCTACTTTTTAAAACAATTAAAAGCTTTAGCGTAAAGAGCGAGGGATTGTGGAGGGGACAACTCATTTCATATACGGAGTAATTTCTGTTCGTTTTAAGTTTTAATGTCGCTCCTTACTTTCAGCTAAAAAAATTAGTTTTTTTTTTATTTAATTTGAACGGAGAACAGCTATAGAGAGAAAAATTGCGGTTGTATAAAATAGATCCAAACCGAAACTAACACTACGAAAATGTCGTTCTATAAGAAGTTTCCAAGCTAGGATTTGCCTTTTTTTTTCTCTCAGGGAAGAGGAAGATAGAAATTTTTGATTAGCGGGGTCCAAATATAACAAAATTGTATTTTTTGGTGATTGGGAAAGAGGACCAGACGAGCTTGTGGGAAACTCCATCTCTACTTCTTCTCGTACGTTAAGCCAGCGTTAAATATCTTACAGCTCAAATAACGTTGTAACTCTAGTGACTTCTAATTTTGTTTTTCGAGAGGAGGAGGCAGATAAGTTTTGCCAACTTCTGTGCCTCCTTTTGCCTCTTTACCACTCATTTTTTTATGCCTCTTTGCCAGAGGAGATTTGCGTTAGTTTTACCCCACTCATTTTTTTTATACTTGTTCAGAAATCTCAAACTAAAACTGCAAAAACCCCCGGACGATCATGGTTTATTTAAAAAAAAATCAAGTTGTTTAGCGGCACTAGTGTCTTAGAGCCATCACACTCAAGTTCTGTCGAGAAGTGAAGTTTGGTTAATGCTAGTTAAACAAAACATATGATGAAAATATAATAGGCCTACTTTAAATAAGAGTACTGAATAATTTTTATAATACTGTAAATACAATACTCTATCAACAAAATTAAGAAAACTGCAACTTAGAAATATGCGTCCAGAACGCCAAAATGTCACTAAGAATTGCGTTGAAATGAGCTCTGCCTTCTGCTGTTACTGACAACATCCCCATATCCTGAAAAAGTTTAATTGCCTCTTCTTCAGCCCTTGGCAAGTCATTTTAGCATCCATGGTCAAGCAATATTTCCTATCAACTCAAATCTCCGATTGAATGAATTTCACCCCGTGGTCTGAAAAAACGGTTATTTCATCAGCATTAACCACACTTTTTTCGACAGAACTTCAGTGTGCTGGCTATAAGACACAATTACCTTTTATCTTTATATAACAAAATATTCGCAACTTTTGTAGCAAAAGAGGGTTGCTTTGTTCCGTTTTTTTTTTTTTTCGTTTCATTTCTTATAGTTTACAGGAATTATTCAAAGCAGATTAAGGTATTTAGGTCTCAGCGAAAAAAAAAATTCATTATCATATCCACAGCTGAAAGCTCCTTAGTTTGAGGGCAAAAGTGACAGATTTTGTCAAATATTCAAAATGGATTGCTGCTTTCAGACGTACAAGAAGTTAGATTACCTCATTTTAAGCAGTTGTTTTGCCTATTATGCCTATAGCATCTGAACATTTAATTGACTGTTAATGAGACGGAATTCTGTTTAGTATTTATCAAAAATAAGCAGTAGCTTTTGTCCGAAGGTTCAAGATGATCGATGAGTTTCCATATATTAAAAATCAATTTTATGGAGTAAGTCTTGTTTGTTTTTTTTTTAATTTTTTTAATGATTTTTTTTTATTCTGTATAAAAGGAGTTTACATGCCCGTGATTATGCTAATCTTCAAAACTCTGACCCATATTTTATTCCATGCTAGGCGTTATTTTCATGTTTTCACCGTCTTAGCGCAAAAGTGAATCTCAAGAAATTCCAACGTTTTACAATAAATGTTTTAGTACAGTCATACCACATGCAATATAATGTTTGTAATAGAAAAACATAATCTATGAATGCGCATGATTTAAATAGAAAATAATGTATTAGTAGAAAAGCTCAAACTAAAAAAATAAGAATAAAAAATCGCCACATGAAAGTTATCCGGGACTATGGTGAAGATGCTAATTTTTTGCTGATATCAAATAGCTGGTGGGACCGAATTGTAAGTAACGAGCCACTACAACTGCTAACAACAGCTACGCACGCATCTCCTCCATCCCAATCTATCCAAAGACTCCCTCCTTACACCCTCTCAGGAATTTCCCATTTCCTTTAAATCTTTCTTTATGATATACTCCCACCCCAGACGAGGACGACATGCTTTCCGTTTAGCCCTAGACGATTGGCCGAACAGGACGATCTTTGGCAATCTGCCATCCTTTATCCGCAGAAAGTGCCCTAGCCATCTCAATCTTTCTCTCATTATAGCCCTAGAAAGTGGGATTTAACCACAGTTTTCGTACAGTCTAGTGTTTGAAATACGGTCAGTCAGCCGGGTACCCAGAAGAATCCGTTAATAATTTCTCTGGAAAATATCTAACAGTTCTTTATCTGCTTTTCGTAGAGCCCATGCTTCAGACCCCTATTTGACCACTGTACCTTCCAATATTCACTGTATCTTCCAATATTCTAATCTTGGTTTGCAAACTTATCTTCATATTCTTCCAAACTTTTTTAATTGTGAAAAACATCCTGAGCCTTGGCTATTCTATTTTAACATCTTCACTACTCCCACCATCTTCACTAATTATGCTACCAAGGTAAGCGAAGCTGCCCACCTAATCAATCTTTTCGTTACCCAACGTCACATTTTCATCGTCACTTATTCCTAGCTTTAGTGACTTAGTCTTCTTAACATTATTGTCCAAACTTATTCTAGCACCCTGAACTCGCATAACCTCAAAAAATTCATTCATTTTGCTCACACTTTCATCTAGGATGCTTAAATCATGAGCATAATCTAAGTCTAGGAGAGTTTTCCCTCCCTATTTGAATTTGTGGTCTCCCATTGGCTTTCCTGAGCTACTTAAGAAAAAGACCATCAAAATGACCCATATCAAGGGGGATAGAGCACAACCCCTCTTAACTCCTGATTTAATACGAAACCAGCTGCTAACCTCATTTCCTACCTTAGGAGCAACTCAGCTCAATAGTAGCCGAAACTCTAAAAGGCAGAATTTTTGATAACAATGATACACCAAGATAAATAACTTTTTATGCTGATTGCAAATATATACAATTTTTTAAGTTTAATGTTACCCGTCAAAAACTAAGAGCCCGAGAAAGTTTGCCTGATTTTTGGAAAGGAGTGGGGACGAGCCAAAGAAATCAAAGGATCTTAATGGAAATCATAACATCAGTTTTAGCAAATCAGAGAACCCCCAACATAGAGGTTACAAGCGGCTGTCTACAAGAATGTGGAATTTTGGATTTTTGGCCAGAAAAATTCCGATACGTACACAACGTATAGATAATCTTGCGTATTATCTATACGCAAGATTTCTTGCGTTATCTTGCGTAGATAACGCAAGAAATCATTTCAATCATGACTTTCACCTTTCCAGAGAAAGATTACTTAAAAAGTTTTCAAAATTATCTGAAAATAAAGCCGTAATACCTTCGTCAACTCTTGGACCAGGCATAATTAATTTTTCATCAAGGACCTTAGGTTACAAGAAAAGTCCGTATTAGAAAAAGGTCCAAAATTTTTGTTTAAAACTAATAAAGTCCCAATAGAAGAAATTATCTCTTCAATAGAAACATCTTTACATAGAAACCCCATCCTAATCAAAGATTTTAGCCTAATTAGAGCTTCAGAGTTTGCTTTAAAACCAGAAATCCCTAACAATTCTATCAAACCCTTGAAGATTCTTAATAATTTAAGAAGGGTGAATCTATTATTATTACAAAAGCAGACAAGGGTAACAATTTAGTTGTAATGGACACCAACGACTACGATTCAAAATTAAACGCTTTACTGAAAGATGAAAAAACGTACAAAAAACTTTCTTTTGACCGGACGGACTCATACACAAAGAAGTTTAAGAACGAGTTAAAGAGTTTGAAGGAAGATGGGAAGATTACACCTCAACTTTTCTACAAATTCTTACCAAGAAGTTCTTTGTACCCTAAATTATATGGACTTCCAATGATACATAAGCCAAATCTGCCATTACGACCAATTTTTGCGAGTACAAAGTCACCAACAAGTGCTCTGAGTAAGTGGTTAGTTTCATTATGTAAACCACTTATGTCTACACAAATTTCTTACATTAAGAATTCGTCAGAACTTGTAAAAAAAACTAAAAGAAGTGGAGATTTCTTCAAATTCTATAATTTCAAGTTTCGACATAGTGTCAATGTATACGAGTATTGATGTAATAGCCGCAGAAATTCTTCTTGAAAGAAAGATACTAAGGAATTTGGACTTAATTAGTAGTGAAACAGTTTTGGAAGTCGGTGTAATTATGAATTTAGTTGGGTTGTGCAATACGTTCACTTATTTTTTTCAATTCAAAGGGTTCTTTTCGAACAAGTAAATGGTTTACCCTTGGGGGCCCCTTTAAGTCCTTCATTAGCAAATTATTTTGTAGAAATATTGAAACAATAGCGTTAGATTCATACTTTTTAAAACATAAATTTTGGGAGAGATATATGGATTACATAATTTCAGTATGGAATTATGGGATGGAGGAATTAAAAAGTTGTTTTAGAACATCTTAATTTTTTTTTTGGGGGGGGGGGTGATTTAAAATTTACAATAGAATTAGAAGGTGATAATCAACTTCCTTTTCTGGATGTTCTTCTTTTAAAAAATAAAAATAGTCTGGATTTTAAGATTTACAGAAAACCTACTAACAATAACAGATTTTTGTCGTTTTTCTCCGGTCATGCTCGCCAAGTAAAAATTGGTTTAATCATATCTTTAACTGACCGCATTTTTAGAATTTGCTCTCCAAAATTCATTGAGGAGGGATTACTGTTGTTAAAAGAGATTTTAATTAGTAACCATTATCCGCGTTGGTTAATTGGCCAGACTTTTTCGAAATGAAGGAAAAAATCTCTAGAGTTTTCTGACGATATTCTGGAAACAACAGAAAAGAAAGATATTTTTTGTTCTCTACCATATGTTCCAGGGTTGAGTGCAAAAATTAAAAGAATTTTACAAAATAATGGCTTAAAGGTAGCTTTAAGAGGTAGTAATACTTTGGCTAGTTTTTTAAATTAAGGAAAGGATCAAACCTCCGTAGAGCAACAAAGAGCGTCTAATAAAATCCCATGTACTTGTGGAAGCTCTTATGTGGGACGTACTAACCAGAATTAAAAATGAGATTGCTACAACATCATAATTCTATTTCATCGTCTTTAGAGCAAAATACCAAACCTGGAAATTTCACGTCGGCCCTTTCGGAACATATCTATAATTATCCAAATCATTTTATTTTGTTTGAAAATGTTTCTTTGATTTCTAGGGACCAACGTTTAAAGCAAATTTTCAGGGAAACAATCGAAATTAAGAAAATTTTATTCAAGAATAATTCCATAAACAGAGACACGGGTGAGTTTGGATTGAACTCAATTTATGATAATTTACCAAGGTCGAATAAAGTAAATATCACCTCACCTAAGAGCTATGACCTCTGTCCACGTAATATGTCAGATAAATCTAATGAACCAGAACCAAAAAGGTCAAAGAGATTTGCTTCTGCTGTTGCTTTGAAAAAATAAGAGCAATAAACTATATGTAATTAGTTTATTAGGTATAAATTTTGTTTATTTCCTTTTTTCCCAAAGATATTTGACCAAAATTTGAAATAACTATTTGATTCAGTATACTTGAAAGGTACAATGACTATGCTGTTGGGAATTTTGTAACCCACAACGGCCTCTGGGGAAAGGGTTGTAAGTTACGCAGTTCGCCCATTGCCTATTCATAGTATTATTGCAGGGAAAAATACAGAGTATTGTTCTTTTGAGAGAGAGGGAATTTCCTTTGGGATGATTTTCCGTGAGGAGAAACATTTGTCAGAGGACATTTTTCAGGAGGAAATCTTACACGGGGGAGAGGGAAGGGCATTTCCTAACATGATTTGAAAAACAGTCAGAAAATAACCTTTTATCACAATTCTTTAAGAAAGACTGCTCAAACAACTGGGTCGTTGAATTTGGATGAAAAGTTTAATACAGTAAATATATTAGCAAAATTTAGGTAGCAATAAAAATTTTCTATTCAAAAAGTCAGGATGTTTACACTTCCCAAAAAAAAGGTTTAAAAATTATTCTGCAAAATTTCTGTATGATGAATAAATTGCAGTTGTACTATGTAATTAAAGGCAAAAAGTTAAAGAAAACACAAACCAAAACTTTCTTGGGACAAAACTCAATTGGCTAGAAGCATTATTCGAATTATGTTGTGGTTGGTTAGTAGCATTATTCCAAGGGGCCATGCAACTGAGCCCCTTCCTCGTCTGACGCTTCCTCGACTGGCAAAAAATACTTTTTTCTTATAACCTTAGACCAAGTTAAAAAAAAAATTAAGCCTCCTTCCACTGAGAAGTTTTTACAGGAACTTTTAAGCAAATAATAATACCAAGATTTTAGGGTTCAAATAACTAAAAATGTCAATACTGATACTTCGTCGCTGTGCAAAGCTGCCTAAGGCAAATACCGCTCCGTACGCCGCTTTGCACCTTATTTTATCCAAAAAACAACTATTTATCCCCTTCTTTGAATTTCACATTGCCTTCAAATCAAATGTCACGACCTCTTCTCCACTTATTCAAGTTTATATTATTCAATTTTTTATTCAAATTTTGACCAACCAACCAATTTATTTCTCTTGCTAATAGTATGATCTATGCCACTCAAATCATCTGCTAAACCTTAAGTCCAGGAGAATTTTCCCTTCTTAGTTGATCCCATTTTTCTTATAGTCTCTGTCGGTTTCCATAGGACAAAGTCCATCAAAATAATTCCTATGAATGGAAATAAAAAACAACCCTGCTTAACTCCTGATTCCACGCCTAACTAACAACCAGGGGCGTAGCTCCAGAATTTTTATTTGGGGGGGGGAGGGAAGGGGGTCCTCTTCTAGAGAGTCAGATGGCTTGGGGCATGTAAAAAAGTTTTTCAAATTATTTGGGGAGGGACAACTGTCCCCCTTGCCTTCCCCATGGTACACGATGGCTAACAATTTTTCATGTACATGATGGCTAGATGGCTAGGCCAGATTCTGCGGATGAAGGACGACAGACTGCCACAGATTTTTGGCCAACCGTCTGAGGCTACACAGAAAGCAGGTCGCCTTCGTCTGGGGAGGGAGGATGTTATAAATAAAGATTTAAAGGAAATGGGAATTTCCTGGGAGAATTGAATAAATTTGGCTGGAGCAGGAGCGTGCATAGCTGCGTTGGCATCAGGCGGTTTGCTGCTGTGGTGAGTTATTAGTAGTAGTAGTTGTTGTTCTAGTAGTAGAATCATATAATTATCACATGAAAATAATCCTAAGAATAATGGAATTTAGGGAAAATGTACTCCCCTGATCCTCGTATGACCTAATTGAATATAAACGGGCCTTAAATATAAGAAAAACATTATTTAAAGGACGACACACCTTTCATCGGCATATGTAGATAAAATTATCAGTAGATGCAATTCTTGTTGTTCTAGTCAGCAGCAAAAACAAATCAATATTGATTTAAACGTTGTTGGATCTGCTAGTCTCTGCGTCTTAAATTATCCTTTTTTTATTTTTTTTTTTTTTTTAACCCCACTGAGACTCAAATCCTCAAGGCTGAACTGTAAAACACACCTTATCACGTAAAGCCTATGGCATGAAAAAATCATTTCAGTTTGTAACAGATTAGAGTAATTGCAAAGAAATATTCAAAAGAATCATTAGGTATATTCAAAATATTCAAAATAAAATCATTAGGTATTTCCCCTTTTTCACAAATCGTATTCATAATCTTCAGTAGCTTATTTCTAACCTGAGAGCCACAATCCAAAAGTGATAAAATTATTTCAGCTTGTAACAGATTACTGTAATTGCAAAGAAATATTCGAAAGAAGTAAGATTGCGCCATCCAGTTGAAATGAATTGAAATGTTCAACCTAAGTTAAAGTTGATTCCTAGCTTTCTTTGTAACCAGGTGGAATGCGATATGAAATTTAAAATAGCCTAAATAAAAAGGTAAGTTAATACCTTCCAGATGACATGTTATATTATAATCATTTAATTGAGGGATATAGAACTAAAATGTTTGTTACAGACCAACTGCCGCCTAGGATTTTCAGCGCCTGTTGCCGATTTAAGTCTTGTATCTTCCCCCAACCTTCAAAAACACAATAAAAGTAAGCAAAATACTCTGTTTATCAGCCCCCCAAAGGCAGTGTCCAGGATCAGACGTCAACCCCTTGCCCCTCCCCATAGCATTGCCACTGACTGACGCTTCTTCGTCCGCAGACGGAATACTTTCAGTATTAGACAATTGCATCTAAGCTATCCAAAAGTATAGCTCAATATTAGCACAGCCAAAGAAGGAGGTTCGGGGTCTTTACTTCTTTCTTCCCTGAAAATCTGCATATTGATGCATAGATACGTACTTCTTAAGAACATTATTAGTTTAAAAATGACAAAAATAAATACATTGTCGTAGCAGCCAAGGTCAAGCTACCTCTAAATGGGTAAATGGAGAGATCTGTGGGAGGTAAACAGAAAGGTTGTACGAAAGCATAGGATGGCTGGCCCCCAGCCCCTCCTCCCCCCGATGCACTTCCTGGCTGAAGGGTCAAGAAACGGAGATCAGCACTGCTGGTGGGGACTGTAGAAGTCCAGTGACGTATTCTTTACGCTTTTTTTTCACCTTGAATGAATTTCCTTCCCTAAGCGAGTCAAATTCCCTCAAAATATTATTCTGGCTGCTCATTTATACTATATTAATGTATTTGTGTTATATATTAAATTAAAGATTTAATAGTTTAATGATCGAATTAATCATAATTGTCTTTCTGTAAAGGTTAATACCAGGAGCACATTTAAAGGAAATCCTACGAAATTCTGAAAACCACTAATAAACATAAATACTTACTTATTTCATTCCTAAAGGCACATTGATTGACTTTGCCCCTACCCTCCTCTCTTCGTCCTGATTGATAAATCGACAGCCAAATTTATTTATACACATTATATTTCGCATTAGTGCTACTCTTTTCTTCGCCGATTTAGCGGCATTCCAGTTCGCTCTACGCCATTCCAAAATATAATTAAATAAAAAAATACAAGTTTTTTTAACGGAAAGTAAGGAGCGACATTAAAACTTAAAACGAACAGAAATTACTTCGTATATGAAAGGGCTAGCTTCCTCATCAACGCCCCGCTCTTCAAGCTAAAGTTTGACTCTTTCTCTTAACTCTACTTTTTAAATCAGTTAAAAAAACTTTAGCTTGAAGAGCGGGGCGTTGATGAGGAAGCTACCCCTTTCATATACGAAGTAATTTCTGTTCGTTTTAAGTTTTAATGTCGCTCCTTAGTTTCCATTAAAAAACTTGTTTTTTTTTATTTATTTTCTGAACGTTTTTGAATCAATGCATGTTTTGATTTGGCTCTCCGCAGATAAATAATTAAAACGAAATTTGCAGATTTTTTTTTTTTTGCTAAATGGCTTACTCATAGTTTTGATCGAATGATTTTGAGAAAGAAAGGAGAGGGGGAGGAGGCCTAGTTGCCCTCCAATTTTTCGGTTACTTAAAAAGGCAACTAGAAATTTTAATTTTTTTACAAATGTTTTTATTAGTAAAAGATATACGTAACTTACAAATTAGCATACGTAACGAACTTCTGTATTCTCATGTTTTATTACGTATACGAAGGGGTACATCGTCAGTACCTCGTCAGTGGTACATCGTCAGTACCTCGCTCTTTACACTAAAGTTTAAATACTGTCCCAATTTCTTAAGAATGACTCCTGAATCACAAAAGCCGTAGAATAAATAGTTGAAATTACTATAAAAATACTTTAGCGTAAATAGCGAGGTATTAGGAGGAGGTTAGCCCATCATATGCGTAATAACTTCTGTTAGTTTTAAGTTTTAATGCTTCTCCTTACTTTCAGTTGAAAAAACTTTTTCATATTTATTTTTTCATTGTATTTTTTTAAATAATGCTAGAAAATCCTGCACTCCCTTCATGAAAATTTTCTTCCCCTGTGACAGATTCCTCCGAGGAGAGTTCCCCAACATATTCACCTCTTCTCAACCCCCCCCCCCCAACCTAATATCTCCCTGAAAACATCTGTACACTTCTAAATAACTATTACCATATGTAAGCACTGGCCAAAGTTTGTAACTTGTGGCCTCTCCCACGGGGACTGTGAGGGAGTAAGTCGTCCCCAAAGACTTAGTTACAAAATTTTTTGACTACGGTTAATAAAATGGCTATCTCAGAATTTTGATCTGGTGACTTTGGGAAATTAATTAGCGTGGGAGGGGGCCTAGTTGCCCTCCAATTTTTTGGGTCACTTAAAAAGGGCACTAGGAATTTTCATTTCCGTTAGAATGAGCCCTCTCGCCAGATTATAGGACCACTGGGTCGATACGATCACCCCTGGGGAAAAAAAACAACAAATAAACACGCATCCGTGATCTGCCTTCTGGCAAAAAATACAAAATTCCACATTTTTGTCGATGATTTTAGGGGGTTTTCCCCCCTATTTTCTAAAATATGGGTAAAACAAAAATGATGGGTAAGATTAAACTTGATTAAACTTATACATTTACAATCAGCATTAAAATGCAATTCTTTTGATGTATCTATCGATATCAAAATTCCATTTTTTTAGAGTTTTGGTTACTATTGAGCCTTTTTTTGGTTACTATTTTTGGTTACTATTTTTCGTTACCACGAACTGTTTGATGGGAACATATAAAGTGGACTGTATATTTATCCATCAGAAAGGGGGGCTGGCAAAGTGAGGCAATGTGCCTTAGAAATGAAATAGGAGCTATATTGGTAATCTAGTCATTAAAAGAGGAAGAAAAGGGTGAATTTATTTACGATTTTTTATAGCATTGATATATATTTTCAGTTTTGGGTGACCTTCAGTGCGAAACTTGCCAAAAAGCTGTTGGCAATCGTAGTGAAAGATTCATTTCCTGAATAGCTACACATAGAAATAAAACAGGAGAGATGCTATTCAACTGACCGTTCAACGCCCTTTCCAAACATATTATTAACTAACGTAGCAGTTGGTTTTCCCTCCACCCCCCTCTCGCACCCGTTAGTGTTTAGATATTTTGATATTTCGAGGCCGGATTAAAATATTGCCGAGTTTGTTATTTTTGTTATTTTTTGTACTTGTCTTTCATAAACTTTCGGCTTATAACGCTGAATTAATTTGGGTAAAAGAAAATACTATGAATTCATAGGTTAATTCATATTAGTTTTTTTTTAAACAAAGTTTTTTTTTTGGAATTTCACTTATTCTGCCAAAAAGGATAAAAATAGAAAAAAAATACTCTATTTCCAGTATAGAAATAATAATCGGTATCATAGTTATCCATAAGAAAACAAAAACTAAAAAAAAAACATAAAACCGAAGCATTACCAAAGACAACAGTAATGACAATTTAAATTATACCATTAATAAATAGTATTCATGAAATTAATTTAACTCGGGAATAGTAGCATGGACATTGTCGATGTCGAAAAATATTTAAGGAATTCATATTTTATGTCTTAAGTGTAATTTGTTTCTTTTTTCAAAAATGTTCAAAATCTGTAATCTAAATCAAACACACAATTAGAATCAAATTTTCACAAATTAAATGCATAAAAATCAAACTAATTGGAAAACTTCCTAAGCTGTGTAATAAGTTTCGTTACATACGCATATACCTATGATGGGAGCTGTCGGTTATTGTTCCCGTTAAGAAAAACCGAAATTTTTGGGATTTCGCCACTAGTTTTTCATATTTTTCATTCGATTCGACAATTCTGTACAGTTTTATCCCCCTCCCCTACACACCCAGGGTGAAAATGTGACCCCCCCCTTCTGAAATAAATATATGTGAATTTAGTTGTTTATGGAGGTAATATAGGTTACTCTCTTAATCTTACACTCTTAATCTCCTCAAATTTTCCAGGGCAACAATTCTGGCAATCTGGCCTGCAGATTTTCAGACTGAATTTTTTTTCTTCTGAAATCAAGGTTTTAATTCCGAGTATTGTGGCAATGCATAAATACTTATCCCACAGCTAAGGCGCCATAGTCCCAGTTAGCCACTTAGCCACTGGAACTCAACTTTTTATATAACTTGAACTCGGTCTTCAAAGAAAACTTTATTTTAATCCCTGAGAAACTAAATAATCGCTATTTTTAGTTCACTTAGAGCTTGCCTTAGGTGTGACACATCTTCTAAAAGTAGTACATTTTCCGTTTTGAATCGAGTAGCATCCTGTTTTAGCGATGTGATTTCAGTGAGAGTGATTTTTAGTTGATGCTCGATAATAGCGAGTCGTTCATTTTTTTTCAGTTTGCAATCTAGCAATTTCTTCTTTCAACTGTGACATGTCCGATAAAGCAGCTGCAAGCTGAGCTTTAACCATACGAGACTCATTTAAAATCTGCTCTTGCTTTTCCTTCAGAATATTGTCATTCTCTGTCTTCAGCTGAGTAATTTCCTCTTTCAATACTGAAAATTCACTTCGATCTTGCCTCAGCTGCGACACATCTTCCAAAGTAGTGTATTTTCTGTTTTGAATCGAGTCATTTCAGTGAAAGTGACTGTAACTTCACTTAGAGCTTGCCTCAGCTGCAACACATCTTCCAAAAGTAATGCATTTTCCGTTTTGAATCGAGTAGCATCCTCATTTAGCGATGTAATTTCAGTGAGAGTTGTGTCAGGATGATGCTCAATATTAGCGAGTCGTTCATTCTCCCTTGATAATATATCCTTTTCAGCTTGCAATCTAGCAATTTCTTCTCTCAACTGTGACATGTCAGATAAAGCAGCTGCAAGCTGAGCTTTAACCATACGAGACTCATTTAAAATCTGCTCTTGCTTTTCCTTCAGAATATTGTCATTCTCTACACAGCAGATTCAGCTCCACCTAATTCACAACAGAAAAAGACTGGATGGGTCTATTCGACTAATAATCCCCTTACCTTTGAACAAGCAATAAAGATGCTTAACATGCTTATTCTGGGAAAAACTTTGCCTAAAATAGAATGCTGTGATGGTATATTGGCCTTTGTATTGAGAGGAATTGCGGAGTTCCTAGCAGGTATAACTTGCACCAATAAAAACTTTTTAAATATCATCGATATTATTCAGTCAGTAGAAAAAGACTTAAAATCACATTACGTCGAAAAATCACAATCAAGCACAGAAATACTTTGCAAGATATTCTGTCCTTTTATGACACCGTTAGCTGCTTCCAGATATTACACGATTATATACCAACTTGTTCCACTGGGAATGTCAAATTTTCGCTGCCAGATGGAAAAGATCAAGTATTATCGTTTCCCTTCAATGTACTGGATTACTGAAGCCTTTTCACTTAATCGTCAGTTTCCATGGAATTATATCTGGAATCAGTACCCTCATGAAGGCCAGGCAATCTTTAAGGCGTCACACCTAATGAGCAAAGACCCATATATATGTTTCTCAAAACGCTGCACCAGAGCGCCTGAGTCGTATATAGAATATAGCGCATGGGTGGCGAAATACATGCTCCGCAAATTGAACCCCAATATTAAATTTGGCTCATGGGATGAAGAACGAGTTTGCCAGACAATAAATCATCAGCTTCTTGCAGTATTTATTGACGATTATTTTGCAAGAAAGGAATTGACCAGATTTGCTCCAATTCCAATTTTCTACAGAGACAATGGTGGTGAAGTCGAATGGATTAATATCGAAGGAGTTAATATGGGTGAAACAGCTGGTGGTAGAAAAGGGAGTAATCTAGAGAATGGAGGTATTATAAATCAAAGAGCTATTGATTTGGAGCGGTGTAATACAGAGAGTGTAATTGATGTGGATGAAGGGGTTGATACAGAAGATGTACAAATGGATGTCTTTACAGAGGGCGGAGTTGATACGGACAAATGGGTTGATGCAGAAGAGGAACTATTGAATATCCTAAAAAACGGCGGAGTTGTTATGGATGAAAAGGTAGATTCAGAAGATAAACTATTGGGTATCCTAGAAAATGGCAGAGATGATATGAATGAAGAGGTTAATGAAGAAGATGTACTAATGGATATCTTTAAAAATTCCTAAGTAAACAATTATCTCTTTCAAACTTTTTTGTATTTCTTCCTTTTTATTATTTCTCTTCTATTTTTATTTTATTGATTTCCTTACCTTTGTTACAACTACTTATTTTACTTTCACAGCTTAATAACCTTTGTTCTCTTATCTTTATTTGTTTCGAAGTGTAAAGGGTGGCTCACGCAAGTGTCACTTTTGTTTGAAGCCACAAAGAAAAATTTTAAGTTTCTCCTCGTTATTGTAAGATTTAACTTGGATGTTATCAAAAAGCTGAATATAGATACTGGATTAAAAAGAAAATCAACCTAATACTAGGGCAATAACTTTATTGAAAGCCTTAGTAGAAATAAAAACCGTGATAGGTGGAGGCGGGTTTGGTCTTTGTGAGAAGGGGCTCCAGAATTCCTTTGTATAGAATTTTTTTTCCGGTTCCCCCTCTGCATCGTCAAAAATTAAATTTTGTTGGTATTCTCATTGAAACTTTTTGTCTTTAGTATTCCCATTTTAAAATAACGAGAAATATATCTCCCTTTATAGACATTGAAAAGCGAATTTTGTATCTCTTCTTAAGTTGTTGTGAATTAGGGCCACTTGTATCACTTGTGTAAAACTATTCAGTAAAATAATCTAAATATTATAAGGCAAAAATTAAACAAGTAAAACTTTGATATATTAAAAACTTCTTGGTTTCAATTAAATTATGTTTTTTTCCTTAGAAGTTAAGTCAAAGCCCTGCTATATATGTGTATCAACTTGCAGCCAGTGTGAAACATTTAAAGCGAGGAGAAGAAAGGTCTTAATTCAGACTTGTTCTGTGGTACATTTAATTAAAATTACATATGCTCCACAGCTTGATTGCCCCTGATTTTGATATTATTTTGTATAATATTATATTTTGCGTGTCTTTAAAAATGAAACCTACTGTGTGAAACATTATGGCTATATGCGTTTAGCAAAGGATAGGCCAAACAATGCGCTGAGGGGACAAAGATTATATTTTTGGTACTTTTTTCGGGTAGAGTTTTTACAAAAGTCGTGTGACGGAGTTTGCTTGCGTGTGTTTCTTCGATTGGCAATGCTGTAAAGAAAATAAAATCGAAAAACACTGTATTTTTCGACAGCCAAGAATTTATTCTTAACATCCTACTTCTTTTCCAGAATTTTTTCCGGTTTCTTTGATCTTTGTAATTACAATGAAAATAATCAGTATATAAAATCAGATAAAATTAACATAGCCAGAAGTATGTCAAAAATTCATAATAATTACGAGAACAATAACATCAAAACGATTTCCTCCCCTCTTATATATTTGTATTTACCCACCATCGCTCGGATGAGAAGCAATTATTTTTAAAGTTGAAGAACTTAGCTTTTAAGCTGTGGAGCATATGTTTACTTACGACGAAAGTATCATAAATATGTTTTTACTGAAAAAAGAGAACTAAATAAGATTAAACCCTTATACAGGCAAGGGAAAGAGAACAAAAATAGTTCCCACATTCAAGGCCATATCCAGGGAGAGTTTAGGGAGTTTTAACTCCCCCCTGAAATGTCTGCTTGACTCGTAAAATGAAAAAGAATATAAGTAAATTTTTGGTGTGTTTTGAAGTTTTTTTTATATCCCCCCTCCCAGCGAAAAAATCCTGGATACGGTCCTGACCATGTTTCATCCTTATCCTTAACACTCTGCTGGTCCGATCCTGTTTATTTCTGCTTCTTCTTCTTCTATAAGTTAGTATATATTACTAAATGGTGATTCTGGTCATTTGCCACTTCTCAGACATATCTAGGTGAATAAAGTTATTCAACACTTGATGGAAACCAGCTGAAGAAGTTGGTAAACGTCAGGGTAGTACCATCTCAGTCTCAAAAGACAGGCACCAATCAATTCTTACAATAGAAAATTGAATATATAAACAGAGCTAAAATTCGCTTTGCATAATCAGCAAGTTTTAGGCTTGATTTTATCTTTTTTGCCACCAGAGGGTTTCAGCAATTCAAAATAATTTCTTGTACAAGAGACACGGATTGTTAGCCAGAATTACCTTTAAGTAAGTTACAACAGTATTGATAAGTAAGTAGTTCGTAATAATATCTCGTTTCTAAAGCTGTTTTCCATTTTTCATGTCGTTCCAGCCCAAAGGTGGTAGATTTTGATATATATGCCTGGATTGTTTTTTGTTTTTATTAGTATTATTATTATCTTTTTTTACTCGAGTGCTGGTGCAATAGGTTTTCCAGTAGTACAATAAACTAAAACCATAAACTAAGAAATCAAAATTATATTTCGAAATAAAACTGTATATCTCAAATTATATTTCCGTAAAAAACAAAAATAGATTTATTTATCCTGTCTTTTTCTATCTGAGCTACCAAATATTGGCTCTAGTAATTAAAAAGTTGTTGCGTGAAATTGCTGGTAAAAATTGGTTATACGTCCCATTCCGCCAGTCAGTTGATTCGATTGATTGTATCAGTTATTTCCTAACTTATTCGGTTCTACAGTACTAAAGTATATTTTATGAAAATGTGTTGCGTCTTCTTTTCCTACTTCCCGTAATAATCCCGTAATACACAAATAAGAGCATTTGACATCAAAATTAAATTTTATCGTTTCTTGAATGTCATCAATCCATCCTCATACAAACTACAGGTGCAAAATTGGAACACATTCTTCATTTTTTGGTTTTCATATAAAACTAATGTTGTATAACATACCGCTTATTGAATTAGAACAGCCGAAACGCATCTTAAAATCCCACATGAACTTGCAAGAGCAGAGTTATTAATAATATTGTTTTTAAGTCTTTGTTTGTTTATCTACATATACAGCGTAAAGCAAAACTGGGTATCACTCAATCAGCCAAATTACAAATTATAAGGGTCATATATGCATTTTTAGAATAAGCATTTTAATTCCTCCCGTTAAATTTTCTCCATCCCATAACACACAAATTGAGAATTGATCTTGTTTCTCTAAATCTTAAATTAATATTGTCACACGAAAGCTATTTGTAATTTGGCTTTTGTCTAAATTTTTATTGGAAAATTACTAAATTACTAAAAGAATATTACTAAATTTTAACAGCTTGAACCAGCCTTTTAGGAATAAATTGTTTTAGTTTATTGTGCTTCAGCACTTTAAGCAGAATTGTGATAATTTTAGAATATTTTGATAATCAGTTTTGTCCACACTGAACGCTTCAATTTTCTTACAAATTTATTGATTATCGATGAATTGCTGAAATCAATTCACTGTATTTTCAGTTTTGAAGCAGAATTATTTAACTTGACAAGTATTGATTGTATAAACTATTAATAAGGATGTTTCAAAAATTGTAAGGCGTTCAGTTTTTAATTGTATTATTATTTATTTCTAATTTATCGTTGATTGATTTTAATGGCACTGTTTTAATTTTAAATGGAACGCATATTTGCTAGCAATCCAACCCGGATGTGCTGCTGATGATTTTTATGCTTGTATAAAAATATCTTGTGTTTTTGTACTCTCCAAAAGTGACGTTTTAATTTATAATGTGTAAATTTGTCGACGGAGACTAGTCGGACAAACATTACGCCTAGGGGACGTAACCAACAAAATCTGCCCTAGTGTGTGTAAGCAAGTGAATATGATATTTTATGCTAAATTTGCAGTTATGTATTTATGCTGTGCTATGTTTGTGATTTGCAATTTTTGATATGCTATGCCTACAATTTATCATTCCATTTTCAGGTGCTATACTATACCCACTTATTTATTGGGCGTCCATTAGCCTTTTTACTTAGGGTAATAATTAAGAATACTTTGTTTTATGTTTAGAATTGATGTATTGCAGAATTTCATATTTGTGGGTAAACTCCTGATGGCAGTAGTAACCTTTGCTTGTGCTTTGTTTTTCATCAATTTATTATATTTCTTGGCGATATTTTTGTCAAAGCCCTTTTTAATTTACTTACGATTTCATTGTCTATTATTGCACTATTGCAGGTTTGGCAGGTAGATAGAATATGGGAAATGACATTGGTGGTGGAATAAGCTTGTCTTCTTCTTGTCTTCTTCTTGTCTTCATTTGAATACTAATACCAGAAAAATGGTGATAGGATCTACCGATTAGTTACATGTTACCAGCAGCAGTAGCAAGAAGTTACCCTCCGTTATAAACTAAAATTTTTAGGTTCGCATTCTCTTTGCGTAATATCAACTCTGAAGATCTTACTCTGGCAATATTCACCACCACTAGTATCTCTAAGAAAATATTTCTAAAGATTCTCTAAGAAGGACTATTTTTCTAATGTTTTGAAGAAGTTTATATCTACTCTCCAAGAAAGCAATGGCAAGTTTCTACTGTTCAAATAAAAACAATGGTTATTTTTTGTTTGAAAAGTTATTATACAGGGAAAAGGTTGGAAAACCCTTCGTCTTGAATGAATCGCTGTGAAACGTCTCCGTGATCTTAAATAATTAGGGAAGAAAAGAGTAGTGGATATAGATCATTGTAAATCCAAAAAGCCCTCACTACTCAGATGAGGCTCATTTGATTTGAAGTTGGAAATTATGGTTCCCTTTTTAAGAGTCCAAAGTGATCTGATGGCAACCAATCCCCGTCCCAACGCTCATCATTCCCCAAAGACATCCAATTAACATCTGAATAGAGCAATTTTGTTCATAGTAGTTGAAGGGTTTTTATAAAAAGGTTGGTCGTATATACTGCATTGGGGGATCATTGAATCGGTAATCAGAATTTCTAGTGTCCTCTTTAAGATACAAAGTGACGAAAGGGAAGCTACCCCCCCACACCTCGTCTTTCCCAAAATTTTCGAATAAAATTTTGATACTGTCATTTTATTCAAAATAGTCCGAAGATCATATAAAAAGGTTTTT
The DNA here is from genome assembly GCF_032884065.1 of Artemia franciscana. Lineage (NCBI taxonomy): Eukaryota > Metazoa > Arthropoda > Branchiopoda > Anostraca > Artemiidae > Artemia > Artemia franciscana. The sequence continues at coordinate 27,751,133 of NC_088879.1, read as the reverse complement.
GTGGATGATACAAACCACGAGAGCCTGGGGGCAAAAGTTGGGGGTTATGCCCCGGGGTATTTAAAGTTTTTATGGAAGAGGTAGTTGTTTAACTTTAAAAGAGGCTCATTTGGTTGAAAATTATAAGCTCTAGTTCTTTTTTAAGCGTCAAAAGTGACGGATGGCATTCAGAGCCCTCCTCCTTTCCCAGCAGCCCTTCTTTTCACAAAACGCATCAGATTGAAATTATGAGGTAACAATTTTTTTCAAAACAGTCCAAAGAACATAAAATAATCCTCTAAGGTTGACACAACCCCCCAACACTCTAGGGATAGGGTTGTAAGTTATACCATGAGGGCATACAAGCTTATTATGGACTGGACGGTCGTATAAGCTTCAAATTGGTCCATTTGATTTGAAAATACAAGTTATGGTGCCCTTTTTAACAGTCAAAGTGATTTTCGAGCAACCAGTCCCCCCCTCTCCCTTAACACCTGTAATCAAAATTTGGAGATAACCATTTTGTTTATCGTAGTCGAAGAGTCATGAAATTATGTCTGTTAGGAAGACAATCCCCCCCCCCCCCAATGAATCTCAGGGCAAGGGTTGTTAGTTATAAACTGGGGGCATATAAGGTTCTTATAGATAAGGTGGTCGTATATAATGTGGAGGGGACTCACAGGGTTGTTAATTAGAAGTTCTACTGCCCTATTAAAGAGTCAAAGTGACTAGAGCGCAGCAACCCCCCACCCCTTCCCACAAGAAAAACGACATGTTTTCCCAAGATACATCCAATAGAAGTTTTGAGCCAGTTCTTTTATTCAAAATAGTCCAAAGATCATATGACATGGCTTTTGGGTTTGATAGAAGTGCCCAGAGCCTAAGGGGGGCAGTTATGAGTTATCCTTCTGGGGTGTTTAAGGTTCCTATGAAATGGATGATTGTATAAAGTTTAGAGGTGGATCATTTATTTGAAATTGGAAGTTCTAGTTCCCTCTTAACTGTCAATAGTTATGGAATTCAACTATCCCCCAACTAGCCTACCCCTCTTTTCAGCAAACGAATCTGGTTCAAATTGTGCGATGGTAGTTTTGTTTCAAATAGTCCAAAAAAAATGTAACAATGCCTCCAGGTTGGCAACCCTTCCCCCCCCCCCAGAGCCTGGGGAAGGGCTTTAAGCTATGCCCATGAGGCATATAATGTTTTTTTAATGGATGGTCGTAATAAATTCAGATGGACCTCAATTGATTTTAAATTGGAATTTATAGTGCCCTTTTTAAGAGTCAAAGTGATTTGAGAGAAATGCCTCCCTTGCCTTCTCGCCCTCAATATACGCTATTTGTGAATTTGAACTCGTTTGTTTATTTTCAGTCGATTATGCAGATGCTTAAAATATGGTAGGTATTTTTTTGCTCGATTGATTGGTTTGAATTGATAGACAACTCAAACGAATTTGTTCTGCCAGGATTGGTTTCGTACCCCATCTCCCATTTTCCAAAGATTTTCCAATTTATGCCAGCAATTATCTAAATTTTATGCACAATTCACATTTTCTAAAACTAACCACCCCCTTAAAAACCCCGCAAATGCCTGCCAATGGCTCACTCAATTTGTATAAAATAAATTTGATAGCTTATAACACAATAATCACATTCATGCTTATGTCAAATTGGAATCATGTTATTTTGTTCAGTTAGATATTGCAGTGACGAGTGCAATTTTTTCAACTCCACTGAGGATTCGTCATATGAATGGATAGATTTTTAAAGAAACTTGGAATATTTCAATCCAGTCTTAAATCGAAGTTTGAAGAAAAAATAAGTTTTTAACATAACAACTGAAGGGTGAGTTTTATTTCAGGCTTAAATTGTTTTGGATGTTATTTAATTTATTATATTTGGCTAGGGATACAGAGATGAGGCCTTTACTTTAGATTTGGTTAAAAATGTTGTATGGTAAGAAAGAGATCGAACACCTGACAGATGTATTAAAAAAAAATTGTAAATACAATTGCAAAGGGATGAGATTCTCTAAGATTGTGGAATTTCTGTAAGGTTCACATGGCGGGGTTCCTTTAAAAGGCAGCAAATAGGCTACATAAAAGCCTAAAATTCTCAAGCCAGATAAGTGGGATATTGTGGCAGCTACTTTTCTGAAAGTCTTTGAATCAATGAAACTTTCAGGGATGAACCTACAGACTAAAGTATGTCCCGGGAAAGTATTTTGAAGCAACTACCTCCACTCCTTCTCCCTCTAGAGGGCCCTGACCATTAAAAGTATAAAACCTTTATAAGTATGTGTTTTATAAAAGTGAAACCTTGCAAAATAGATCCTCTGTTTCATTGAAGTACAACAAAATTGCTTTCAGCTTCATAACGTCGCTCAATTCCATTTTATAAGGTTTTAAAGATATGCAAATAGGCTACATTTCCTAAATTTTGAAAAAAAACAACAAAAAAAAACATTGATATGGCTCAAAATTCTACTCAAATAACAGGAATTGCATTTTCAGAACTAAAGGCCGAGAAAAAGCAACTAGTAACTGAAAATTAAGGTAAATGTTATTTTGTCAAAGTTTCAATAGGTACAGATCTGTCATGTAGACAAATTTCAGGGCCCTATAGAGGGAGAAGGAGTGGAGATGGGTATTTTAAAATACCTTCCCGGGACATACTTTAACCTGTAGACCCATCCCTGAAAGTTTCATTTTTCTAACCTAAAGCCTTTCCGAGATAGCAAGAAGTCAATTAACTAGAATTTTCCCAAACCTTTGCTGCTTACTCCTGTTGGGAGCGCTGTCTGAGCGCACCCTTTTCTGGATAAGACTAGATTGAACAAATAGCAATTAAAATCATTTTAATTTGATTAAACCAATGGTAGCCGAATGAGGGTCAGGCACATGGGCTTGGTTATCCTTTTTTGTCGCATGCTGACCAATGGTCTGCGTTGTGCAGGTACCGACCTCCTGTTTCGATGCCTTCGGGAGGGGTGCAATGGTGGGTCGGGGTAAATCATTCGACGCTTCCCGTGTCCCCCCCCCCGAGATTTCTCTAGGTACCCATTTACAGCTGGTTCGACTCCGACTGAGCTTACCGAGTCACACCATTGACCCCGTCCCAAACCAAATAACCAGTGACACCAGGACTTGAACCCCTGACCTCGGGGTTTCAAGTCTGGAGCGCTAACCATTCGGTTTGGCTAGGTTATGGAAAAAATAATTTCAGCAGGTAAAGGGCGGAGAGACACCTTTGCGGGGTAACAGATTTGTGGATAAATTTGCAGTTTTCAACATTATTTAGCTAGGATGAAAATGAATACATTGCTTGATGCCTTTTTTTTCTTTCATGATTCAATAATTGCTTCTGGGGGAGATTCCATTTTGAGCCTTTAAGGGGTCCCAAAAGGTAAAAGATTCCATAGAAACCAAAAGTTTAAAAATAAGCTTCTTAAAAAAACTCCATTGTGAGAAAAAATTCTATTTTGGTTAATTATCTACTAGATTTTTGACAGCTAATTATTTATTAGATTAAGTAATTGAAGTAAATATCACTTCAATTCAGTTCAATTCAATTCATACTTAATTCAATTAAATATGAAGTAAATTCATACTTCAATTCAATTCGTACTTAAGTAATTCAGTAAATATCAAGTCAAAAAAAGGTCTGTATACTTCCCAATAACCAATACTATATGTAAACAATGGGCAAAGTTCATTACTTGCAGCCCTTCCTTCGGGGACTGTGGGGGATTAAGTCGTCCCCAAAGACATGGTTATTAGATTTTTCGACTATGTTGAACAAAATGGCTATCTCAAAATTTTGATCCGGTAACTCTGATAAAAAATTAGCATGGGGGGGATTGTTGCCCTCCAAGTTTTTGGTAACTTAAAAAGGTCATTAGAACTTTTAATTTATCTTACAATGAGTCCTTTCGTGGCATTCTAGGACCATTGTGTCGATACGATCACTCCTGGAAAAAAAAAACCGAATAAACACGCATCCGTGATCTTTCTTCTGGCAAAAAAAGCAACAACAACAAAATTTTACATTTTTACAGATAGGACCATAAAACCTCTACAGTAGGGTTATATGATACGCTAAATCTGATGACGTGATCACATAACGTGACTTTAATTAAGATTATGAAACTTTTAGGGGGTGTTTTCCCCTGTTTTCGAAAATAAGGCAAATTTTCTCAGACTTACAAATTTTGATGGGTACAGCTAAACTCGATAAGAATTATATATTGAAAATCAGCATTAAAATCCAATTCTTTTGATTTATCTATTGGTAGCAAAATTTCGTTTTTTACAGTCTGGTTACTTTTGAGCCGGGTCGCTCCTTATTGCAGTTCGTTTCCACGAAATGTTGGATGGGTACATGGAAAATGTGGGAAAGGTGAACGGAAAGGCTGTACAAAATTTTAGGATGGTTGGCCCCGCCTCTCCCCGCTTCGTTGCACTTCCCGGCTGAAGGTTCATGAAACAAAGATCAGCGCCGGTTGTAGGGACTTCAAAACTCTAGTACCGTATTCTGTACCTTTTTCGTTACCTTAACTGAATTCCCTTCACGAAAGGAGTAAATCTATTCAAAATTCTATTTTTGTTAATTATCTACTAGATTTTTGACAGCTAATTATTTATTAGCTTAAGTAATTGAAGTAAATATCACAGTTTGGTTTCTATAATGGTCAACATCTGAACCACAATTGAAGAAAATTCTAATACAATCTGAAAACCCCTAACAATCATGAACACTTGCTTATCTTATTCCTAAAGGAACATTAATTGACTTAGCCCCCCTCCTCATCCTGGTGGATAAAAAACAGCCCACTTTATCTATATACATGTACTTCGCACTAGTATTACTCCTTTATTCGTCGATTAAGGGCCGTTTCTGTTCGCTGTCCACTATTCCAAATATAATGAGATTGTATAAAGTGGGCTGTATATTAATCCATCAAGAAGTAGGGTGTTGGCAAAGTGAGGCAATGCACCTTGGTCAATGAGACAGTAAAGCATGCATGATTATTTTAAGGCAGTTTTCATAATTCTTTTGGGTATTCCTCCAATTGTGCCCCTGATCTTAAGCTTTTCCTTTCTTTTGTCGAACTGGATGATATCTCCGTTTCATTGGTAATTCTCTAATGAAAAAAGCAAGAACAAAATTCATTCACGATTTTTACAACATTGATGTTTTCAATGCTATAATATTGTTTTTAGTTTTCAGTTTTGCTGCTTTCAATCTTGGGTAATCGTGGGGAGAGATTCCTTTCCTAAACTAGCTACTCATAGTAACAATACATGTGAAATACCATCCCACTCATCGTTTAACGTCCTCTTCAAACGTTCTATTAGCTAACGTAGCAATTGCGTCTCCCCCACAGCTAATGTCTATATATATTACTCGGCTGTATAAAAATGACCAAATTTGTTAGCATCCTTTACTTTTTGTTCCCTTTTCATCAATTGTTAACTTGTAATGCCGAAGTATATTTTCAAAAAAAAAGAAACTTCACTTGTTTTTCTAAAAAGCAAAAAAATAACGCTTTGCTTCCAGTTAAAAAAAAATCACTATCATAGCAATCCATAAGAAAAGAAATCCAAGAAACAATAATATCCAACAGTACTAAAGACAACAGTAATGACAGTTGTAGTAATACCATTAGTGAACATTAATTATGACATTGTTTAAATTCAGGAATAGTCACTTGGACGTTGTGCTTGCCGAAAAACAGTTTTGATTTTAGTTTCAAGCGCATTTCAGTATCCTTAAGGATATTCAAAAATATACAAATTAGAATCAAGTTTCACAAATTAATTTGAGTCCTCGTTTTGCAAATTAAATACATAAACTCAAACTGATAAGCGTGCCCTCAGTACTGTTTAATAGTTTTTTTTGGATGCAGACACCTATGAAGGAATCCAGTGGCTACGGTCCCCATAAAGAAAAGTAAAATTATTGTAATTTCCTACTAGTTTTCCATTTTTAATTTGATTCACTTATTTTGTGAATTTTCTTTTATCCCCCCATACACATAAGAAATTGCCCCCCCCCCCAAAAAAAAAAACAACAACTGTGGATGTGGTTGTTTATGGAGGTTAAATAAGTAAACTACTTTATGAATAGTTGTTAGTTAACCTTAAGGCTGTTGAATCATATTATTCTGAATGCCTAGACTGCCTCCCGAAATAAAGTATTTTTTATATTGAATTAAAATTCACACCTGAACTGGTTCCATGTCCTCTAGTTTTTTAAGGTTTAGCTTAGACTGGCAACTAGAAAATTCGGCTGCGGATCCCAGACCCTCGATTTGGCAAAACTGAATATTATTTAGACAAAACAGTTTTTTCTTTTGTTGCTTTTAAGTAAAAATTAATTAAATTACTTAAAAATTTTAAGTAAAAATTTGGCTTTTAAGCCAAAATAGACCACGAAAACCTTTCTCAAATAAAAATAATTAAAAGGATCTGACATTTGTAGGACAGAAAAGCAAGAGTACTTTTGTGGCAAACTAAGCCAAGGTTACAGATTAGGTTCTTTTTTGTTCCTCTGGTCTTACATCGTTCTGATCAGATTTTTTATTTCAATATTATGATCATAGAAAGACAGCAATTCAAGACAGGATCCCTAAGCCCCGATCCACATTGTCCTGCATACTTTGGCATAACTCACCTGCCTTTTGGGAAGGAGGCAGGAAGAGGAAGTAGATTTTATCGAACTTAACTCTGTTGAGATCTGTTGAGTTTTAGCTGACCAGTAGGACTTTGAAGGAAGAACTCCGATAATGTTATCATCATAATTCTTAGACCACAGGTCAGAGTAGAATTGGGTCTAATTTTCTCCCTGAGAATTAGGATCCGATGTTCATCAGGATCCTGAATTGTTCTAAAAAAATTGCTCATACGAGACAGTTCAGAATAGTCATCTCAAAGTCTTGGACAAAAGTCCAAAGAGCGACAACCCTGATAATTTTTCACTTAAAAACTTATATCTCATTATTTTATTTCTTTCTACGAAAATAAACATCCTTTAATTTAGATAAAAAATATATAAGATTATTATGATCGTAGAAAGGAACCTAAGTATGATAGGACTCCAAAGCCTCGCTCTCTATCCTAAACTCGAAGAAGTTGTAGCTTATCTTACATTGTCCTGAATAGTTTTGCATAACTCACCAATAAAATGTAAACTTGAATGGTTTTGACAATCAAGAAAACCTGGTTGTTTTGTCTGAATGCCTTTATGTAATTTATAACGCTGGAGACTAAAGGAATCTGATGATTCAGACTTCTCAATAATTAATCTAAGAGCTAAAATTTGGTCGATGTGCTGGTAAACTTATTTGACAAATTATAGGTCTGTGGAAAAATCTATTTGTAAAAGTGAAAGGCCTATTAAAATACCTATCCCGTAAAATTCAAAAGCTAAAATTTACGTGTCGAAAAAGTGGTCTGTCAATTTTCTTTTCGTTCTCTTCTCTAGTCGTTTCGTTTAGTTTTCGTCTTCCCTTTCCTTTCTGTTCTTGTCTAATTCTTCCTTTCCATACTTCTTTAGTGACAAAAAAACTGAAGCAGAGGAGAGCTCGTGGTGACTGTTCCCGCTTTTTTTTCTGTCAGTTTCTTTCATAGACGCATTTCTCTATTCACTCGTTTTCATTCCCAGTCTTGGGTATCTATTTTATGTGTCCTACTATTTCAGGAACAAATTTCTGCAATGAAGCAACACCTGCAGGACAAAGTCAAGCTAATAGAAAAGCTGAAAGAAGTCAGGGAAGATCTGAAGAACTTTGAACTCAAGCTTCAAATATTTCAATTAAACGGGGAGCTTCAACACGCCCATATTTTAAATGAGTCTATTTCAGCATTGCAAAATAAAATTACTCTGCTGAAGGAACTTGTTAATTCTGACAAGGAGATTTTGGAAGAAAAAATTACTATATTGCGAACTGAAAAGGATATATTGAATGAACGACTCGCTAATATTAAGGGGGAGCTTCAACACGCCCATATTTTAAATTCTTTGGGAGAACAATTGGAATTGGAATGTGAGATTTTGGAAGAAGTAAATACTATATTGCGAACTGAAAAGGATATATTGAATGAACGACTCGCTAATTAAGCATCAGTTTAAAAAAGAGAAACTTAAGAAAGAGAAACTTTCTACTTAAAATGTAACAGAGTAGCATAGTTGTGTTAGTGCATTCTATTCTGATTTTTAGTAAGTCTACTGTGGCAGTTTTTGTTAGGCTTTCGGTTAAGTTATATGCTAATGCGTTTTAAAATTTGCTTTTAGAGGAATGTTTGTTCTAATCGTGTATTTTGTAAAGTTGTTATGCTGTTCTTATAAATTTATTCTGAAGCAGTTATAATTGTATCTCTATAGAATTTTAAGGTTAGATTACTAAGGACTCACTGGCTATTCTACCCAAAATAGTTTTTTTTTGTTACTATTTTTTGAACTCAAATTATTTTATTAGTGGATAACAATTAAATCAACCCAATTGGTAAAATAATTAACGGAAAAAATATTTATCTCAACTGAATTTGAGACAATTTCAGTTACGGCAACGCATAACGTATGAGATCATATACTTATCCAGTTATGCGCTATAATTATTATTATTGCTATGGGTGGTCTAAACTGAGTTGTATTCGAGGCCACAAAGGCCCATTGCCTCCATAGTTACTAAAATGGGGGATATGCCTCAGAAAAGGTTTATTCGTGGTTCTGCCAAAGAGCGCTTTGAATGTGAAAACAATCATTTACTCGGGTAGATTAAACAACTGTTTTATTTCTGGCTCTTTAAAGTATCCTAAAGAGACAATGTATCTTTTATGTCGGCATTTTGTTGATTTAACCTTAATTAATTGCACTTGCAAAGTTTTATGTGGCGAATTAACCTCAGATCAGAGATCGCAATTTAACAAGGTGCTTAGTCAGAAACCATAAAGCTAACTGGAAAGGGAAATAAACTGAAAAATAGCTTGATACTTTCTGCTGAGATAACTGAACAGTTTTTTTTTTAATTTGACCAATTTTTTTAAGGCCTAAAGGGCAAGTAAGACCCTTTTAGAAACAAAATCTGTTTCTTAAAGTAAGGAAGGAAGAATAATTACACATCGGAAGCGTAAACGTATCTACTGAATGTCCCCCAATTGTGAGGTCTGGATAGACATCTCAGCATAGCGCATAACGCTTTTCAAACTATCGTAGCGAAGCATATAAAGAAACTGGACAAGTGTCAAACCTCTAAGCCAGAGTTGATAATTGCCACTTTGTCGTGTTTTGCCATACTTTTTGCCTCATTTCACCCAAGTCAGGGTAAATCACTCTTTTTGCCCATTTTTAGCTAAAACCACTTTTGTAAAACATGATAATAGAAAAAGCTCTAACGCAACAAGAACTTCAATTTAAATTATTCGAGTGTAAGGATACAAAAGGTTCCTGGTACTTTCTATGCAACCTGTGCCTTGTCCAACTGCCCAGGTCAAGTTGTCTTTTCGGCGTTTCCATTGAATAAAAGAAGATCAAAAACATTTTGGTAGAGCCGTCATGGTTGGCTACTTAGATGTAAAAGCAACCATTTGTCTTGGAAACAGAACTGTGAGCATGCCACCTTAGTGCAGGAAGGTGATGCAAAAGCAACCACCAAAACACAACTTTTGCGATGTGCGTTGCATTATTCTCAAACTTAAATAAGTTCTTTAAAAATTTTATGAGCCAGCCATGCACATACCCAAGAATTGGGTTTTGGTCTGGCCCGTACTATCGAAATGACACAAAGGACACAGGAAATGACAGTAATCTGCTCACAGTTTATTATTAATCGATAACTTATTAGGTTAATGCAAACACGATAATTTTTCTGAGATTTTAGGTGGGCCTTTACTCTTGCTATACCTTTCTATACAATTTAATAGCTGGTAACACTGATGTGGAACGTAGCAAAATGGGTATTCAATCGAAATTTAGTGGTCCTCACCATATGAAAGGGAGCAAGATGTTGTTGTGACGGTATAAGAGGAATGTCTTTGGAGCCATCTCTTTTTGGTTGTCCGTGAAATAACTCCGCGAAAGCAAAGAAACAGTGATTATGGAGCTGTTTGACTTTATGCTTGATTTGATTGCTTTGTCACATTTTAGTGCAGGTACAGGACGGGAAATTTCCGAGCTCAGAAACCTGAAAATCAAAGTCAGAAAGATACTGCTGACTGAAGTAGTAGAGGGTTTAATATACTCTCAGCAGTACATGGCGGTAAAAGCAGCTACCCACTTTCTTGGAATGCGCCCAGAAAATTGCTTGTGTCATTGAAAACTTCGAAAGATATTTCTAAGAAAACTAAGAAAGAAGAAAGTTTTATAGAGGAAGATGAATATATTTTCTTGAGCAACAAAGGTATCGTTCCAGACTGGCTCAAAAGAAGATAAAAGGTTACTATATTTAACCTTTTTTGGTCTTGGTCGTCCAAAATTAAATACGGCAGGAAACTAGTCTTGCGTTCAAACCCAAAAGCACAGTATTCTGAGGTATGAATATATAAAGAGTGTGGTAATTCTAATTGTAGTTTAGTTAAAAGTCCAAACGACATAAGTTAGCGTATTTAAACTTTTAGCAAAGTATTATCTATTAAGTGTACAGAGATTAAGATTTATATCCAATTCATTATTCAGAGGTTCACTTAAGAAGGAAACCTTCCTAACTTTTGATTCTAAGCACATTTCAAAAATTTATGGACAATAGGTGTGTTTAACGGTCATAGGATAACTTATAGTAATTCCTAAATGTCGCGAGAGTGATAAGAACAGTGGGATTGACTGCGCACATGGCATCAACCTTTTGCACCAACATCTTGACTTACCCCTTTTGAATTACCAAATTTCCTGCTTGTATATGGGAGGGTAATATAAGGGCTTTATGTAAGATTGGTTAAAATCTATCTTGATCAGATGAAGGTTTGCGGGATATTGGTAGTCTAAGAAATCTTAGCCGTGTTTCCCCTGATTTGAATTTGAAGATCCTAATTCATTTTCTGATTAAGTTGTAAGTCTCTTATTGTCTGATCATATCCCAGGCGGCAGCTGTCATCTTTTCTGAAGTCACTTTCAGTGGTGCAAAATGATACAGGGCTGAAAAGCTGGCTATAAAATTTTTCAACTTCAGCCTCTAATACGTCATTTGATCTAGAATCTCAAGGTCCTTAGATGCCTTCCACCGTTTGTCCCTGAACGGTCTAATGATCATCTTCATAACTCAAGCATTATTCAGATTCCTCGCTTTCCATTGAAAAGACAGATCTTGGTCCTTCCAGTGTCTCTTATATTATGAGGAAAGGTCTGCCTGAACCGGCTCAAACATGCCATCTGGTTGGGGCCTTCACCCTTCCCCTTTTCATTTTTTTTTATCTATGCCAACTGTTTGATGTTACTGTCATGTCAAGGTGTAAGATGTGTCAAATAAATGAGTAAATGTCCTCCGTCCCTGCACATCCGTACTACCGGGAACAAAGCCTTTTAGGTTGTGTGTGTTTAATTTCATTGTAATATTCCTAATATATTTATCTTATCATGGTTGCGGCGTTAGACGCAATCTAGTAAAAAACGAGCTCCAGCCCACAGTAACCGAAAATTTAGAAATATGTTTTGAAAAAAAAGTTATCTAAGGGGGGAAGATTGAAGATCATTATTTATGTATGTTATGACAATTTCTACACTATAAAAACTAAAAATGGCACGAGATAAGGGAGAGTATTGAATCAAACAGCAGCTGAGCAGATGAAACTATTAAAATTTGTTTGGTTTCTCTCATAAATCCCGTTCCTCATCCGTAAAAACATCAATTTGCACGGAGCACATTTTCGAGGCTGTGTGTGAATATTCAAGATGACGGCTGAACTTACCACTAGAAAAAGCACAACGAAAGGAATACGAAACGAAAATCCAAATATACTTTATTTTCAGATATATGTATAGGACAAAATTACAATCTCGTATACAAGGAGACAGAAAAAAAAAACAGTAAGAAGAGAGAATATTTGAAGGATTGAGAAGAGAATGAATGAAAGTCATATTCAGCAACAGCAAAATTCTGTTACTTTTAAATCATGAACACCTTATTTTGAGGAGCTAGATAGCAAATTTACATCGTTTCAATGGCTAAATGGAAGAAGATATAGCACTGCTTGAGTTATATAAAACACAATCTTCCTTATAAGAAAAATATGAAGAGCTATATAAAATAAAATCAAAAGAAGAGGGAATACATAGTAATTATATGCCAATTAGTCTTCAAAATATAACAAGTAACATTTTAGAAGTGGTATCAGATAAGAAGTTGATAAGTTGACAAAAAGAGGAAAATGGGAGAAGATTAAGATAGGAAAGTAGAAATGGTTATTCGAAGGTAAATATTTCATTCCGGTTGGTTTTGATAAATATTGTAAAATAAAAATAAAAATGTTTCTGAATGGGGTTTCAAATTTAGACAAAGCGTCTGAAAACGCCGATTTGGCGTTAAAACTGCTGGTTTTCGTATAACAATGGCATAATTCTTCCTCGAATGCTTAGATCCTGAATATTAGCTTTGGATCAGTATTGCTGGGCAATCAAATATGTGGCTAGTTGTTCCATCCAAGAATTAATAGAGTGCATACGTGCAAGAAAAGACGCATACGATTGGACATAGTCTTGGATGCGTTAAGTTTGTAGATTTAAATACCCTGGCTTTCAATGACTGGCTGACAAATCTGGTGCTTTTACTCGTGAACTTCTTATAACGAGGAACGCCTGGATCCCTAATTATTAGGATTAAGCACAGCTTCCGAAGGGATAAAAACGCCTTTAAATGACATTTTTCAACAAGAAATTAAATCTATCATTTGTTAAAATCCCCCAAAAGGTCATAGTTCAAGTAAAACTGAGCACCTCACTTTTGTAATAGTAAAATCTAAAACATTTTTTTCCGAAGATAAAAGACTGAAATTTGAATTTCAAAATTGAAATTACACTTGAAAAGATCCAAAGCAAATCCAAAAAAATTTAGCTATAAGATTCCCAATAAAAAATTACAAAGGAAAACTTACTGAACGTAACAGGATATCTAACAATATTAGAGTTTATGAAATACACCACTTAAAACTATTCAATCAGTGATTTTTTGTGGGAATTTCGGTATTATTGCAATATGTGCAAGAAAGCTCCTTTCAAAGGAATCTCGTCCCAAAGCTGAATTCTGTTATATCGAACATGGAGGTACAAAGAAGAATTCTTTCGATCCTATATAAACCTTTATAATAGTTCGGTTTTGAGGGAATCTTATCATACATAATATATTGTAAGCTTTAGTTCTTCGCTTCATTGCTAATTTTGGCAACAAGTCACCCCTCACAGCCCAAAACAGCAAAAAAAAGCCGAACTCACTTCTTTCTAATGTCGCATAATATTTTTTTTACTAAAACATTTTAACGTTTTAGCGCAATGTTTAGCATAACTAAACGCTCCATTAAGTTCTTTTACAGACATCGTCGATCAAATCCCATTCCAATTTCATTGGTTTCTGGTGTAATTATTTGAAATTTTTACCTTTTCTGTTCGTTTTTTCACATAATCCGCCATTTTTCTTTTACAACAGCAGCAAAAGTTATTCCAGCAATTTTTGAAAAGCAAAATACATTGGAAACAGAATAAAAAAGAAATTTGAAAGAGATTTTAACCACTTAAATAAAGCCTGATTTCAAATAACTTTTAGAGCAACATAAAATGAAGTTATGTGAGTAATAAAAGGTAATATTTGGGCTATTTTGCTAGTTATTTTTGGGCCAGGATTGATGACGCACACTTTGTATTGTTTACTGGTTCAGAACTAAGTATTTTCACTTTTTTTTTTCAGACAATTATGTTTTCATACTTAGTAATATTAATGAGAACTTATATTTTGGTGCTTTTCAAAAGTTTTATCCGAACACTTTAAAACATGCCTTTAAAACATACACTTAAAAAATCATGCCTCCAATTTAAGGATGAAATATGGTTGCTCTGGAACATAGTCCTACAATCGACATGGAAAGAACATCTGTAGATAACAACACACTTTTTGAAGTAAAACAAAGAAACTTACAAATTTCAATAGAACAATACAAAGAGAGTTATCCGTAAAACAAAAAAAAATCTAACTTAAATTAAGCCACTGACTCTCAAAAACTATGTTAGACACTAGCCACCGAAATTTCACTTCAAAGCACTTAGCAAACAATTGCCTGAATTTTGGCTAAAGTTAAGAGTGTTCCTTAAAAAGGGTTCCAACGCTTTCTTGAAACTCTCATTGCAAACAATAACTCCTTTGATTTCAGCGCTTTTTATACTCAATGTGAAGTAAATCAGAGGGGGATCAAAAATCATAAAAAAATAATCACCCTTTTGTACTTAGTATTTCTCGGCCATACAATGACATTAAAAACTAGTTCTTTTTCGCCAAATTGGACGTACAGGCTAACCTTCCACGTTGCCTATAAAAAAGAAGAAGTAACAAAAATTCACTATTTGGGTTGAAGCCAATAAAAATCAAGAAGAGAAAAAAAAAGAAGAAAAACGGCCCTGTAGTCTCCACTGCCATTGTCACCAACAAGGAGACGATACCCCACCCCCAGAAAGGAAGAATACACTAACAAGAGCTAAGAGCTCATATGGCACTTGTGACGAGGCAAGAAGAGTTAAGAGCCAAGAGCTCATATGGTATGAGCTCTAACAAAATTCTAAGAATCAATAGATTACTTTAAAAGGAAAATCAGAGGCTTAATGCCAGTCTGGATTTAAAACAAGAGCTCTGAGTCACGATATCCTTCTAAATATCAAAATTCATTAAGATCCGATCACCCACTTGTAAGTTATAAATACCTATTTTTTCTAATTTTTCCAAGATTTCCCCCTCCAACTCCCCTCAATGTCAAAAGATCTGATCAGGATTTGAAATAAGAGCTCTAAGACACGAATTCCTTCTAAATGTCAAATTTCATTAAGATCCGATCACTTATTCGTAAGATAAAAATACCCCAATTTTCACGTTTTCCAAGAATTTCGGTTTCCCTCTCCAACTCCCCCCAATGTCACAGGATCTGGTCGGAATTTAAAATTAGAGCTTTAAAGCACAAGATCCTTCTAAATATCAAGTTTCATTAAGATCTGTTTACCCTTTCGTAAGTTACAAATACCCCAATTTTCAAAATTACCCCCCCCCCAACTCCACCAAAGTGAGGCAGATCCGGTTATGTCAGTCACGTATCTTAGACAGGTTTTTATTCTTCCATCCAGTTTCATCCTGATCTCTCTGCTTTAAGTATTTTCTAAGATTTCCGGCCCCCTACTGTCCCCCCCAATGACGCTGAATCCGGTTGTCATTTAAAATAAGGGATCTTAGTTACGAGGTCCTTCTAAATATGAAGTTTCATGAAGATCTAATCACTCCTTCATAAGTTAAAAATACGTCATTTATTCTAATTTTTCAGAAACCCCCCCCCCCAATAGAGCAGATCCGTTCCAATTATGTAAATCACGTATCTAAGACTTCTGCTTATTTTTTCCACCAAGTTTCATCTTGATCCCTCCAATCTAAGCGTTTTCCTTGATTTTAGGTTCCCCCACCCCAAACTCCCCCCAATGTCATCAGTTCCGGTCGGGATTTAAAATAAGATCTCTGAGATACGATATACTTTTAAATATCAAATTTCATTGAGATCCGAACACCCGTTCGTAAGTTAAAAATACCTCATTTTTTATAATTTTTCAGAATTAACCCCCCCCAACTACCCCGAAGAGAGCAGATCCGTTCCGGTTATGTCAATCATGTATCTAGGACTTGTGCTTATTTTTCCTACCAAGTTTCATCCCGACCCCTCCATTGTAAGTGTTTTCCAAGATTTTAGGTTTCCCCCTCCCAACTCCCCTCCCCCTCCAATGTCAACAGATCCGGTCAGGATTTCAAATAACAACTCTGAGACACGATATCCTTCCAAACATCAAATTTCATTAAGATCTGATCAACCGTTCGTAAGTTAAAAATACTTCAATTTTTCTATTTTTTTTCGGATTAACGCCCCCCCCCCCCAGAAGGTCAAATTGGAAAAACGACTATTTCTAATTTAATCTGGTCCGGTCCCTGATACGCCTGCCAAAGTTCATCGTCCTAGCTTACCTGGAAGTGCCTAAAGTAGCAAAACCGGGACCGACAGACAGACAGAACGACAGAATTTGCGATTGATATATGTCACTTCGTTAATATCAAGTGCCATAAAAATACATCAAAAGAGGAAAACAAGAAATACTTCCATTTAAATACTCAAAAAAAGTCTATATTGTACTCTCCTCTCTGGGAAAATTTCCTTGCGGTGCTCTTGTTCACTACCCAACCATGTTTATTGCTTCTGCAACATCCCACGAAGTTCACAAACGCCCCAAGCCAATTTTAAACACTTACTGAAGCCAAATCTAGCGGGTCCTTTCTCTTTCTTCCCTCTCTGTGAACTAGTTTTACTATATTCTTTGTTAAGGCAGCGTTACGGTGTTGCCCCTGAAACTATTTTCTGGTCTTGTTCTTTCTTATATACTGAGGAGGTAATTTAGGTAGGCGTAATGAGATAATGAGGAAATACAGGCAGATGTTCTCTCATGATACCCATATTGAGTGGACTTTGAAGACAATTCATAAGAAATTAAATTTATACTAAACATTTTTTTTCTTCTTTTAGCGTCGACACATCTACATTTTATTTAGCTCTGCCCTACTATTTCGGTAAAATTTTCACTCGACCTGTAATATGTTATCCTAAAATGATAACTCGAACTGAATTTCAAAAATAAATTGCTCAGACACAGCCTCACTAAGAAGTTCCAGGGTTAAATAAGAAATAAAAGGGTAAGTAATACTATAAAGGTATAATGAAAAAAGAGAATTCAGGAGAAACTCGAGATAATCAAGATAACTACACGATATTCAAACAATTTTCGTTGAAGGTTGGGGAATCGATCCGAAACCTTTAGGTTTCTTTTTTTTTTTGGGGGGGGGGGGTTCAAGGAAAATTAAAGTTTTTTTCCTTGAGGGAAAGGAATAAAAAAAGGATCCTCATAGGAGAGCAAACCCTAAGGTTCGTTTTCTTTTTTGATGCCTGTCGCAAGAGAGTCTCCCTAACTAATAAGAACTAAAATAAAGAATTTTTTTTTAAGGTGAGAGATGGCTGTTTAGAGATCGTATAGCGTTTCGTCCATTTTTTTTCTTTGCGTATTTCTTTGATTTCGAGTGAATAGTCATCATTTATATGTTGTTGTTTTGCTGCTGAACAGTGTCATTTTAGGTCCCTAAATTCAGCAGCATATTGTTGATTGTAAGTACAATTTTAGTAGTTTTTTTTGATGAAATAAACGCATGCCTACCTACCTACCTAGTAAATCATTTGTACCATTTACTCTCCTATAGGTCCTTTTATTATTTATGCTTTTTGCAATTTTATTTTACTTATTTTTTTTGTGTCTGTAGGACTTTTAGCGTTAGCCGTAGCATGATAGGTTTCATATCTTACTTCATTCTTTCGTGTTTTTTTTTCATAAGTGGGTAATTCCTGATTATCTCTCCTCTCCTGACAGAAGAGCAGAAATACTCAAGAATCCATTTTTGATTTTCTGGATCTTACAAAAATAAAATAAAATAAACGGTAAAACAGGTTTGACACCAAAGTCCACTTTAAAAAAACTACTCCTTCGAAAGATAAGTGGATAAGATAAGTGGAATAATAAAAAGAAAAAATAAATGACAAAAAGAGAACTTTGATGTTAAGCTAAGATATCATAAGTCCATTTTCCAACTGCTTTTCCAAGAAGAAAAGCTGTACAACACACATTAAAAAAAAAATGCGAGAAAACAAATAGTACGCATTTCAACTTAAATCATTTTTAAGTTACTATACCTTAGTTTTAACGGTTTTCGAAGTAGGAACACGAAACATGTTTTCTTTGTCCGCCTTTTTAAACAATGTTGAAGATGGTCGAACAGGGAACGGAATGGACTTCTTAGAACTTAGTAATGAGACTACACTGTTGTCAACATCCGGGTTTGAACCAACAGGACCATCATTTGACACACTGATTGTAATTGTTTCATTCAACATGTTTGGATCAACATTTAGATCCTCCATGGGTGGAGTCAAATTGACTACACCTACAAGACAAGAAACAATTATTTCTAAAATATGCATCGACGAATTTCCTATATGACAAGTCCTATCTTCCAAGATTGACAAAATAGTACGCTGTCTAGAGACCTGCATATATATTACTTATATTACACATATATTTACTTGCATTCAGGGTATTCAACCGTCTTAAGGTTACTTATTTCTTCTGTTTCTTCTTAGAAATAGAAACCCTTGAGAATTGACGCATTTCAGTGTTATCTTTCTCCATAAAATGTAGAGGTGTAACTTGCCACATAGCTGTAATACATTTCAATAGGGTTAAACTTCTCCTTTTAGAAGTCTTCCTCTTCAGGTTCTATATATGAACATTATATAAGCAATGGCGTCCACGTCAATGTCCATCAAGATGGACAGCTTACAGTATCCAATAGACCTATCTCATGCAGAATTTTTCCGACGGATGATCTTTTTTTCATTTTGTAAAGACTATGATAACAATGAATCTAAGAGTCGTTAAACGGTTGTCCATTCGAAAGAACCAGAATTCGTGACCATCATTTGCCCATTGGTATTAAGAAAACTGGTGTTAGCAGGCTTCTAACGGTACTATGCAGACCAAATATGCTAAAATTTTGGGGTCTTTGCAAAACTGACTTGAATTGAGTTCCTGTCCAATTTTGAAGGTTGTCTTCAATGAAAAAGAACTTGAGCCATATAGTTGATGTCGTCAGCTAATGATGGCTGGAGTTCAATTTCAATGAATAGCTGATACAGATTGCGGTCAACTTCCAAATATATTTCCGAAACTTGGCGCACAGTGAAAATTTATTCAACGCTCAATTTTTGTTAAATTAGGAAATTAGTAAGTCCAATGATAGTCAATTAAGTCTAGGAAGAAAACAATAAACACTAATCATCAAAGGTATAACAAAATTATATATTAAAAATCCATAAATACTCTCATTTCCAGCTATAAAAAATAATATCAAATTACAAATCGAGATTATATATATATATATATATATATATATATATATATATATATATATATATATATATATATATATATATATATATATGCTACACACCCCCCCCCTTTACGATAAAAGTATCTATTTTACAAAGCCCACAAATGGGGCGATTCTTCCTTCATTTATTCTGCTTCAACTTTCTACGACATTTTAACTGGTCTATTAGTTTTTTTTTTATCCAGCTTTTATAGCTTCATTCTTTCGTATACGGCATTTGCCAACGAATATTAGAGATAGTATTAAAAAGGGTAACCCTAGGTAGACTTGTTAATAAACAAATGAGTTAAACAGACATAAATCACGATGCAGCAGTATTTAACGACATTCGTTCGAGAGTCTAACCCTTGGGTTATTTTCGATATTTGGATATAGCGGACGCAAAATATGGAGGTTTTTAGGGTCAAAGCACTGAACTGACTCGTAAATTTTCAAAATAAAAAATATTCTCCTTTAAAACAAAAGTCAAAACCAAATTTGCAAAAATATTATCCTAATCAACCCAAAACTAATTTTAGACAGGCAAGTGCAGACGTTTATACTGAAATTACTTATGTAAGTTTCTCTACGCTCATTCATATGTGCACACACTAATAAATTCTTGACATACCTTTAATATAACATATGGTTTAAATTATTACATGAAATTATGAAATAAATATTAAATAATAATAATTTAATATTTTATACTTAAAGGCTTTCGAAAGAAAACAGAGCTTTCAACACTTATAAATTAAAAGTACAACATTAGGAAAGAAAACTTGACAAACAGAAGAAGAAAATTCAGATTCCTCATAGAGTGATGCAAAATAATTTTGACTGAAGACACGCTATCGCTTATCAGAGGCAGCGCTATAGCATTGCCTATAGTAAAGGCCATACGGCCCCAATGTTTTATTATTTATTTATTTTCTCAGAGGCACTTCATATGGAAGGGGTCGTCATATAAAATTCAAAACGGGCTCATTCAATTGGAAATCGAGAGTTCTAGTGCACTTTTTAAGAGTCAAAAGTGGTCAGAGCGCAACTACCTCCACCCCTACACACCTTTTTTCCCCAAATGAATCGGATAAAAATTTGAGATAGCCATTTTGTTAAAAATAATTCAAAGGTGCGATAACAAAACTCCGATGTCAACACAACCCTCCAGGGCCCCGGAACAGGCGTTGTAAGTTATACCCTGGGGGCATATAAGGTTTTTATGGAAGGGAGGCTCGTATATACTTCAGAGAGGGCTCTTGTGATTGAAAATTGAAAGTTATAATTCACTTTTTAAGAGTCAAAAGTAATCGGAGAGCAGCTAGCCCCTCCCCCCCCCCAAGCCCTTTTTCCCCAGAATACATCCGATAAAATTTCAGGTAGTCATTTTGTTATATATAATTCAGATAATAAAACTACAAGGTTGACACAAACCCCCCGAGCCCAGTGGCAAGTTTATAAAAAAAAAAAATGGGTATATAAGGTTTTATGTAAGGAGAGGTTGTATAAAATTCAGAAGTGGCTGATTTGATTGGAAATTGAAAGTTCTGGTTACCCTTTTTTTCCCAAATGCATCCGATCAAAATTTTGAGACTGCTAGTTTGTTTGAAGTAGTCCAACGATCAGATATCAAAAACTTCTGGGTCAACATACCCCCCCCCCCACAGCCCGAGAGAAGGGCTGTAATTTATACCACGGGGCACAGAGGTTTTTTATGGAAGAGGTGGTCCTATAAACTTTGAAGGGGACTCCAATGACACACCCCCTTGCAATTTTTTCGAAATTCTTCCGATTAAAATTTTGAGCTAGCTAATGTGTTCAAAATCATTCAAATTCCAAACAGCTATGGTTCCAGGTTTGAATCCCAGGTTTGAATCTTTCCTGAGGGAAAGGGCTGTACGTTATACTGGCAGCCCATCTTTAACATATAATGCTTCTCCGGAAAGCGTGGTTGAATAAACTTAGGAGGAAGTTCATTCGACCGTAGTTGAAATTTATTATGCCCCTTTTAAGAATCAAAAAGTGATAAAAAACAGAATTTCGATGCTAAAAGACATATCAAAAGAATCAGATTTTTATGCTGATTTTAAATATATAAGTTTTATCAAATTTAGTCATTGTCATCGCAAGTTACGAGCCTGAGAAAATTTGCCTTATTTTGGAAAATAGGGGGAAACACCCCCTAAAAGTCATACGATCTTAAAGAAAATCACACCATCGCATTCAGCGTATCAGAGAACCCTATAGAAAAAATTTCAAGGTCCAATCTACAAAAATGTTGGATTTCGTAATTTTTGCCAGAAGACAAATCACGGTGCGTGTTTTTATTTGTTTGTTTTTTTCCCCCAGGGGTCATCGTATCGACCAAGTGGTCCTAGAGTGTTGCAAGAGGGCTCATTCTAACGGAAATAGAAAGTTCTAGTGCCATTTTTTAAGTGACCAAAAAAATTGGAGGGCACCTAGGCCCCCTCCCACGCTCATTTTTTCCCAAAGTCCACGGATCAAAATTTTGAGATAACCGTTTTGTTCCGCATAGTCGAAAACCATAATAACTACGTGTTTGGGGATGACTTACCCCCCCCACCCCCACAGTCCCTGGGGTAGGGGCTGCAAGTTACAAACTTTGACCAATGTTTACATACAGTAATGGTTATTGGGAAGTGTACCGACGTTTTCAGGGGGATTTTTTTGGTTTGGGTGTGGGGTTCAGGGGAGGGGGCATTATGGGAGGATCTTACCTTGGAGGAATATTTCATGGGGGAAGAGAAATTCAATGAAAAGGTCGCAGGATTTTTTAGCATTACTATTAAACAAAAAACAATGAAAATATAAACATGAAAGTGTTTTTTTCAATTGAAAGTAAGGAGAAGCATTAAAACTTAAAACGAACAGAGATTATTACGCATATGAGGGGTTCTAAAATTACTTTAGCATAAAAAGTGAGGTATTTAGGAGGAGATAAATACTTCGCTCTTAATGCTAAATTATTTTTAGTAATTTCAACTATTTATTCTACGGCCTTTCTGATTAAGGGGTCATTCTTAAAGAATTGGGACAAAACTTAAGATTTAGTGTGAAGAGCGAGGTATTAACGAGGGGACAAACCCCCTCATATATATAATCAAAAATATAAGAATATAAAAGTTTGTTACGTAAGTTAATTCTTAATTTAGGTATATTTTTTTCTAATAAAAACATTCGTTAAAAATTAAAAGTTCTAGTTGCCTTTTTAAGTAACCGAAAAATTGGAGGGCAACTAGGCCTCCTTCCCCACCCCTTATTTTTCAAAATCGTCTCATCAAAACTAAGAGAAAGCCATTTAGCCAAAAAAGAATTAATATGCAAATTTCATTTTAATAATTTATGTACGGAGAGCCAAAATCAGACACGTATTAATTAAAAACTTTCAGAAATTAAATAAAAAAACAAGTTTTTTGAAATGAAAGTAAGGAGCGACATTAAAACTTAAAACGAACAGAAATTACTCCGTATATGAAAGGGGCTTTTCCTCCTCGACACCCCGCTCCTTGTGCTAAAGTTTGATTCTTTCTCGCAACTCTACTGTTTAAAACAATAAAAAACTTTAGCGTAAAGAGCGCGGTGTCGAGGAGGAAAAGCCCCTTTCATATACGGAGTAATTTCTATTCGTTTTAAATTTTAATGTCGCTCCTTACTTTCATTTCAAAAAACTTGTTTTTTTTATTTAATATACCAAAAATTCAATTTCATTTTGTTTATACTTTCCAAGACTGTTCAAGACAAGTATAATTTTCAGTAATTTAGGAAGAAATTTTACTGTCATCATATTAATAATAGCAGATACTTGCTTGAGAAAGAACAAACATCTGAAAAAAGACACGAGTCTCACCTTTTCCCTCACCTGACTTTATAATAACCTTCGTCTCCTCACCCCTGGACTCCATGCTAAAGGTTGCGTTCGCCAAATCTGAAATTAGAATACCTCAGTAATCCCAATTTATAAAAAAGGAGAAATTAAAAACTTACCGCTTTTATGTGTACTACATGTACTGCATAAAGCGGATATCGAAGTATTTCAGTAGCATGTCCAGGACGCCTAGTATTTTTCTCAGAAATGTCAAATTCCCCTTTTTCTTATAGAGTAAAAGCCATCAATATTCATGAAAACACGGACATTCGTGCCAGAAGCTCTGTATTTTGAAGCAACAATCCTCCCCCCCCCCCAAGAAAAAAATGTATCTAAAGCAACTAAAAAACTTCCGACTACCACTATTACACACATCAATAAGTTATAAATACAATATAAATATATAGTATTATATATTAGCATATATATATATATATATATATATATATATATATATATATATATATATATATATATATATATATATATATATATATATATATATATATATATATATGTATAATTTATATAATATGTATAATGTATAAATTTAATATAAAGCTGAGGTTAGTGTTACTTGTTCACAGACTTTTAGGCTCAAATTTGAGTTTTATGGCACAAAAGAGGTTTTCGGAAATGAATAGAAGTACTAGCGACAAAAGTAAAAGACAGTCAGATTCAATTGGTTTCTAGCACGGAAGAATCAAGAGATCAGAGAACTAAAATTTGAATTTAATGAACACGTACCTCCAACTAGATTTTTGTCAAAAATTCGATTTTAATTTTATTTTTTTAAAGATTTATGACGAAAAGGTGCAAATGTTCATCTTAGAGCGATTTAAAACGTGATTTTTTTCACTTCTAAGCCTGTGATAAGTACACATAAAGACTAAAATGTAAAAAAAAAAACCTTCAACGACAACAAAAATGTATGTAAGTAGCTCAGTTCTACTTCAACATGTCTTCTTTTCTAGCAACATCTTCTAATCCTTTTCTAAACGTTTAGAATGTGTGACATAACACTTGGAACATGATATATTCCGCCATAATAACTAAATTACAATAAAAGAAACCTTCAAAAAAAGTATATCAAGAGAAACTAATTGAACAAAAAAAAAAAAAATATTCACTTTCGTTAAAAAAAGAGATATAGATCCAAATCAAAAGGACTTTCATCAGTTAATTGTTGGAAATAGCCACTTCAATTTGTATTCTAGAACCAGTATATCAAGAAAAACTAATTGAACGAAAACTAAAAAAAAAATTCGCTTTCAATAAAAAAAAAAAAACGTAAAAAAATACGAACTGTCATCAGTTAATTGCTGGAAATAGTCACTTGAATTTATATTCTAAAGTCAGTGCTAAACTTAAAAAAACAAAACATAAAAAAAAAACAAAAAACGGCCCTTTAAAAATAAAGAATAATACTGTAATAAATAAGAGCAAATTAGACAAACAGCATAACAACATCTCCTTAAAAATTCAAATATTTTTGTCAAAGATAAAGGCAATTATTTTTCGTGAAAAGACAAGGGCTAATATTTTTTTTTTATACAGTCGAATATTCTTTGAATTAAGGGAGATAAAACAAAAAACAGCCTAAAAGATACAATTACTTCTTTTTCATCTGGCTTTGTTTGGTGTCTTTTTATTAAGTTATGTAAAAGAAAATGCAGCCCAAAAATTCAATTGTTTATTTCTTTTTTGTTGGGTATAGTTTCACTTTCAGCGACCGCCTATATTTTTACCTTAACGAAAATAGTATTGTTTACACATCCAGACCAATTTAAACTAACTGCACCGTTGGACAAACTACAACAACTTTTAGTTCCTTTTTAAGTTCTACCTGATGCACGGAGAGAAAGGTAGAGTTTCTAGTCCTGCCCAAGGAAATACTTCTTAATTTCTTCTACGTATATTTTTCCATCGTATTTTAGACCTGGATATGCTTAGTGGGTACATAGCCACTTACAATTTTAAAAACGGAGCTTGATACTTTTTTATTGGATAACTTCATCTTCATTTCTTTTATCTGGGATATCTGGTTTTATACGGTTCATTATTATTTATTTGGAATTAAACACTATTTTGATCCTGATATTGCGCTAAGCGAAAACCAGAAAAAAAAAAAGAAAATAGAAAGCTCATTCAAATTAAATCATAATAATCGATCTATCCATTGAAATATCATTATTTGACCTGCCAGAAATTAAACTAGGTTTCCTTTATTAGGAATTCCAAGATCTTTTTCATATGGTCTGCTATTTCAAATAATTATAATTTATTTGAAATTATAAATTATTTTGATACTGATTTTTTGCTAAGTGAAAACCAGATAAAATAAAAAATGGAAAGCTCATTCAAACTAAATTTTAATAATCAATCATCCATTAGAATAATAGCATATAACCATCCAGAAGTTAACTTTTCTTTATTATAAATTTTAAGGCGTTTTCTATATGATTAGCTATAAAAAAAAACATCCGAATGTGCTTTCTTCTCCATAGAAATTAAAATGAATACCTTTACTATTTTAACTGATATTGTTTTAACAGAATTGTGTCTTGTTTTTTTTTTTTTTTTTATCAATGAAAACAATAGAAGAGAATATTTTTCCAACAGAATAAAAAAAAATTATTTGTTTTCCATATAAGGGGGGGGGGGTGGGTGGGAATAAAATCTAGAGCCAGATTCTCCACCCCTTCCCATTGACACCGTTTTTTAATTCTTTGTCAAGGGTTTTCTTTAGTTTCACAAACTGATCAATTCCTTGCCATAAAAAACTCGCGGCAATTGCGAAGGCTATCTTTTATAACAGAAGTATTACTCAATGTTAAGTGGCATTATTTAAAAAAATTAAAAATGAATGGTTCATATTTAATATAATTCTTTTACAATTTTTGGCATATTTTTACTGTTTAAGACCACTTTTTAACTAACCATTTGTTTGTTCCAAGAACGAGCTTTACTTTGAGGCAATTGAAAATTAGGTCTCCACCTGATTTAAATAAGGAAATGAGAATTTTCAAATCCCCAGATTTTGAATTTGGCAATGGCGGGTATTTCTTGAATTTAACAGGTTTTCAGCCGAATATACTTTTCTAATCACGTTTTAACCTGCCAGTATCTGATATTTTACCTTACTAACTGAATATTTATTTTTTTAAAAGCTTGTCAGGTGAGCGAAATTCATTGAGTTCATTTCAATCCTTAAATTGGCTCGAGGGTTTCAGTTATTTCGAAAGTCATGAGGCAAAAAGTGATATATTCCAAAGATTATATAAAGGTTATATTCCAGGACGAAATAAACAGTAAAATTTTTCCATATTCAGCCATTACTTCTAAAAATTTTACACAGAGCCATTTTTTTTAAAATCAATTAAGGTAAGTTTAGAACCATATGTTAAAACAGTCAGGGAAAGATGCTACCAAGTTCACACCAATGAGTGGAAAGCGCAACAGTGGAAAAGAAAAATCGCCAACAAAATTAGCGTTTCCTGAGACTAAAGCGACAGAAAGAACCCGAACGATCAATCTAACCACACGCAACCGTGTTTTTAGGTCCAAGCACCCAAGATGAAACTTCTTAGCATGTCCATATTAATCAACATTACCTAAGGCAAATTTCAGTCATTATGATCTTATATAGCATATTATTACATATTATAGTATTATAAATATTATAGTAAACACTGTTATTATAATATATATATACCTTTCGCTCCAGGGCATTCTTCAATCGTGATTTTGGGTAGTATCGCATACGTAGCATCATCGACGACAATTTCACCCTTAACAGGACTATATTTTGATGAAATACCAAATCGATAATCTCCACTGCCAGTAGCTTCCTAATTATCATTTTGAAAGGGTTCATCACCTGGGAAATTTAACCTAGGAACATTTCTGATAGAAATACTATCGTTAACTGCCGCAAATCTGACAGGAATAGGAGAAGGGAAACTGCTCATATTTGTATCTTCAACTTCATTCAGGACCAGCTTAACTTCCGAAGTTTCATTCTTCTTTTCAACTTCCTGTAGGAAAACATTTGCAGGAATTTGTGGTTTCTCCACTGAAAGTCTTACAGTTTCCGAGTCATTGTTGCAATCCGCTTCCCAGGTGATACCCTGGTCTTTCTCAAATAAATGCATCAATTCCTAAACGGAAATGAAAATCATCCAGATTATTATTTTACACACAACATAGACAAAAAATATATTCAAATATAACCAATAGAGAGCTAAGCTCCAACTGAAGGCTATCTATTATCAGAATAAACTTTATGATTCGCCAAAAGACACAAATAAATAAAACAAAAAGAAAAAAGATACATGATAACTCAGAACAGGAGAAGGACAAAGGGAAAAATAACTGGCGTGGAAAATTCCCAATATTACAATTCAAAACAAAAATTAATAGAATGACATCAACGTTAAATAATATATTCCGTTAATTTTTTCTTTAAAAGAGATTAGCTATTCATATATTTAACTTTATTATTTGATTTAAGTCTTGTAAACGCTTTATTATTTAATGGCTGTAAAGTGGAATTAAAATCAATTAAGATGGAGCTCTTTTAAAGTTTACTGAGGGGAGTCTATATGTTCCAAAATGAGCTGAAGTAGAAACGAGCAAGAAGCGTGGCAAATTACTTGAATTGAGAAATGTATACTTCGTTAACTATATTCATTTGTATTCTCATATATATTTGAAATATATACTTGAACTACAGGTCGTGAAGACCCATTTAGCTTTTCCACAAAAGGATTTTACGATAGCATAAGAATACCATGGATTGTTCATAAATTTCAACTGGAAAAGTTTAATTTTGTTCATGTAATTTTTCTTCTTTCCTTTATATCTAGAATTTAAAAACTCAACATTTTAGAGGAGGCGATAGCCAAATTTTCATGAAACTTCGATCTTGGAGAGTCTAGATATAAATAACGACAAAAACCAAACTGCGTTTCGATTCTACAAGGATGAAAAATGCCGAACAATGAGGCAATATTTATGACAGTAAAATTTTATTAAATGAATATTTCGATACTATGTCTAAATGCCGTCATCAGTAGAACAGATATATTAAAATAAAAATAGGCATACAGAAAATACGTGACTTCAAAGTTACGTAAAATCAAAACTAAAACCAAATGAAAACACTCTTAACACCATTACTTGAATCAAGTTAAACCAGGAGTCCAAATACTTGTTTTACAAAATTCCCATATTTCAAATAATTCCTCTTTGTAATTGGTGTTTTATTTGTCCCCCTTAGTTTATGTCGTTGTCCCCCTTAGTAATACTTTGAACATTTACGCTCATTTACAGTTCACGCGGTACAACACAGAAACACCAAGTATACACCTCTAAAACAGTTTTAATAAAGAAAGGAAACTGAAAGATTAGAACAAAATTGGAATGTTTTTTTCTCCACTATTGTAACAATATACACTTTGTCATTTTAAAGACATTATTTTGATTCCGTATATACTTGCTTTAGAGCCATCTTTCATTCATCATGAAATATGGCTTAATCTTTTGATATAAAGGTACAATTTGAAAGCGACCAAAAAAGTAAAACCAACGAATTAGATGATTCCATTGAATCACCTTATAACTCTATTGAAACACATTACCACTTATAAAGCTTTCGTTCTGTTACTGTTTGACCCCTTAATTCTGCAAAACTGAGAGAACACATGAAAAGCACCAATAAAGCCTTTGTGGTTTATATCACAGTGAAGCAACCTGCTTTCCTTAACTATTTCAATTACCAATAATAAATATAGTTAATGTGTCTACACATTAACAAAAAAAAAAACAACAACAACAACAGCCTACAAGCATTTAGGGAATGCATGCCAGTCACCACCTCCAGCACTGATAAAAAAAAATGAGTTTCATCAAGTGTCGGGAAGCGTGTATGTAGCATTAGTGAAAAAGCAAGTCATAATAAAAACTTGATCAGAAGTGAAATTGTATTATAAAAATTGACAAGATCAGTTAATTACTAGATTCCTCCTTAAATAAACTAAAATATGGAAGGAGTATGGGTAGCTTACAAGAATGAAAACTGGCGCAAATGCGGAAAAAAGGCTTCAGCGCCATCTAGTATTTAACATTTCCCGGCATTATTTTTCAAGCTTCGTATTTTTCAGAAACTGCAATAAAACACCCGTTACTATGCTAATTTCACCAACTGCATAAACTAAAAATTCTGCCTCATTATTACTCTGACAAAATGCCAAGAGACGACGGCAAACGCTAGATGGCATCGGCAAATTTTTCAGACAATAGCACCAATTTTCATTCTTACAAGTTACCCATACTTTTTAGCAACATTCCTAATGTTGAAAGCACTAAATTTTTGTTTTATATGCAAGATTTTTTGCTCAAGTTTTCTATTGCACACTTGGCAATCCAGTGTTCGAAACACTGATGGCCTTAATAATTGTCCCCTTTTATGAGACCATCCACTAAATTATTAGAAGAACAGAGGCGCTGTATTCCATCGGTAGGCTTTGGCTCCAAAAGCAAGATATAATTCAACAAGCGTGGGATGGTCAGAGCACTTGATAAATATTCAGGAAAAAACTTTGTCCTGAAGCCCCATCCCATATTTTTAGTCTTCTAAGCGTTTTTATTGTTTTTTAGATTTTAATTTGTATTTTAAAGTTTTACATAATCTTAAAATTTATTTGTAATTAAAGAATTGCAGTCACTCTGGAAGGCTATTATATGAAATAAAAGTAAAGAGATTACGAAAAACAAGAAGCTTAGGCACACAGTGTAACATTTCACAAGTTTAGCTCAGAGATCTTAATATGATTATGCTTAGAGTGGACTGTTATCTCTACATTAAATATTGAAGTGTATATTTATGTCTAGAGCGCCTTCATACCTCTTTTTAAAAGATCTATTTTCCTGATAGACGAGAAAAGAAATATCATTTGTCTTAGTACACCTGGAGGTAAAACAACTTTCACAATTAATTTTTTTAAGATCTGGGTCTTAAATTTGTATGCATTTTTGTTTTCTAGGCGAGTACAAATTGTTCCCATTCTAGAACGACTTTGTATCAAAGACAAAGTACACAGATTTCGTGGAGCAAGATGTCAAAAGATAAGGTGAAACATAAAGAAAGGTACGTGTTTTTGAACCAACCTCAAACTTGGCCTCTTGATATTGGCTTACATGCCCCTCAGTCCGCAAAAGAAGATAATGTTTGCATCATCTCTAAAGCATTCAATATGTGCTCGTGGTCTTCAGCCCCCAATTATTCCCGAAGTTTAAGTAATTTCTCAAGGTGTTTGACCTTCTCGTGGAACTCAGCAAGGCGACACTGAAAAAGAATGTGTGCTTAGCAGCCATATGCTTATTTCATATAACACATGCAGAAGGCATTGCTATTTAATTTAGGCTTAGAAGACAATATTTGGAGGCAATATTGTAAATTTACAGGGGGGCTACATTTCATACTAAAGCCCATATTCCATGAAAAACAATTGGATTAACTCAAATTAAATTTATCTCATTTTATGAACAACTACAAGATAATATTCCAAAGGGCTGTATGGCCCATTATTTGGGGAGCAACTTATAATACCTGATCAGTAGTAATACAAAAGACATACATACTGAAATACGCATGAAAATAAATAGACAAGAAATACAAATTAACTAACCAACTATTCCCACGAATAAAGGGGGGTCTCCACATCACCCGAGAATCAAAAACATACCGAAATTGTCCCTACCTCATCAAGGAACTAACACTAATAAAACAGTATCCAACAAATACATTAAACCACATGACATAACATAGAAATACCAGAAAATTTATTACTTAGTGAAAATACCAAAGTATTTTTCAAAATCTAGTGGGGAGGATCTTTGGGAATAGGCAATAGGAAGCCAAAAAAAAAACCGATTAAAAACAAGTGATTTGCGTAGTTCTTAGAAAACTGAGAAGCAGAGATCAGATCAGGCTAAAATTTTTTGAGCTTTTGAACCCTTTGAGATCCTAGAACATACTCTTTAATCTAATTGGGCAATTTAAAAAGAGGGAGACTGAGGCAGCCGGATCTAAACTAGTGGCTTATGATTCCTATTAAGGGAATCAAAAAGGCAAGAACTCTGGATCATTTCATATATGATTTCCACTTTTAAAACATCTGTTTTTCAATACTTATACGACCATCACAGCCACAAATCGCTTGGACCATTGCTCATGCTTCCTCTTTTAGGAGACACTGCTATACCTCCTTGACTTCGCCCATATCCTTTAAAAGGGATATTTTGACAAAAAAGCTCAAAACCCAAAAATAATAACCCAACACTGTTCTCTTTCTTTCAAGATTCATAAGATAACTATTTTTTTTCAGTTTTTAGTCTTACTTTCCGAATTTTTGATTTAATGTTCATGGTCATTTAATAAGTTACCTGTTCTGTAATGTTTCTGCTTTTAAATAAAAAATTTTTTCTTTCTATATATACATAAAAAAAAGTTTTCTTCCCTGGTTCTGAGGATGATTCAAAAGGGGGCAGGGGATAGATAAAAAAAGAAAGGTAATGAAAACACTTAGTAATCTTTCACTTATTGGAAAAAAAAAGACAGTGGCAGCTATTACAAAGATCGTCTAGTTTTTACCTCCACTTTGAGTAGTTTGGCAAATAGTTTTATTTCTTCCGGCCATTCTTCACCGAATTTTGTATTCATCTTTTGCTCATACTTCTGTAATGATGACTCAATCGAGATCAAACGCTTTTTTGCGTCCTCCATGCGAACTTCTAAGCCCTCAATCTTACGAACACGCATAGATTCAAGCTTCTCTGATCTTTTCGCAACCTAAATTGTTCAGAATAATCTCACATTGTTGTTTATGGTCGTATAGAAAAAAGAGTACTCACATAGTGCATGAATACCAATGAAAGAAGACGGAGTGAAAAAGATGGACATTGGACTTAAGGAAATCAAAGCCATTTATGCTAAAAGAAAAGATAAGGAAATAGGGGGAGATCAACATGTCAAAATCCTTCCAAAGCGACAGTTCGTTACAAATTTCTTCAAATTCTTTTGAAAATTCACCTATATTGCTTAGTTTTCAGCTCCCAACGAAAGTGCCGCTTTTGCCTTGCTTAAAAAGTTTGAAAGCAATGTTTTTCATAAATTTACTAAAACTAGAAATTATTCTTTGTTGATTACATGCACAAAATAGAAGACTAAAACTCTAATAAAGTTTTTTCCTAATGTTGTCTTTCTATGTCAGTCCAGAAAGAAAAGAATCATCCATTCTTTCTAATAAGTTTAGCATTAATAAAAATAGAACTGAGCAAAATGCTGATATTGAGAAAGAAACACATATCAAAAACAAACTTGTGAAGATTCCGCATACAGTTTATATTGATACTGTATACTAAGACTACTCAGATCTTCGAATGCACGGTTTAAGAAAAAAAAAACGAAAAGGAAAAAAAAACTTAATTTGATAATGCTTCGAAAAATAAACTAAAATATACAATGCCATCTAGATTTTCTTTTTATCTGTCCATAAAACGACATATGGACAGATACCTGGTCAGATACAGGTACCTAGGAGAAGAGTAAAGGAGAAAGAGAAAGAAAGAAAGAAAGAGAGAAGGAGAGAAAAAAGGAGCGCAAAAACGTGTCTTTAGCGAAAACATAATAAGTGAAGACTCGGAGATAAGAGCTGCAAAATGCAAAGGTACCATATAAAACGGATGCTTTATAAAAAAAAATTAATAAAAAAGACAATACAGCTAGTTGAAATATCAGTCACATAATGACTGTCAACCTCCATGATTCATGGCCAATCTGTAAAATCTTAATAATGCAATTCTTTTTTTTGCATCCTGGAATCCTCTAGCCAAATATAAGGAAAATTTCTTTCACAACTATTAGTTTTTTTAAAGACGTTATCTTTTTTTATGAATTAGGAATACCATTAGTGTTAGCGAGCCCGCCCCAATGAATTTCTACATCTAGGAATTTGCTCAACAAAATTAGAAAATCACAAGAGGCTTTGAGAATTCGCCATGGACTATGTCATAAATTATGGATCGTCACGAAAAACTTTTTTTATGATTTTTTTTTCTTCATTTTATTGATGAAGGATGGTATATTGACAAAACTAAAGCCTTTTGACAATTCAGATGGAGCTAAACAAATAGCTAGACATTCTAGGATAGTATAGGAAGAGGTCATAAGATTGTAAAGGATGTAGAAACCTCATAGGTAAGATCAATAGGGGAAGTTCTGAACAGTAGGCAGAGGCAGAGCGTACGTGACTTGTGTTTGCCTTATGTGGTTTGGTCTTCCGAAGAGCTACCAATAGTGCTAGTAATACATGTTTTGTAGAAAAGATACATTGTATCGAATAATCTATTTTTTTCATTTAATCAAGCCTAATTAGTTAGTTTTATACATTTGATTAACTTTGTCCACAAACGGCATAAAAAGAAGCTTAAAATTACAGATGGAAAGAAAAGGATAAAATAAACGTACATTGCCAAGTTGGGTATTAACAGTAAACTTCATGCATCTCTTCATCAATTTCTGTCTGCTCTGTATTCGATAGTTGATCTCTTTCTCTAGCGACTCTATCTTCAAAATATTTAGTCTTGCGTTTACTCGAGCTTCGCTTAAATGTGTTAGGGATTTCTGTAAAAATAAAACGAAATAACTATCAAATATTCGAAGCCCAAAATCAATAACTGCAGTTTATGCCTACACGTAACAAACGTAACAAACAAGAAAAATCAATCAATAATGCCTCAAAGTAACTAAATACAGATTTTTTCTATTTAGATTTAATACACTTACTAGCATTCTCAAGGAGTGGCGACTCTTGAGATAAATACAGCCAAGAAACTAACGCAATTCATTGGCCTCGGGTGGCTTAGTGTGGCGATGAGTCATTAATAAGAGAATTACATGCTAGTAAACAGAGAACAGACTTTCATCAATGGTTAATAGAAAAAGAGGGCGTAATACCAAACTAAAATAAATCTAACATAGACTTTCCGCTATTTGGCTATTTAAGATATGAACCCGCCCCTCAACACTAGTATACAGTTTCATCGGCTCTGCTTTCTTTGTATAGCAAAAAGGGCTTCATGGGTCAAAACATCTTTTTAATTCTTTTCTGGATGAGCCTACTTAAACTCAAAATTATCTGTTAAAGCAATGGAGATTATTTACTTTCCTAGCGGAAGTCAATTACTGCATTTTGACTGAGTAATTTCTTTCTTGTTACTGTTTTATTTTCAATACCTAGAAGAATATAATGACGAACTCTAATTAGTCTAATAATAAAAGGTAGAAAAAAAGATAGTAAATTTTAAACTCAAACGGTAAATTTTATCAACAAATAAAAAACGAAAAAAAAAAATTTGGCAAATCAATTTTCATAAGCACACTAATTGTCTTTGCCTTGTTTGATCATTAGTAGATTTAGCAATAGATTTTGCTTTAAAATTAGCTTCTGCTTTTGAAGTGTCATTGTTTTAAGTAAGCTAAATGTGTAAGCAATTGGTTTTGAACTATTATGTAAAGCAAACACTGCCCCAAATATTAAGTATAAAAATCAAATAAGGCCATTGACTAACTAACTGACAACTGTCTACAGGCCAAAGCAATTCGGATCCTCAAATCCAATTCAACTTTCCTTCACCTTGTTCATCTTATCAGCCCCATTGGAAAAATTCTTGAAGAGCCTAATGCTTGGCTAAATTTTATTTCTATCGGTTTCCAACGAGCTGTTGATCTTGTTAACCAAAATTATATAAGTTGAGAAACTTGTTTTTCAACATTAACTCTTTCCTAGTGAAATTGGTTCCCTCCTTTTTATCAAAAGATCACATGAAGTTCAATATCAGAATAATCAACCCAATCCTCTCCCTGTCCACAACAGATAACCCCAAGATGCTCTCCTTTTCTCAGAGAAGGATAACAGCCTGACGAAGGAATTTCTTAGCAGACAGAAATCTGTTATAGAAATTTAATAAGCAGCCCTATGAAAATCCTCACTGACACTGCACATGATGCCTCAGACTTGGGCATGATAGCAAATCATTCTAAATCCATGATAATACCAATTCTGTATGCTAAATCACCACCCCATTTTCAAGATCCTGTCCCTCCTAAAATTCTGTGTCATAAAGTAACTTAGCGTTACGGTTTTTAAAATTTGAATTGAGGTATCCATGTCAATAATATTATGCATACAGCTAAAGCGTCTATCTCCCTCAATAAACTCCTAGATAATCACCTCTTCCCATTCTTTAAGGATTTATGCTTACTTTGTCCCTCTGCATCTTAAACATACTTTTACAGTTTGGCACCATGAAATCTTCCAGGATGAGTCAAATAAAAATGAACCCAACCAAAAAAGCACTGTGCAAATAATTTTCAAGAAGGTAAAGTTCCATACTCTCTTCTTCTGAATAAACACGTGGTAAACACTTAATTACAGTAGAGCAATATTTTCTATCCATTTTTTTTTTCAAAGAATGCAATGACAGACCCTCACAAAGAAATTTTTTCCCCCAAAGAAACTCCCCAACCAGACTTCGCCCGACTTGGGCTGTTTCTCAGCCCATTCCTACCATGTCCCACTGCATGCTGCTTTACCTCCATGCATAAACTAATTTCTTTTCCCCTTACATTACACAAAAAATAAACGAAACACACCCCCCCCCTAGTTACTCATTGCTTATTACTTGTACACCAATATTTTGTATTATTTGTTCGTCTAGCTTCTCTTTGACGTTTTCAATGACCTTCCAATGATATATATATATATATATATATATATATATATATATATATATATATATATATATATATATATATATATATATATATATATCACTCGACAGACAGACAGACAGACATAACCCACAAACAACTTATTTTTATATATATTTATTCATATTTTTTTAGTTTTCTTTTTCTCTTTTATTTTTCAGTTTTTTCCTTTTTTTTAGTTTTTTTCTTTTTTAGTTTTTAGTTTTTTTTAGTTTTTTACCTTTTTTTAGTTTTTTTTAGTTTTTTAGCTTTTTTAGTTTTTTTATTAGTTTTTATTTTTTTTGTAGTTTTTGCCTTTTTTTTATTTTTTTCAGTTTTTTTTTTAGTTATTAGATTTTTACCTTTTTTTAGTTTTTTTTAGTTTTTTAGCTTTTTTAGTTTTTTTTTCTTTTTAGTTTTTTTTGTAGTTTTTACCTTTTTTAGTTTTTTTCTTCTTTTGTATTAGTGTGAAATAATTCAGACGTCATATGCGGACAAACATGACGTCACCTGATCCACACACAGACAACTTATTTTTATATATATAGACTAGCACCTAGTTGGTGCCCCCAACACCTAGTTGGTGGGGCGCTTCGCGCCCCCCCAAGCCCCCCCGCGCGCGTAAGTCGTTACGCGCCATATTAGTTACGCGCCATTGTAGTTGTGTCCCTGTGTCCCACCTGTGAATATAGATAGATTTATATATGTGTTTCAAACTACGTAAAAATTGCGAATATACAACATTTTTGGCTTTCCCACTACTGGAAGCTTTCCGTTTCCAATTGCCAGCAATTGATCTAAAAATGTTTGACCAGAATCATCGTTTTGCAATCGGACACGCATATTTGTAGTTAATTTTAATATTTTTACTTGTGCCCATAAATTAGAATTTTTCAGGCAAGCATTCATTTCGTCTGCAGGAGTTAAACTACGTAAAAATTGCGAATATACAACATTCTTGGCTTTCCCATTGTCTGTGCATATACAAAGCCGTATGCACTAATAATGACGTCATATGCAAACGCTCTTTTTACAAACAAACAAACATGCATACACACAACTCGTTTTTATATAGATAGATAGATAGATGGATACAATACAAATTAACTGCGTAAAACTTGCGAATATACAACATTCTTCGCTGTCCAATTGTCGCTGCATATAAATAGATTGTCAGGTTTACCGACCCTCGAACATGCAACGTACAATTGTCCATGGGAAAAACAATCAGTATTAAGATCTATACCACATTTTTCTAATGATTGACCTTGAGCTTTGTTAATGGTGATTGCAAATGCTAATCGAATTGGGAATTGCAATCTTTTAAATTGAAAAGGCAGATCCGTTGGAATCATGGGAATGCAAGGAATAAGAACAGTCTTACCCTCAAAATGCCCTGTCAAGATTGTCGCCTTTATTAGGCTTTCCATTGTTTTTTTTACGGCAAGTCGCGTGCCATTGCAAAGCTTTGGTGGGTCGCCTATTTTTAGTTGTAGCACGTGTGGTGGAAACCCTGAAAGATATATGGAATTTAAAAATTCAGATGGATAATTAACTGCTTCATTTGGTTCCAAAACTGTGTCGACTGACTTGCAAAGGAATGCCTGGTCTCGAATCTTGGTCAAAACAATATTGTTGATTTCGTGGACGTCTATATTTTTGGGTGCGAGAATCGCTCTTTCACTTAGCCATTTATTATTTTTATAATTTTTTAGAATATTCGGAAATACTTTTTCAATCAATTCATTTTTGGACGTCACTAAACTACAGAAATCAGCAGGTAGTTGTATACGTCCTGAAATTGAGTCTATCGTATCATAAATGTCTTTTTGTTCCGACGTTAACTTGTAAATGTTATTTTGTACATACGACAATAGATCACTCGCACTGTAACTTTGTTCACGATCCAATTCTACACATGTCGAAACAGCAGCGATACGGTTAGGTGAAGGCATTCCCAAATCCTGAAGAGGTTTGTTTGCCATACGTACGCACAAATCTTCTATAATAACTAAAAGCCATTTATTATTTTTATAATTTTTTAGAATATTCGGAAATACTTTTTCAATCAATTCATTTTTGGACGTCACTAAACTACAGAAATCAGCAGGTAGTTGTATACGTCCTGAAATTGAGTCTATCGTATCATAAATGTCTTTTTGTTCTGACGTTAACTTGTAAATGTTATTTTGTACATACGACAATATATCACTCGTACTGTAACTTTGTTCACGATCCAATTCTACACATGTCAAAACAGCAGCGATACGGTTAGGTGAAGGCATTCCCAAATCCTGAAGAGGTTTGTTTGCCATACGTACGCACAAATCTTCTATAATAACTAAAGTGTCGGTATAAATTTCTGATGTAAAATCAAAAGTCATTTCTGACGTCTCTAACTGTTTTCGATGGAGTATATCTTCGGACATTTTTGACTTATATTTTTCCCATAACTCTGTAGGAGCTGATGGAGAGCAAGTGTACGAATTTGACTTGGGGTTGACGTTTCGCACGCGTCATTAATGCAGTTATCCCAGTGTTGGTCATTCTCCAATAAATTCAGAGCTTGGCATGCACTACGGTAAGTGTCATGTATAGTACCGTTTACAGTTCTCAAATACTCAAAGGATGTCGGACCGGGTACATTCACCAAAAGCAGGCGTAGAAAGAAGCATTCATGTTGATTGGGGTGAACGGTGTAGAGTCTTCCTATCGTGGTATCTTTGAAGATGGTAGGTTGGCCGTAAACCCACTGGTTATCTACTTCGATGGTGGTACCGTTGCCATTGTAGGTTTTTCAGTCATTTTACAATTAGAAATTTCTCTTTCAACGGTCTTCTTACAATTAAAAATTTGTCTTTGAACGATATTCTTAAATACCTGTGTCCTGGTCGTCATTTATATTCCCTGTGTCCCGGTCGTCATTTGTGTCCCGGTATCCCAGTCTGTAATTTCTCTTTTTTCTTTTTTCAGTTTTCTTTTTCTTCTTTATTTTTCAGCTTCACTATGAAATACATATCGCCGAACCTTTGTTTTTTTAACTAAAATCTGGTAGTCATTGATGACCTTTTCCAAGTCAAAATCCCAAACCCAATCATCATCACTATCATTTTCAGTTTTAATATGTTTTGACTCTCGCTGTCCAGGTGGATCTTCATCTAACTGCGCGGTTTTGCGTTCTTTAGCCTCAAGCCTGTTTCCTTGCTGTTCTTTTGATTCCTCGGCACGCTTTCTTTTCTGACTTTCTCTATCAGCAGCAAGTTTTTTGGCATAGACTCTTTGAGCATCTTCATCAGTCATTGTAAACTTAAACATTAATAGAATTCTACGCGAACATATGTCTTATATAACTTGAATGACGTCACCTTCAAAGCAAAAATGATGGCAACTAATTTCATGACGTCAGCCGAAACATGACGTCACCTGATCCATCCACAGATCCACACACAGACAACTTATTTTTATATATATAGATATATATATATATATATATATATATATATATATATATTACCTCCCCCCTCCCTATACCTCTCTATATTTATCTGAAGAGTCATGGAGAGTTAAGACAATTCAGGAATTGAGATGTTCTCTTTCCGGCACCTGGAACAGATGTCAAATGCTCTTTTAGGCATAGACTTCAAAAACAAATATGCCCCAATGAAGCATTACTTCCTCAACAACTGGTTAGTGCAACACATAATTTTTGATAAATTGAAATTGATTGGCAATCTCAGAATTAATAAATGATAGTAAGTGTGGTGATTTATTAAGATTGCTTCACTTCTGGTGTGTGCTACTGCATAGTAATGAAAATTTTCTCAGGCTTGTAGCTTTTAATGCATAACATTAAACTTAATGTATTTTATACATTTGGAGTCTATATACAAAGCCAATTCTTTTGATGTATTAAATGTTATCAAAACTATTGAGACACTTTACTGAAGACACCAAACCAATACAATATTCCCTTAAGAGCAGAAAAATCCATAAAGTAGTCTTCAGAAAAAAGAGAGTAATTTATAAGGCTCTCAAAGATTTTCTAACAGCCAAAACATCAACAACTTTTAGTATGCAATCATGGTTCTCTAAAAACTCATGATATCCCAGTTTTCAGTAAAGCACTAGTTTTTATAATTCTACAAATATTGGCAAATATCACAAGTCAGCTTATTTGAGATAGTTTTACAGATATATCTTGCACAAAGTGCAAAGCAACATTTTGCAGGTTAAAATTTTCTTCTTCTATAAGAAAAACATCGTTTTTTCAAATAAATTTTGATTTTTTTCTTAGATATACATAATACACATTACAAAAACATCACTGTCTACTTAGGCAGTGGAACTAAGAAATCAACATGATTTTCTGTTAAAATAGGGCTTTAAATATAATGTTTCGCTTATTTCCTACCTAGATCTTTCCCAAAACAAACAACATGGTTTTCAAAAAGGACATTCAATTAATACTAACCAGTAAAATCCAAGTTTAGCTACTTCTTGCTATCTTGGGAAGGGGTTAAGTTAGGAAAATAGAACTTTCAGTAATGAATATAGGGCCGAAAACATACTCTGGGAAGTTATTGCCAAGCTTCTATGTAAACCCTCTTCTGATTTCTATGTCTCAGAAATTTGCCTACTTGACCAGTCAATACCCATTGATGTTTTGACAAACAACATTTTACCTTAACTTTCAGTTATGAGTATTTCTCTCTGGCTTTAGTTCTGAAAATACAATTCTGTTATTTGAGTAGAATTTTAAGCCTTATCAATGTTTTTTTTTTCTAAATTTAGGAAATGCACATGTAGAACTTTGAAACATCATAAACTGGGATTAAGCAAAGCTGTAAAACTTAAAACAGTATCCTTGTAATTCATTTAAGCAAAAAATATGTTATGTAAGGTTTCACCTTTATAATACAAATATTTTTAAAGGCCATCAAAGGTAACTGCTCTCCACAGGGAGGAGTGGAGTAGGTAAAATTCTAGTTTAGCTACATCTTGCTATCTTGGAATGGGGTCAAGGTAGGAACATGAAAGTTTCATGGATGAGTCTAAACAATAGGGTATGTCCTGGGAAATTATTTTGAAGTAAATACCTCTCCTCCTTCTCCTTCTAGAGGGCCCTGACCTTGGTGAACATTAAAAAAATTTGTATTATAAAAGTGAAACCTTGTAAAATATATCTTCTGCTTGAATTAATAAAAAAAACTGTTTCCAGCTTCACAACTTTGCTCAGTCCCAATTTGTGAGGTTTCAAAATCTGTAAACAGATTTTCTAAACTTAGAAAAAAAACTATTGACATGCCTTAAAATTCTACTCAAATAAGAGGAATTGCATTTTCAAAACTAAAACCAGAAAAAAAGAAACTAATAGCTGAAAATGGTGTAGGCATACACCTGTCTTGTATTCAAATTTTTAAACAATGACAAAGACCACACTGCCTTTCTATAGTAGAAATACAGAAGACAGAATAGAGTCTTGGTTGAACTCTTCATTAAGAAGTTATGATGCCTACGTTATTTAAAAAAAAGTGGATTTTTAACCAAGAACTTTTATTGTGTGTTATTGTTTATTATTTCCTTTGCTGAAGACAGCCCTTAGATATAGGGCCAAAATATTCAGATTGGTTTTGTTTGTTCACTGTCTTGGGAAAAAAGTCCTCATTATTCTCTCTTCTGTATTTCTATCAAATTTTTAAGATTTGGAAATCAGAAGAGGACAAACATAGAAGCCTGACAGTACCTTCCTATAGCATGTTTTGGTCCTGGATTCATCAATGAAAGTTTCATTTTCCTAACCTATCCCCTTTTCAAATAGCAAAAAGTAGCTGAACTATAGTTTTCTCCTTCTTTATAGGATAGCAAAAACTAGCTAAACTAAAATTTTACTATATAATCAAGATAAAACCTTTGACAAAGTTCAAAATAAAGTAGGCTACTAATATGGAAATTAAAGGTATATGAAGTGTGCCAATATATAGAAGTGGGAGAAGGTCCAGCCCCAATGGCTGGACAACCACTGCAATACCCACCAGTCCTATTCATGGTAGCCAGCTTTACTGAAAAGAAACTTATCCTGGATGTCTCTTACCAGCACAAAGACACAATTCGATTCTATGGCAACAGCTCCAAAGAAGATTGCAACGCCAGAAAAACCCTGTTGGAGGAGATGAAGAAGAGACAGGCAAAGGGAGAAACAGACCTAGTGATCAGAAAAGGAAAAATCACAAAAAACGGGCAAATTTGAGCAATTTTGATGGCGGGCTGCTTGAGCATGGAAAAATAAACAGTACCTCTTACCATCTCAGCCCCCCTGTAAATAGTCTATGTGTCAGTGATAATAATTATGTAACAGTAAACATGTGTAAAAAGTAAAAATAGTAAATTAACAGTTATGTCCCCATGCCCCTCTGCATTGTCCCTCAATAGCAGCTCTGTGTACCTCAGCTGTAACTCACCCACTTCAACCATTAGTGAGAACAATAGTGTGCATAGCCAAAAGTTGCCTAGACACACCCAAAAACTTGTAAACATTATGACAGCTAACGTTGATGTTATCACCAATAAGATGCCAGAACTGGCAACTGTGCTCAAATTAAGTCAGATAGATTGTGCAACTCTGACAGAAATTAGCCCTAAAAATTCCAGATTTCAACTGACAGAAGACTCCATCTGCCCCACTGGGTACAACATCTTCAACAATCTGTCTGATCCAAACTGCAGAAGAGAACTGCAAACTTACTTACCTTGAGTTGAAGCCACTTGGGTATCCCTGTCCCTACCTAACGAAATGTTTG
The DNA here is from genome assembly GCF_032884065.1 of Artemia franciscana. Classification (NCBI taxonomy): domain Eukaryota; kingdom Metazoa; phylum Arthropoda; class Branchiopoda; order Anostraca; family Artemiidae; genus Artemia; species Artemia franciscana. The sequence continues at coordinate 27,708,472 of NC_088879.1, read as the reverse complement.
TCCTAAGCTCAATTTACAGGACCCCCAGTAGTCCATGCCAGCTTCTTCTTCTTCTTATTCAGCAGACGGGCTTTTCAGTCGATACTATTTAGCCCTTTTCCTTTGGCTCACTCTGTGAGATCAACAGAGCTATGGAGCTGGTTTGTCTTACATGATTTGTATCTGCTCAGATTTCTTGAAGCATATCTTTTGATACCAGCAGTTGAATTATAAGACAGTATATATTGATCTCTGTGCTCTGCAAGAGAGTATGGTCAGCAAGACTCTTGGCTGTTAGTGGAATTTTGTGGTGTTTGAAGTATTCTAACATTTTACATTGCAGGGTATACAGTGCAGACGTCAGCATATTACATTCAAATAGGCAGTGATCTATTGTTTCAGTCTTAAGATTACATGACCTGCAAAGGGGGGACGAGGGAACTTCGCCACTTGAATTAGGGATTTGATATGAAAATGCCTGAAAATTTAGTCCATTTGAACCTGACCAAATTCTATGATAAATCTTGGAAAGGTGCTTACTTGGGAAAGGTGATAGGGTAGGATTCTTATTATTTATCAGTACCTCTGTAAGTCTCCACCTGTAAATATCTCTAATGGGGATTGGTCTCCCACTTGGCTGGTCAATATTCAAAGCATTTTTTGCTATTTCATCTGCCTTATGGTTACCTATCATACCCGAGTGGCTTGGAATATACTGTATATGAGTTAAAATACCTTTTGAAGCAAAAATATCAATAATCCTAAGACAAAGAAATGTGTCAATATCCATCATATTTTGAGAAGCTGACGAAAGAAGCTCAAGGCTTGACAAAGAGTCAGAATATATTATAATATTTTTAATATTAACATTCATATATTCATTAACCATGAGGAAATCTAATGCCATGATTATGGCATTTAGCTCGGCAGACATTACAGATGAATTATCTTGTAATCTCTCTCCTAAAGCGATATTATGGGTTGGGAAGAATGCTCTGCTTGCCACTTTCTCATTCATTTTGGACCCATCTACAAAAATTTGGAAATGGTTTTTATAAGCAACATTATTTAGCTCGGCAAATTTTTTCTGAATAAAAGAAATGGGGGTAAGTTCTTTGGTCCACTTTGAGAAGTCAGTCTTTATAATGGGGGTTGACCAACTCCAAGGGGGGGTTTGGAGGAATGTGGGTGCAATAGATTTTACTGGCACTGGGAACTTCTTCTGGATATTTGCATAATCATTTGCAACGCCTCTAAACATAGATGGATTTCTTAACCAGTTATGCAGGGTATGAGAATCATTGGCTTCAATTTTTGTAAGGTACTTAATTAGTAGAGATCTTCTTCTTTCATTTATTGGTGATAGTCCACTCTCAGTAAGCAGAAACTTAGTTTTTGTTGGTTTCCTAAGACCAACTATAAGACGAATTATATCATTTTGCGTCGTTTCGATTTTTTGCATGTGGGTCTTAGCACAAGCACCATAAACTATGAGGCCATAATCTATATGGGGTCTTATATATGATTTATAAAATTGGAGTAGTGTTTTCTCATTACAACCCCAAGGTGTGGCTAGTAGCCTTTTAATTATTCTTATTTTTCTATAGCACTTTTTTATTGTATTTGTGATGTGGAGGTGGAAATTTAGTTTTTGGTCAAGTATGAGCCCTAGATAATTAATTTGATTGTCCTCTGGGATAAGTACTCCATTTAATGTTAGCCTAGCATCATAATGATTTAGCTTATGGTGGAATTGGATAATTTTTGACTTTGTGGGTGCAGTAGGTAAAATGGACTTTCGGGAGAACTTTTCAAATTGGATAAGTGCATTTTGCAACTTTGAATGCACAATCTCGAAGGTATTGCCAGTTGCCCATAATACCAGATCGTCAGCGTACTGTAGATTGGTATGTGGGAGGTTCATGTCCCACAGAAAAAGTGAAAATAGGAGGCAGCTCAGGACTGCACCCTGTGGAAGGCCTTTGGTTATTGAAGTTTTGGGTGAAGAGGCTGAACCTACACAAACAATGAAACTTCGGTTTTCTATAAAGGATTTTATGAAGGATACAAGTTTGGGGGGTAGTCCAAGGTTTGTAAGTTTAACTAAGAGAATCTGGTGGTCAACATTATCATAAGCTCCTTCAAAATCTAGGAATGCAGCAGTTAAGACATTATTTTTTGATAGAGAGTCATTTATTGCATTTGTTAACACTATGAAAGCATCTGTTGATGAGTGATGTTTCCTGAAGCCAGTTTGAGTATGAGGTATCAGATTATTCTTCTCAACAAACCAAAGCAGCTGATGGTAAATCATTTTCTCCATTAATTTTCCCAGCACTGGGGTAATCATTATGGGTCTATATGACTGAGGGTCATGTTTAGGTTTGTTTTTCTTTAAAATTGGTATGAGAGATGAACATTTCCAGTTATTAGGGAATGTGGATGTAGCCCATGCATGGTTATAGCAATTTAGGAGCTCCTGTTTATACAAAGGGGTAAGATTCTTTATCCATATAGGGTGTATATTATCATAGCTACTTGTAACATTGGCCTTGATATGCTGTATTGCATTATTCAATTCATGTATTGAGAAGGGATGGTTTATATATTCTGAACCTGGTCGGGGCTGGTAAATAGGATTTGTCATGATTTGTGTGGTGATATTTTTGTTTTTTGATGTTAGCTTTTTTGAGAAAAGGGAGGCAAATAATTTTGTCTTATCAATGTCATTATCATAATGGGAATTCTCATGTATTAGTTCATACATAAGAGGGTTGGAGGATGTTTTTTTCCCACAGATTTTGCTTATAAGTCTATGTATTCTTGGCTCAGATGTTTCTTTGGAAAGATTATTTGCAAAATTATTCCAATAATTATATTTGGCATTAGTTATTGTTCTCTCGAGGTTAGCCTCTGCTTGTAATTTACTTAAATATGTGGCAGGGGATGGTTTTCTTAGGTATGCTCTCCTATTTGCATTTTTTATTCTCCACATAATTTGGCAATCTTTTGTCCACCATGCTTTAGGGGTGTGTTTGGGGATGGTTTTCCTAGGTGAAGTTCTGGGGATAGCTTGATTAGCTGCATTTGTTAATATTGATGTCATAGCTTCAGCACACGTGTCAGCAGTTACAACTGAGATATGACATTTCTGGTTTAAACTTAGGACTTCTTCATTAAGCTTATTTCTAAACATGGTCCGATTTGCTTTGGTGTTGACATATTTAGGGATATGTGGGAGAATGCTGGCTGGTTCATTTAAAGAGGATACTATTGCAAAATGGTCAGTGCATAGATTTTCAATTTTCTTAATATAAATTTTATTTAGTATATTTATTGAAACAATTTGTAGGTCAATAGTTGAGAATTTGCCACTTTTGGGGTTAAAATATGTATTTAGATTAGGAGGGGTAGCAATTGCTAAATCGGCATTATTTGAAATCAATCTTTCAATAAGCTTACCAACTTTATTTGCTGGCTTATCCCCCCACAGAAGACTGTGGGCATTAAAATCCCCGCAGATGATTATGTTTTTTAGCATATTAGAATTAGTAACATAAGTGAAAAAATCCATGGCATCTGTAGTCTAGCCATTAGGGTTATAAAGACTTAATATGTATGTTTTTGTATTATTTATCCAGACATTGATACCAATAACATCAACATCATTTGAAAAATCTGGGAAATTAATACCGCAAAATTTAATATTATTATTTAAAATTATAGCTATGCCACCTCCTTTTCTCTGTGAAGACCTATCCTTTCTCAGGATAGTATATCCTGGAAACTGTGTTTGTTGGTTATTAGTCAAATGGGTTTCTTGAAGACAAGCAATATCAATGGAATTATTATTCATAAAAGATAAAAGTTCATTTAACTTGTTTTCTGAAAGTGATCTTACATTCCACTGAAGTATTGAAATATGCTGCTTTGTTGTTTTAATTTTCATTTTGCTGTGTATCAATCTTTAGCTTTGCTAGGAGCAGAGCAAGATCTTTTTTTGCTTGGATATGCATGTGATTGGGTAGGTACGATTTTGCCAATTCGCTTATTATTTTTGCTTTTTGTGGTTGTTTTAGGTTCATTGACTGTACTGCATTAGAATTTAGTATAAATAGGCACATGTTAGGTGTTAATTCATTTGGATTTTCATCTGGCTTTTTGTTGATAATTTGATTAATACATGTTAATACTTCTGATTCATTTCTACTTGGGAGAGGTGGCCATTCTGATCTTCTATCATTACTTGTAGAGGCTAGAAGGTTTGTCCAGGGTGAATCTCTCTTATAGGAATGTGAGCTTGGTTGCTTTGAGGAAGGAGTCTTATTGAGGGTGCTTGATGCTTTTGGTAGAATAGTTGGTCTGTGGGTGAGAGGGTTGGGTGGTTTCATAAAGTTTTTGGTCAGGTGTGATTGAGCTGCATTTGCTTCCATTGCTGCAAAAGGGTAAGGTATGTTTTTTTCTGTTGCTATTTGAAGTGTTAGTGCTCGTTTTTTATATACAGGGCATACAGTTTTATTAGTAGAATTGTGGGGACCATTGCAGTTGATACATTTTGTCTGATTGTTTTTACAATTTATCATTCCAGTGGGGTGGGAGTTTTTACAAGAATTGCATTCAAGTAATGTTTCACTGCATGTGTTTTTTGTGTGTCCTAGTCTTAGACATTTTTGGCATTGGATAGGTTTTGGCTTGTAGGGCTTGTGGGGTTTCCTTTGTCCAAATAGGAATATCTGATCCAGGTTATTATTTTATTCTCTTAGTGTGAATAAGAAAGACTTGCTTAACTTTTGGCCATTGGCATCTGGTTTACCCAATTGGGTTACATTAGCTACTGGGATTGGGTTACCAGTTCTGTCAGAGAGTCCTTCTTTTAGATCCTGAATAGGAATTTCTGGAGGGATGTTATACACTACTATTTTAGTTGGGTTTTGGTTTGGGGTCCAGAGAACAGATTTTATTGGTATGTTAAGAAGAGATTTTGAATTCTGTAATATATCTGCTGATTTAGAATCTTGAAGGGCTATTAGCAGGGATCCATCACGGTTAATGTTTAATGAAAACATTGATTTTAACATTTTAAAGATTGCAACCCTCAAGAGAGCTATCTTTTTTATCTCAAAGGGGGTATCTGGAGTGATTTTTAAGTAAATTCCAAGGTTTTGTGAGGGGAATGTTGGAACATGGGAAGGGGTATTATTTTTGATTGGTGAAATCTTTTTCCTTTTTTTGGAGTTTCTTGATAGGACCTCTTGAAATTCATTTTCAGTCTCATCCTGTATTGTGACATATGCCCCGACTTCCACCATTGTATTATTCAATGACCCCTCATGTGAGCTTTGAGAAAGTTGACTTGACCAGCCAAGGGGTTGAATGTTTTCAGTGGTAGCCTACTTGGGGTAGGGTCCGGGGGGATTTTTTTGGGTGGTGTTCTATGCATTGCCTATTGAAATAAGCTTTAATACAATCAAAAAGAAGAATAGAAAAATTGATGTTATAAAACCAGACTGTCTGCCACTCTTTCAAAGGGAGGACTTCACCATCCACAAAAAAACACTATATTGTTGTCTAGAAGATGGTTTGGTATAAGATTGGTTCAACTGACTGCTGATAAATCTAGGTAAATATCACAAGAACTTTTATTATAAATTCCTTAAAGCGTTGCTGTTGTGTTGTGTGTCTCCGTCCTCTCAATGCCAGCTGTCCTCTCAAAGAGCAATTGCTGAAATGACGCAATTCATACTATGCAACTTTGCTCATGACAGGGGACTTCAACCTCCCAAGCATGTTCTGGATGGATGGCCAGGGTGTGACCAGGTCAAGCCTTGAGCAAAACCCACTAATTCAAGTACTTGCTGATAATTTTCTGTACCAAACAGTAACTGTGCCCACAAGAATGCGCCCAGGACAAAATCCTTCAACACTCAACCTAGTCATAATCAATGATCCAGAAAAGGTGATTGGGACACAGACTCTCAGTCTGATTGGCTCAAGTGACCACATGCCAGTCCTCTCATCTATACAACTCAACTCCAAACCATCAAAATCTACTAAGCAATACTTTACTAATTACAAGATGATGGTGGAAGAGCTGATAGATGCCAATCTGGAAATTCTGATCTCAGATGACGTGGAAGCTTCATGGCTAATCCTAAAAAATACCCTACTAGAGAGTCTAGACAAACATACCAGCATGACATGGAAAAAGAAACCAAAAACTCTACCTTTCCTCACCCCAAAAATCAAGAAACTATGCAATAGGAAGAAAAACTTTGGGAGAAGTTTGTGAAACAAAAAACAACAACAGTATACAAAAAGTACAAAATTGCCAGGAATCTCCTCAGAAAAGAAACACAGAAACTCACTGTAAACTACAAAGAACATCTGGCCAAAAATGTCAAGGAAAACCCTAAGTTATTCTGGAAACATATCTCCCTACGTGAACCAGGCAGACAATCAGTACCAGACCTTGAGAATAACAGTTCAGTCTCTTCCTGCGCCTTCAAAAAAGCTAACCTTCTGAATAAGCAGTTTGCCTCAGTGTTTTCTAAGGATGACCTCCAGTCAGCCCTCCCACCAGCAGAACAGGCTCACACTGCCTTCCCAATGTTACACTCACTGATCACAGTTGAAGAAGTAACCAAACAGCTTAAGGAGCTTGATGCCAACAAGTCAACTGGACATGATGGTCTGAGCCCACGGCTGCTGAAGGAACTAAGCCCTGCTATTTCAATGCCCCTGATAAAATTATCTAACTTGTTGCTAACACAAGGGAAGCTTCCAAGGGATTGGAAGAAGGCAATAGTCATCCCAATTCATAAGATGGGTAGCAAAACTTCAGCAGCAAACTATAGACCTATCAGCCTTACCTGTTTGGCATGCAAGGTCATGGAGAGAATTGTGAACAAACACATCATTAACCATCTTGAGGCTAACTCACTCATCAGCAGCAGCCAGCATGGTTTTTGTTCAAAGAGATCAGTGGATACAAACCTTCTTGAGTCTTACAGTCTTGTAACTGACCTAATAGAAAAAGGATTACTAGTGGATATAATCCTGCTGGATCAAACCAAAGCTCTCAACAAGGTTTGTCACCGCTACCTCATTCACAGGCTATGCACCCTGTCTCTCAGTCCAAAAGTGATCAGTTGGATTGAGGATTTTCTGAGGGACAGAACACTGCAATGGACAAAATAGTTGTGCACTCTCTGATGAAGTCAATGTCACCAGCAGGGTCCCCCAGGGCAGTGTCCTGGGCCCTACCCTGTTCAATATATATTTAAATGAGCTAGCCTTATCACCAGTAACAAAACCATGCCATCTGGATGCTGAGTGGAGTGACAAACCATGGAGATTTGACTGGGATGCACCAGAATTTAATCAACCATGTATGCAACTGTCATCACAAGGAGTGATTCAACAGGATCAAAAGCCCTTATTTCACTCCAAGATGTGATTTAAGGTAAGGTTGGGATGTAAACAATTTTTTCCTAGGCACCACTAGCCTTGAGAACAGCTCTGATTGCTTTTAAATAACAAATTTTGGTAAAATCCTAGTTGATTGACTTTTGTCTATCTCAGAAAGGGGTTAGGTTAGGAAAATGAAACTTTCAGGGATGGGTCTAAAGGCTAAATTATGTCTGGGAAGTTATTATGAAGTACTCACCTCTACTCCTTCTCCCTCTAGAGGACCCTGAAATTTGCCAATATGATAGGTCTATACCAATTGAAATTTTGACAAAACAACATTTTACCTTAATTTTCAGTTACCAGTTGTCTTTTCTCTGCCTTTAGTTCTGAAAATGTAACTCCTGTTATTTGAGTAGAATTCTGAGCCATATAGGCCTAAATGGTTTTATTTTTCAAAATTTAAGAAACTTTGAAACCTTATAAATTGGGATTGAGCAAAGTTGTGATGCTGAAAACAATTTTGTTGTAGCTCATTCAAGCAGAAGATCTATTTTGCAAGATTTCACTTTTATCACACACATATTTTTAGAGGTCATCAAAGGTCAGGGCTCTCTAGAGGGAGAAGGAGTAGAGGTGGGTACTTCAAAATAGCTTCCCAGGACATTCTTTAGCCTTTAGACTCATCTCTGAAAATAGTATCTTCCTAACTTAACACCTTTCCAAGATAGCCCAAAGTCAATCAAATAGAATTTTACCCAAATTTCTTTATTTGCTCTTAATTTTCAATAATAATCTGATGCTATAAAGTAGGCCTATGCCAACAGAATAGGCTAAGATGAATTAATGGTTAAAAGAGATGTATTCACTGATGCAGAAATGAAAAGTAGAAAATATTATCTTATAGTCTACTGCCTAGAAATACATCTAGTCCTATTAAGGGGAAGGATATAGGCCTAGCATAATTGTCATGACAGCAGTATTATCTGAAAAGAAGGTTGAATCAACTATATTTAATCTCTGAAACTACCTGTGTTCTTCGAAATGAATTTTAGAACACCTCCCCATACCCTAATTTGGGCTGTAGCCTATGCTGTATCATTTCCAGAAGAATTAATAGCCTACTCACAGAGAAACAGCTATCTGTAGTTAGCCTAGAACTAATATACACTATCTTTAATTTTTCAAAAATTACACAACAAACCTGATCTCTTCCTCAGCAACAAAATTCGTTAAAAATTAAGTTGGCCGCATTTTATTCTCAAATTAACAAACATAAACATGGACCAAATTTTTCTATTTCATTCTTTCTTCGATTTAGGCTACTTGCAGAGTTACCACTCATCTGTAGAAATTAATGTGTCCGAAGAAATTAACGCCAAAGAAAAGCAGTTTGGTCTCAGTTATTATTTACTGACTCGAATAGTCGAAATTAAAATAGCTGAACTTTTTTTTGAATTGTTTAGATTTTTTAAATATTCATGTGTAAAACCAAATATAATATAATAGCAAACACACTTTAACGCTCTACTTATAATAAACAAAAATGACTAAGAAGTAAAAAGCTGCTGCTACCTCAAAAAATGGGAAAATAGTACTGATAAGGAAACTCCTCATTAAAACGCTCCAATAACTCGAGTTGGGCTTTTGTTACTACATCAATGAGATTTTTATTTAATGATGAGCAACAATGATATACTCTAAGACTTGGTTTTCAACCTTAGTTCGTCACCTTTTCATTAATTTCCAATTGAAAGACAGTTGGAGATTTATGACATCTAGATCTTAAGCAATTCAAAATGAGGCAACAGTAATTAAAAACTACTAGCGATAATTATAATGTAGGATCTGGCGACTCCATTAAAAAGTAAAAAATTTGATTTAAAACATGAGTCAAAATTCAGTCCGCACCTTTTTGCTTTTCAAACTACCTAATGAGGTAAGAATAAAGTAATTTAGGGCTAAGTAAAGTCTCCAAATGCAAGACAATGCTAGTGTTTTTACACTAGTGCCAGTTTCCACTCCTAAAAGCTTTCTTTACTCTTTGTGCAACCATTTAATGATTTGAAAAATAGCTACCTTTGTACTGCTGCACTTTAAATACAAAATTTGCTTATTGTTGTAAAGTCAGAATCGGGACGTGGAAGCATTTTTGCAGTTTTCTATTTAACATCTCTTTTACTATACAATTACTAACTTGTATATTTGTATTTGTTCCTCAATTATTTCAGCCCTAAATCTGCTGCAGCTCAATTCTACTCTTGGTAAAAGTCAGTGATTCAAAATCTCTCCCTGTAAGTTTCACTGAAACTACATAAAGAAAAGTGATATTAATTAAAATGGCATCAATGGTTGGAGGGTTAAATGCTAATGAAGACATTTCGGGTTTTATCACAATGAAATGGTATTCGGTGTCACATAATTACACAAGTTATATGTATTAAAAAATGTTCGTATAGAAAATGAAAAAATTCGAAGTTATGAAGCTTTTAAGTAAAAATTTTCTCTCCATAGATTGCACCATCTAAAAATTGATCAAATTCACTGATATGATGGAATAACATCCAAAAGTGATTTCAAAATCCAAATGATTTCAAGATATAAGCAGCATCGAGTTTTAAAATACAGCATACGAATTTGCAGACGATTTCAAACTTTTAGTCTAAGGTGTTAGTATGATTCTACCTTCTAATAGTTCTGCATCGACGGCATCTTTTTTTCACTTTTTTTTCCGTGCAGCTAGTTGGGCATTGATAAATACTGGAGAGCTGTTTAATGGCTCATTTGAAAGGAAATTGCTACATTTACTTCCTTTTGTAATTAAAAAAAAGAAAATTAATTTCAAAATAGAACCTTTTTTTACAAAAAAAACTGCATTTTGTACAAGACTGTGGTAGCAAATGTTATTAACATCATCTTGCATATGAATCGAAGCAGTATTTTTAATATCACAAGAAGCATGTGGATTTAGTGGATTTTACTGCATAAAATGCAGTAATTCTTTTAAGATTTTAATAAAAATCTGATTGGTGAATTGAAACTAGAGTAATTCTGAAAATTTTAAATAAAATAATTTTATTTCGTCTCTCAATTCAAAGTTATAATTGCATCCTGGAACCAAACTTCTTTTGGCTTAATTCCTAAATTGAGCATCTGTATAAAGTTATTTCCATAGCAAAAAAGAAAATTTCGAAATAAATTTTATTTTATTTTAGTTCTCAGTTCAGGATCGCTAAAGTTATAATGTAAACTGCAAAAATATTTATGATGTCCGAGCAATAATTTAAATTTTCTAATTCAAACAGGAAAAATAGTTTTGTTTCGTTTAAAATTAGTTTGTTTTTGTTAGTTTCTGACTTCTCGGCGCGGCATTTTATGAGTATAACTTTAAACATTGAATAGATATGGTCATAATAAAGAATGAGCTCTAGCCCACAATAACTGAGATATTCAATATAAAAGCAGTTTGGTACTTTGGAAGCATGTTGGTCCATAATACAGGTTGCAGCGGTAGCTAGTGTCCTAGTAAGAGATGATCACGCCCAATACTAAGAAATATAATATACCATAGCTCCTGAAAATAGCGTCAGATTAAAACAAAAAGCGAACTATTAGAACCACCTTGTACAAAACCTCTACAAATGAAACTTACCGTCACTTGGCTTGGATAACAAGGAAAATCTATTGGCTTGAAATAAAAGAAAATTTGCTTGAACTACAATATTCTGCATACACGGCATATTTTCCCCCTCTCTTTCTCCTCAGCTAGAAGGGCACCGAAACATCACATACAGCTGTTTAATGGCTCATTTTAAAGGAAATGGATGTATTTAAAAACTTTTGTAATTAACAAAATAACTTCAAAAATAGAATCAATTTTTTTACGAAAAACTGCAATTTTGTTTAATAGTTGTTAATAGTATAGTTGTTTAATAGTTTTTAATAGTAGTAACAGAAAATCATCTTGCATACGATGATCAAGATAGATCTATAGTAAAGTTAGCGTAAAGAGCAAGGTATTGGCGAGGGACTGACTCCCTTCATATATGGAATCATTTCCGTTCGTTTTAAGTTTTAATGTTGCTCCTTAATTTCTGTTGAAAAAACTTGCTCTTTTTATTTAATTTCTGATGTTCTTTTTTTAATTACTTTTGTCTTCATTCAGTTACCCTTCTTTACTGGCTGCAATCATTATGGTGGCACAAAAACTATGTTCTGTGAAAAATAAATTACGGAGTTTTAGCGACTGATGCCGAAATTAGGACCGTACTTACGAGCGAAGGTAAAGGGGGTTGTCCTGCAAAAAAAAAACTACAGAAGGTTATAACTTATACTACTTATAATTGCCCTTCACTTTTTGTAACATAAATATTTTACTCATATCTTGGCTCTTTCTCCGAGTATTGGAAAAAACATACCCACATCAGAGTTTCGTTTGTTTTAGTAAAATATTATGTAAATAACAATATTAACACAATAATAAGAAAATGACAACACTGTTCTAAAAATAGTGTCATAAAAATTATTAAAATACACGAGGATATTCAAAACTTAAGACACATTCAGAATCAGTCAACCATTTAAATTTGTAAAGAGAGGTTATAAAGCATTTCTATCGTGTGTAGAACACAAATGATTATTAGCATACGAAGGCAGGTTAGGCTCCCAACTTCCCCCAACATTGGGCCAGCTCTCTGTGAAATTTTCTAACGTATCGTTAATGAACGGGGTCACTCCCAGACTAAGCTCCTATTATTTTTCTATGCCATTGTAGGGGGGAAATGTGCCCAATGACCGTAAAATTCAATCTCATCCTGGGACCAAATGCCCTTTTTATGTTTCGCCTGAAAAATCTCATAAACTTTCATTGATGTTTCACGGTTCGACTTGAAAAACAATACTTTACCCCAGGGTTGCCACCCAGTGAAATCACTTGATTTTACTAATTTTATGGATGATTTTCTGATTTTCTTTATGATTTAATAAACTTGTGATTTATATGTAGAATTAATGATTTTTTTTATATAGGTAGCATAAAAAATCACTAACAGTCCCTATATAAAATATTGAAATAGTGATAAATCACTAGGGGTAGCAACCTTTCTTTACCCTAACTAGGAATTCAATATAAGGTCAAACCCTAATCAAGATTATCGAAACACCTCTAAGAATGGAAGAGCTAATTTTCAATTGTCTGCAAGTGGTTTTTGGTGAAAAGCAATAAAAATGTTCTGAACCAATGCAACAACCTAAACACAATTGGAATATAACTATCTTTGCGTTTGGACATAATATTGACGTCAGGTGGAAGTATCATATTATTCCCCCCCCAAAAAATAAAAAAACTATCAAGATGTAATTCCAAAATCAGGGAATTCCAATCTTCTATACAAACTTAAAAAGTAACAGAAGTAAAACTTGCGTTTCAATTTGATAAATGGCATTCAATTGCATCATTACGAGTCAGACAAAAATAACAATCAATGCTTAGATTAATTTTTTTTAACATAGGAAAAAAAAACACTGCTACGCCACCAAAAATCATGCGGCGAGCTTTAGTCTGAAGCAACCTAGTTTTGAGTCGCCTGAAGAGCAAAATAGTTTATTACTCGAAGATAAATTCAAATTTAGTCACATGTAGACAACTAAGAAAAACAACAACAAAAAACATTATTATTCTAGCTTTGAATACGGAATAATATAAAAAATGGCTGATTTAATTACTAAGTTTATGCATCAAAAGTTTTATAATTATTGATTGTTGGCTTAATTGCCGTGCCGACAAGAAATGTGGCGGCGTTGCAGTGTCAATTTGGTCAAGGAAAGAAGAAAGGTTACTACAGAATGCTTCTCAAAAGTTTTGACTTTACTGAATGTAACAAGGATCTGTTCTAAGCCCACTTCTCTTCTCGGTGTATTGCCATGATATAAGCCTGGAAAATGTCCTTGGAGCAGAGCTGTTTCTGTATGCTGATGATATTGCTGTTGCAGTTGTGGGGAGAGACCCTTTATGCTTACAGTCAGCCTCCCAAAAAGCAGTACATACACTATTAGGTTGGGCAAATAGTAATAATATGGTTTTCTCAACCCATAAGTCAGTTAGTGTGTTGTTCCACAAAATGCATAACCTGGCTGCTTTCAAACCTCAGGTGAAACTGAATGGACAAGAGATTGTAGTTGCAGAACATGCACGCTTTCTGGGAGTTATATTTGACCATAAAATGACATGGAAACCCCATTTGGATGAGCTGATTGGTAGTCTCAAACAAAAACAGAATTTCATTAATGCTCTCTGCCTTGGAAGAAGAGGTGCACCCACAGCCTTTGCCTCAACTATTGTCAAGTCAGTGGTGATATCCAAGATAGACTATGGATCATTTATATACGGATCAGCTAAGAAATGTCTCTTGAAGAAACTTGACACTACACTTCATGCAATCTTAAGAAGGGCCCTTGGTGGCCTAAATCTACTCCTATTGTAGCTATGTATTTTGAAGCAGGAATCCAGTCCCTTCACTCCAGAAGAAAATACCTCCTTGCAAGATATTTTGCTAAGAAAATAAGACTCAGGAACCATATTATCTACAAAGAAATTCTTAGCCACCACAACCCTGACATCCACTTTAAACCAACAGAGATGTCTTCTTTCCAGAGATTCCTTTGCCTTCCGGGCATGGAAGAGTTCATAGAAAATGGCAGGCTGACTGTCAATTTGGATGATGATTTGTCTAGTGCCTCCAAGGGAATTAAGGAATTGATTATTCCTAAGATTCCTGGGAAAGCTGGCAGAATATGAGGAGTACATTCAAGTTTATACAGATGGCTCAAAGACAGTAACAAAATGCAGTTGTGTAGTAGTTATACCCTCCCAGAGCCTGTCTCTTTCATACCGTTTACCCCCTAACCTGACAATTTTCTCTGCAGAGCTTATGGCAATTAAGTTTTCACTTCAAGCCATATCAAGCCAAACAGAGAGCAAACACCAGAAGTATATTGTCTGCTCTGATTCACTTTCAGCGCTGGATTACCTCTCACACCAGCAACACCAAGCAAGAAATGTTGCCATTGAGATTGAAAATTTGGTTACTCAACTTGCAAAAAAGGGTATATCTGTTCTATTCATATGGGTTCCAGCACACTGTGGTATAACAGGAAACGAACTAGCAGATCAGGCTGCAAAACAAGCTTCCCAACTAGGCCTGATCACCCAAACCCCTATCGCTGGTCCTGAACTTCTTTCTTCAATTAGCTCAAAAATTTTTGAAGAAGAAGAGGCCTGGCTCCATTCTTCTCATACTAAGCTCCTCGATCTTTATGATTATAAGCAGCCTTCAAAAGAAATGTACCTCACTTCTCGCATCCTTTCTACCTGCCTATTTCGTCTTAGATGTGGCCATGCAAAGGCAAAATCAACACTATTCCAGTGGAAAATGGCTCCATCCCCCAACTGTGACACTTGTGGAGTGTATGAAGATATACGCCACATCATCTTTAACTATAGAAAATACGAAAAAGAGAGAGAAGTACTAAGAAATTGCTGTGAGAAGGCATTTAGTGCATTCACAATGCGTTCTTTTCTGGGACATCACGCGTCTCCTCCTTGGGCTAAAAAACTAAGCACAAACCTATTAGGCAGATTTGTTAAGACTACTGGTTTGGTTCATTCCCTATAAAATTTATTTTATTTTATTTTATTTTTTTTTCTCTTTTTCTTCTTTTTTTAAATTATTATTACCTGTTCAATAGGATTTTTAGAATAGCCCCATTTATCATTTTAGGTATATTTTATCGACATTTGGTTGTATTGTTATTGGTTATAGTGTGTAAAACTTGTATTACTTTTTATTATTGTGTTGTACATGTATTTTAATTGATGTTTGACAATGTATAGTTGCAGTATTTTGATTCCCGTTTTTCAACGCAGGCAGTTGCTGCAGGCAAATAACCCCCCTCCATTAGCAAGTCAAGCGATACTGTTCTGGCTCAGTGAATAATGACTAAGTGACACCCAAGCAAGCTAGTGATCATAGAAGGCACAGAACAACTGAGTGATACGAACGTATATGACCTATTGGTCGAACGCGTCAAACCCCAAACAACAACAACAACAACAACTGAATGTAAAGTCAAAATTTTTGACTTTTGGAATGCGTTAACATATATTATTCTCATAATAACACAAACTGACTAAAAAAAAAAAAAAAAAAAAAAAAAAAAAAAAAAAGCATTTAGCAGTGACTAAGAAAAGTCACTTTGACAAGAATAGCGTCCTCATAACAGATTTCGAATGAAAAGACTTCAGTGTGGGGCAGCAGTGCTGACATATTAATGCCTACAATGTTAAAATTCAAATGTAAAACGAACATAAAAAGACTGTCTATCCTGTGTAAGCACTTTTAAAAATTACTACAAAACACAAGTAACATCATTAAAAGAAGTAATTAAACTTTAGTTTTCTTAGAATTTGCAACTCCAATATGACAGTTGTGCACTTTGGCAGCAAAATTCAGGGAATTCAGACTCTCGTTGCCGTTCTTCTCCAACGGTGAAATGTTGACAAACATAAGAGTTTTTGGGTTTCCGCTTCCAAGGGAATTCATGAGGGCATGGGTCAGCATGGAATCCCGGTAGGGAATATGCTTTTTCTATAATAAAAAGAGTAGTATTACCAAAACATGCTATCCACGAAGTTATACCCGTGTTATACACGAAGAATAATAATAATAAAAAAAAACGCTCAATAGCATGTTATTTCCCCACCTACGTTGTCGATAATCAAGCGATGATATTGTCACCGGAAGCGCGTTAAGTACAGGAAGAAGATGATCACGTCAAGATTAGTTTGTTATCTAAAGTGTGCTTTTGCACATTCGACAGTGCAGAGGTATAAACATTCTAGTTGTGGTTTCATGTTGAAAGAAAAAGTCAAATGCTTTGTTCACTCTCTTTGAATTAAACGATTTGCAGCACGCGTAGGGTCACTTTCAAAATTTTAAAAGCCGACGAACCGTTGCATTTAAAAAGACTATAGAAAAAGTACCGGTATGGGCAATAATATTTATTTGGAATGGTCTTACAAATCATATCACCCACATTCTGAATGACTATTACTTAAAGTATATATTCGACACTGACAAAACTGGGGTGTTTTTTTTTCTTATATATATATATACATATATATATATATATATATATATATATATATATATATATATATATATATATATATATATATATATATATATATGTATATATTTCTCATCGTAATTAGACGCCTTGGATGGAGGGGGGATGAGAAAGGATGGAATATCTGTTCTTCTAGTCTGTGAGACAGACACATTAAAAAAGTCGAAACCACTCACTGTACGAAAGCCTACACAACCACGCTATTACAACGGGAAAAATTTGCAGCTCACAACTTGTCGTTCAATGTCAGCTCATCTTGTCGGCAGCTTAAACTAAATGATGGATGGCGACAGAGTTTATGATCTCGGTTAACAGTGGCTTGAAAAATGAAAAGCAAAATCACTCGTTGTTGGATAACTGCATCGTATATAATAACCCATCACCATTAGAATGCGCAAGTTTATTGTTCCCCTCGACATTACAACCTTTAGACAAAAATATTGGTCAAAATTTAACAATTCGATGCCACAGAGAAACTGTTTCTTTTATGCTACGTAGCTTCGAAAGAGATAATGTAGCAGTTTCGACAGTTTTGATTACTATAATCATTATAGATAGTTCTAGCAAAAATGTCAATCTTGCCTTTTTTTTTACAACTTTTTTTTTTATAAAAAGGCTGAATTCAGGGAACTGAAGACTTAGAATAGCTATTAGAGCCACTTAAATATACAAATTCTGACAAATGGTGTGGATTTCTTCCTATTCATTTTAACAAAATCTGACATAGGTTGTGGACTTCTACCCAAGGACTTAAATCTATCCTCAAGCGCTGAATAGTTAGCACTTGGAGATGATATTTAAGTTTACGATGAAATTGATATCCATGATGCCCTACTGATGTTGAATTAATGGATATTGCATCTCTGAATGAGGAAGAAGGAAATCGGCCTATTTCATTGAAATCAAGTGACACAAAGATATCTTTAACTGCCATGCTCTCACAGGACCTCACAAGATTTAAACAATTTCAATTCGGCTCTCACAGCTATAAAAGATTCCGAAATCTTCAAATCATCTTTCCCTCAAAAGAAAGTTGCATTTTTTCTTTCAAAACTTACATTACAGATTCTTCATATGTAAACAGAGAACATGAACAACAACTTTACACATGCCCTAAAACTGAAATTATAAATATTTTTATTAATCAAAATTAATATTAAATGACTCAAAAATACTAAAAAAAATAATTAAAAATATCAATATTAATAACTCCAGCCTATTGAAATTTTTCCCTTCATCCCATTTGATTAATTAAACTTAGGTAATTTGAACTACATCTCTCGTCCCTCGAGTTTAACATTATCGAGAATCAAACTTTGAATTAATTTTGAAACTTTATATTTGCATATTACTAGTTATAAGGTAGTTATGTAATTACAACCATTATTTTGCCAACACTTGCAAAATAGTTCCGATACTAAATTGCTAGTTTATCGTTTGTGTGTTTTTTTTTATACTAAGACTGAAATAGACGGACTTGTATATTTTATTCACACTCTGTCAACAGACTTTGAGCAACAGACTTTCGGCATCAAGGTTTTTTTGGCTTTTTTTGTAAAAAATGCAGTTCTCCAGCCGAATTGGTTTACGAAAGAAACCTAGAAAGCAGGGTAAAAAACAAAAACAAAAAAACTTAGATACCGGAAAAAAAAACTATTTTCACTTTTTTTCAGGGAAAACAATTAATTGCATATACCGTTCCTTTGATGTTACAGTTGTCCTTGAATTTCCCAAATTCCAGAAAATATAATAAATAAATGTTAAATAAATAAAATAAATGAAAAAAAAACTTTCTTGAACTTTCCACTATAACATCAATAACGCTTCCGAGTTCAGACAAGGTGAAGAAAAGAAGATAAATAGAAAATAAACTAATTAAGATGTAATACCTTTCCTGCAACAGCAGCAATAACGTTTCCAAGTTGAGCCAAGGACTTATTGATAATCTGTGTTTCTACCAGTCTATCTCCAGAACTCAGGCTTTCTTTGAGCCTCTCAGACCCTGCTAAATCAACTACACTAAGAATACCTTGAGTTTTTTCGCTTGTAGCTGAGTTGTCACCAACAATCTTCAATTGAAATATTGAGTGCGAGTGTGAGCTCCTTTCATTGCATGCAGTAGACGCCACTGCTCGCTGCTTCTGAGCCATGCTCAATAATCTTTAAAGACACAAGAGATTTACTGTGCAAATTCAAAGGTGTTCATATGACTTTTTTAGATACCTAAAATTTAGATTCTAGATCGTCAAACAGAGGAAACCCCATCATTTTTTTTTTTTTTTTTTTTTATCAACTTTTAAACAGTTTGTGGTATTGAGCTGTAAGCAAGGAGCGACTCGGCCCAATAGTAACCAAAACTCTAAAAAACGGAATTTTGTTAGCAATTGATATAAAAAAGAATTGTCTTTTTATACTAATTCAAAATATATAAAGTTCATTAACTTTAATGTCACCCATCAAAAGCTACGAACATAAGAACATTTTTCTTACTTTTGATAAGGAGGGAAACGCCCTCAAAAGTCAAGTCATCTTAATGAAAATAAAACCATCAGATTCAACATATCAGAGAGTCCTACTCTAGAGGATACAAGCTCCTATCTACAAAAATTTAGAATTTTCTATTTTTTGGCCGAAGAAAGATCACAGATGCGTGTTTATTTATTTTTTTACCAGGTGTGATCATATCAAACCAATTGTACTAGAAGTTCGGGAAGGATCTCATTCAAACGGAAGTAAGAAGTTCTAGTACCCTTTGTATGTGACCAAAAAAAATTAGAGGGCACCTAGCCCCCCTCCCACACCCAGTTGTTCCCGAAAGACATCCGATCAAAATTTAAAGATTACCATTTAGTTCAGCATAACTGAAAGATTCAATGACTATGCTTATGATGATGACATGACCCTCCATAATCCCCGAGGAAAGGGCTGTACGTTACGCAATTTGCTCATGCTTTTCACTTATGTATGTGTTACTGGGAAATATACATAAATTTTTCAGGGTAAATCCAATATTCTAATCTTGGTTTACAGACTTATCTTCCTATTCTTCCAAACTTTTTGTAACCGTGAAAAAACACCCTGAGCCTTGGCTCTTTAACATCTTCACTGCTCCCACCATCTTTACTAATAATACTACCAAGATAAGAGAAGCTGGTCACCGTTTAATCTTTTCGTCACCCAACGTCACCTTTTCATCTTCATTTCCTCCTAGCCTTAGTGACGTAGTCTACTTAGCATTAATTTTCAAACCTATTCTAGCACCCTTAATTCGCAAAACATCTAAAAGTTCATTCATTTTGCTCACACTTTCATCTAGGATGCTTAAATCATAAGCATAATCAAGTCCAAGAGACTATTTCCTCCCCATTTGATTCCGTGGTCTGCCATTGCCTTTCCCGTGCTCCTAAAGACCTTAAGACAAAGTCTGTCAAAATCATCTATATAAAAGGCTGCAGAATATATTCAGCTGCGTCCCAGCAAAAAATGTGGGAAATCTTGCGTGATAAATTAAATAAAAATCAACCAAAAACAATACCGACTTTTCTTAATAATGGAAATGACACTAATGAATCAACTGAAAAAAAAA
Source organism: Artemia franciscana (assembly GCF_032884065.1). Classification (NCBI taxonomy): domain Eukaryota; kingdom Metazoa; phylum Arthropoda; class Branchiopoda; order Anostraca; family Artemiidae; genus Artemia; species Artemia franciscana. The sequence goes on along the minus strand of NC_088879.1, from coordinate 27,688,314 downwards.
GGATATCGCAGAATTATTTGCTAAGCATTTCAGTAAAATTGGTGAAAAATTGGTTAGACATCTTTTGGATGAGTCATCAGATTATACACGAGTTTTGCCCCAAAACGAAGATAAATCATTGTATATGCTACTAGTATCATTTGATGAATACCAAAAACTATTAGTGATTTAAAGAGAGGAAATTCGGCTTCCGTAGATGATATATCGACAAATCTTTTAAAGAAAATATCAGGAGTAATATATGAACCTCTTGCACATGTTATAAATACGAGCATAAAAAACGGTGTCTTCCCTGATCTTCTGAAAAAGGCTAAACTAATCTCTATATTTAAAAAAGGTGAGGCTCAAGATCCCAATAATTACCGTCCTATTGCTCTCCTTTCCCCACTGGCTAAAGTTTTTGAAAAAATAATGAAGTATAGACTTACATAATTTCTGGAAAAGAAAAAAGTTTTTTTCGAAGTTCCAGTTTGGTTTTTTAAAAGATAGATCAACAGAAGATGCCGTCACCGCAACACATATTTTCATTAATGATGCTTTAGATGATGATTATTTAGCAGCTACATTGTTTTTTGATATTAAGAAAGCTTTCGACACTTTAAATCACGAAATTCTATTTAAAAAACTTGAAAATACGGGAATTAGAGGAGTACCTTTAAAATTAATCAAATCATATTTGCACAATCGAAGGTTTGTGGTAGATATTGATGGTGAATATTCGTCTGAGACATCGAATAATAATATCGGTGCACCATAAGGTTCAATTTTAGGACCTCTATTATTTTCAATATATATAAATGATCTCCCTAAATCTACTCCTGAAAATGCATTAACAATTATGTTTGCGGATGATACTGCAGCAAGTTTAAAAGCAACAACATTAGATGCACTGAAAGAAAAACTGATTAAAGTTGCAAAATCCATCACAAATTGGTTCCAAATTAACAAACTTGTCCCTAATTTTGTTAAAACAGAATTTATTATTTATGGAAGATCAAATCAAAAGTTGAAAAATATTTCTCTTAATAAAATTACCATTGATACTATTCATGAAATCAAAAGAGTATACTCAGCAAAACATTTAGGTATCGTTTTTGACCCTACCATGAATTTTAAATACATGCTTCGTTGTTGAGACTAAAATTATCAAGAAATATAGGTTTGCTCCACCGACCAAAATTTTTATTCTCATATAAGGTCCTATGAATCCTATATCTTTGCCTAATTGATGCACATCTCCAATATTGCTCAGCTATATTTTTAATGACTTTTAAATCACATATTAAACCACTACAAACCCTGCAAACTAAAGCTATTCGAATTCTAGATAAGTTTTTACAACACCTGAGGAGTACAGATATCCACTCTGGAACACGTACTTCTTATCTGTTTCTAGACATAATGACTCTTACACAGAAATCTCATCTCCTCTTATCTAGTTGTTTTTTTAAGATTCAACATGTGCATAATTTCTTTTTTGACCAGAATTTACTGTCCAAACATCAAAATTCACTGATAACTAGATGTGTTAACCCGTGTAAACTACCTCTGGTGAAAAATGAAAGATCCCGTTTCAACCTCCGGTATATGATCCCATCAATAGCCAACAAAAATCCATTAAATAAATTTGTTGAGTTACCAAAAGGATCTTTCAAGAGACGATTGCCCCCCCCCCGACTCAGATCGTGTCGTGTAATCATCTAGGAAATGGGCATTTGACAGAACTCAAGAATTTTATTATGTATCTTACCTACTTTCAAAGTTTATAATGATTAATAGCAAATAGCGTAATTACCCCAAGGGTCGTCAAGTACGCTCTTTGGTTAATAGGCGTGCAGTAATTTCAAATCAATTGAACAGAATGGATTATGTTGGACATAATGGATTATTATGGCGGGCAAAGGGCCCTTTGTAGTGGAAGCTTGGGCCCCCTGGAAAATCTGGGGTGGGCATTTGCCCACCCCTGACCCCCCCCCCCCCCCCAAATGGTGCCTCTGTTTCACACCTCATATGAATTTTTGTCTTCGCCGAAGATGCCATTAGTCCTGTCTGGTATATGTATATACCCGGGGAACACCCCGGGATTCTCCATTGATAGCTGCAAGATTGCTGTCCAATCAGATATACACCTTTGACAAAATAGCCCGCTTTTTTCCTTTTTTGAGCTAGATGAGTTAAAAAACATCTACATGAAAAAAACTTCATGAATATCTGTGTAGATATTTATAGGGAAGTATGTCCTCCCGCTTGCTAATGGTAAACTTCTTTTCTCAAAATAAAAAGGACGTTGATTCTAATTTTGTTAAAAATGAGTTAGATTCGGATTTTATATACTTTATAAATACAACTAAGTGGCTTATTACGCATGTGAAAAATCGTCCCAAGACGGAATATAAGGTCTTTTGGTGTCGGCCCTTAGTATTTTTCTAACACAATGACATAGTGGTTCATCTGATATCAGTAGCATCACTCTATAGCTTTCAAATACAACGTAGAAACAATAGGGAAAGTTTTTTCAAGACAATGGAAATTATTTATGTAGATATTTCGGCCCTATGTCCAAGGGCCGTCTTCAGCACAATACAATACTATATATATATATAAAAGAACTTACATCAAATTGTGAGAATTAAAACTGAATATAAAAACACTTATTAAAACAATTTTTTTTAAAAAAATATAGCCCTAGCATCCTTACTTCAGCGAAGTTCAACCAGGACTGGCGAAAAGAATGAAATGAAGAAATATAAACTCATTCAAACTAAAGAGAATAAAATGATTAGATGCAATTTCTTAAAGCTAATCTTGCCTGTTTAGCAGCCTGTCTCAAAGGCCTTTTCGTAGTTGGTTCAGTACTATTATAAATTGGTTTAGTAAAATATTTTGTTAGATCATTTTTAATTAAATTTGAGTATAAAGAATTTAGTGAGTATTCCCCCAAGTCCCTGTTCAAAGAAATATTTTTATTGATTTTGAGATTAATTTCAATTGATTCTCGAACCACCTGTTTTATTCCCAAATCATTACTAATGAGTGAAGAGTTTTCAAAAAGTATCATGTGGGACGGATTATTAAAAATATGCCAACCTAGAGCAGAATCAAAGGAATTGTTGGAACCATTTGAAATTAAGGCCTTGTCTATGTCATTTTTATGCTGATGTAACCTTTTGTCTAGATTCTGATGGGTCCTGCCGACATAGTATTTTCCGCAATCACAGGGTATTTGATAGACCCCTCTTTGGCGAGTAACTGGGGTCTTATCTTTACCCGAATTTAAGAAATTGATGATTTTAAAATTGTTAGTAAAAACTACGTACAGATTATTTTTTGTGCAAATATTTTTTAATTTTGTTGTAATCTTTGGGATATACGGAAGATAGACAATATTTGAGGGCTTATCAATAGCCTCACATTGTGAAGTATCTTCTTCGATTTTACAAGAATGTCTTTTTATTCTACGGCTAATTATTTTATTTACAAAAGGAATGGGGTATCCATTACCAAAAAGAATATCTCTGATAAAATTTATTTCTGCATTTATATATGAATGGGAGCAAATATTTAGGGCACGATCAATGAGGGAAATTACAACTGCTCTTTTAACTTGTGGGGGGTGATTTGAATTAAAGTGAAGATATCTATTGTTTTGTGTTGGCTTTCGATATATAGTAAAATCCAGTTCATCAGCTTTACGAATAATTAATACATCTAAAAACGGTAGTTTATTTTCAATTTCAACTTCAAGGGTGAACTGCAAATTTCGGTCATAAGTGTTAAGATGATCTAAGAAGCCCCGAAGTTCAGCTTCCCCATAATTCCAAAGTGAAATTACGTCATCCATATAACGACCCCAATAGACATGTTTTAGAAAATAAGAATTCAATGCCCAATTCTCAAGATTCTCGACGTAAATATTTGCTAGTAGCCCGGATAAAGGTGCCCCCATGGGTAATCCATTTTTTTGCTGATAAAAAGAATCGCGAAATTGAAAATACATAGAAAACTTATTACAAATTTTAACAAGAGTCATTAAAACTTCACAATCAATTCCTGTCGCTGAAGTCTCGATCAAGTGGTAATTTTCTTCTATTTTGTTTTTTAATAATTCCTCTGAAATAGTTACATCTATATTTGTGTACATGGAAACAATGTCGAAACTACTAACTATTGTGTTTTCTGAAATACTTGTGTTGCTAAGTTTTTTAATCAAATCTGCCGAGTTATGAATATAGGAATTTTGAGAATACAATAAAGGTTTGAAAGCTGCACAAAGCCATTTTCCAATATTGGCAGCGGGAGCTTTAGTACAAGCCACAATAGGTCTTAAGGGAATACCCTGTTTATGTATTTTTGGTAAACCGTAGAGTTTAGGACAGAAACTACCACGGGGAAAAAATTTATTGTATAGTTGTGGGGTGATTTTACCATTTTGTTTTAGCTGCTTTAATTCATTTATAATATTATTAGTGAACTGATCAGTAGGATCATGAGTTATTGTTTGATATGTAATTGTGTCATTTAAATGCGAAAAAATTTTGTTGTCATAGTCTGTTGTATTCATGACAACAAGTGAATTGCTTTTGTCTGCTTTAGTTATTATAATAGAAGGATCTTTTCGGAGATTAGATAGTATTTTTATGTCATGCAGATTTTCTGGTGTGGAATTAGTAGGAGGCTTAAACTTTTTTTGGCTATTATAGAGGATATTTATTAGACCAGATCTAACTTCATCCGGGTTAGAGACAGAAGGATAGTGTTTATGCAAAGCGGACTCTAGAGAGGAAACTATATCTGCCACAGGAACCTGTTTCGGTAGAAAAGAAAATTTTGGACCTTTTTCTAGTGTTTCGATTTCCTGGGGTTCCAATGTTTTAGAAGAGAGGTTAACGATAGCAGGCCCAGGAGTGAATCTTGGAGAATAAATACGGTTTCTCATCGAAGATTCATTTCGTAAGCCCTCTAATTTTTTATAGAGGCGTTCCTTGGACAAGCGAAAATCGTGGCTAAACAAATTCCTTTCTAATCTAACAACTTGAGCAAAATCAACGGTGGACAGGTTTTCCAGCAAAAAAGTTTCCAACGATTTTCTCTCTGAAGAAATAATATGTCGTTTCTGTTTTTTGTCCTTAATAATATGGACTAGGGTTTTTAACTGTAGTGTATGGGCAAATTGCGCTTCTTTTCGGGTATTTAAATGTAATTTATATCTTAAAGACTTGGGAATAAGGTTTTCCTTTCTACAGGATTCTAAAAATTTTTGTTGATTGATAATATTAGCATGTTTTTTACCTAGACTAATAAAATAAAAGATATCATAGGTCAACTGCTCCCCATAAGCTAGACGAAAATAGCGACGAAGACCACACTGCCTTTCCATAACAAACAAATACAACGTAGAAACAATAGGGAAAGTTTTTTCAAGACAATGGAAATTATTTATGTAGATATTTCGGCCCTATGTCCAAGGGCCGTCTTCAGCACAATACAATACTATATATATATATAAAAGAACTTACATCAAATTGTGAGAATTAAAACTGAATATAAAAACACTTATTAAAACAATTTTTTTTAAAAAAATATAGCCCTAGCATCCTTACTTCAGCGAAGTTCAACCAGGACTGGCGAAAAGAATGAAATGAAGAAATATAAACTCATTCAAACTAAAGAGAATAAAATGATTAGATGCAATTTCTTAAAGCTAATCTTGCCTGTTTAGCAGCCTGTCTCAAAGGCCTTTTCGTAGTTGGTTCAGTACTATTATAAATTGGTTTAGTAAAATATTTTGTTAGATCATTTTTAATTAAATTTGAGTATAAAGAATTTAGTGAGTATTCCCCCAAGTCCCTGTTCAAAGAAATATTTTTATTGATTTTGAGATTAATTTCAATTGATTCTCGAACCACCTGTTTTATTCCCAAATCATTACTAATGAGTGAAGAGTTTTCAAAAAGTATCATGTGGGACGGATTATTAAAAATATGCCAACCTAGAGCAGAATCAAAGGAATTGTTGGAACCATTTGAAATTAAGGCCTTGTCTATGTCATTTTTATGCTGATGTAACCTTTTGTCTAGATTCTGATGGGTCCTGCCGACATAGTATTTTCCGCAATCACAGGGTATTTGATAGACCCCTCTTTGGCGAGTAACTGGGGTCTTATCTTTACCCGAATTTAAGAAATTGATGATTTTAAAATTGTTAGTAAAAACTACGTACAGATTATTTTTTGTGCAAATATTTTTTAATTTTGTTGTAATCTTTGGGATATACGGAAGATAGACAATATTTGAGGGCTTATCAATAGCCTCACACAGAGCAATTCACTTGTTGTCATGAATACAACAGACTATGACAACAAAATTTTTTCGCATTTAAATGACACAATTACATATCAAACAATAACTCATGATCCTACTGATCAGTTCACTAATAATATTATAAATGAATTAAAGCAGCTAAAACAAAATGGTAAAATCACCCCACAACTATACAATAAATTTTTTCCCCGTGGTAGTTTCTGTCCTAAACTCTACGGTTTACCAAAAATACATAAACAGGGTATTCCCTTAAGACCTATTGTGGCTTGTACTAAAGCTCCCGCTGCCAATATTGGAAAATGGCTTTGTGCAGCTTTCAAACCTTTATTGTATTCTCAAAATTCCTATATTCATAACTCGGCAGATTTGATTAAAAAACTTAGCAACACAAGTATTTCAGAAAACACAATAGTTAGTAGTTTCGACATTGTTTCCATGTACACAAATATAGATGTAACTATTTCAGAGGAATTATTAAAAAACAAAATAGAAGAAAATTACCACTTGATCGAGACTTCAGCGACAGGAATTGCTTGTGAAGTTTTAATGACTCTTGTTAAAATTTGTAATAAGTTTTCTATGTATTTTCAATTTCGCGATTCTTTTTATCAGCAAAAAAATGGATTACCCATGGGGGCACCTTTATCCGGGCTACTAGCAAATATTTACGTCGAGAATCTTGAGAATTGGGCATTGAATTCTTATTTTCTAAAACATGTCTATTGGGGTCGTTATATGGATGACGTAATTTCACTTTGGAATTATGGGGAAGCTGAACTTCGGGGCTTCTTAGATCATCTTAACACTTATGACCGAAATTTGCAGTTCACCCTTGAAGTTGAAATTGAAAATAAACTACCGTTTTTAGATGTATTAATTATTCGTAAAGCTGATGAACTGGATTTTACTATATATCGAAAGCCAACACAAAACAATAGATATCTTCACTTTAATTCAAATCACCCCCCACAAGTTAAAAGAGCAGTTGTAATTTCCCTCATTGATCGTGCCCTAAATATTTGCTCCCATTCATATATAAATGCAGAAATAAATTTTATCAGAGATATTCTTTTTGGTAATGGATACCCCATTCCTTTTGTAAATAAAATAATTAGCCGTAGAATAAAAAGACATTCTTGTAAAATCGAAGAAGATACTTCACAATGTGAGGCTATTGATAAGCCCTCAAATATTGTCTATCTTCCGTATATCCCAAAGATTACAACAAAATTAAAAAATATTTGCACAAAAAATAATCTGTACGTAGTTTTTACTAACAATTTTAAAATCATCAATTTCTTAAATTCGGGTAAAGATAAGACCCCAGTTACTCGCCAAAGAGGGGTCTATCAAATACCCTGTGATTGCGGAAAATACTATGTCGGCAGGACCCATCAGAATCTAGACAAAAGGTTACATCAGCATAAAAATGACATAGACAAGGCCTTAATTTCAAATGGTTCCAACAATTCCTTTGATTCTGCTCTAGGTTGGCATATTTTTAATAATCCGTCCCACATGATACTTTTTGAAAACTCTTCACTCATTAGTAATGATTTGGGAATAAAACAGGTGGTTCGAGAATCAATTGAAATTAATCTCAAAATCAATAAAAATATTTCTTTGAACAGGGACTTGGGGGAATACTCACTAAATTCTTTATACTCAAATTTAATTAAAAATGATCTAACAAAATATTTTACTAAACCAATTTATAATAGTACTGAACCAACTACGAAAAGGCCTTTGAGACAGGCTGCTAAACAGGCAAGATTAGCTTTAAGAAATTGCATCTAATCATTTTATTCTCTTTAGTTTGAATGAGTTTATATTTCTTCATTTCATTCTTTTCGCCAGTCCTGGTTGAACTTCGCTGAAGTAAGGATGCTAGGGCTATATTTTTTTAAAAAAAATTGTTTTAATAAGTGTTTTTATATTCAGTTTTAATTCTCACAATTTGATGTAAGTTCTTTTATATATATATATAGTATTGTATTGTGCTGAAGACGGCCCTTGGACATAGGGCCGAAATATCTACATAAATAATTTCCATTGTCTTGAAAAAACTTTCCCTATTGTTTCTACGTTGTATTTGTTTGTTATGGAAAGGCAGTGTGGTCTTCGTCGCTATTTTCCTCTATAGCTTTACCTACGGTAAAGAGCCGTTTGCCTTCAATGTATTTTTCTTTAGTTTTTTTTTTTTACCCGGTCGTTTCTTTCAGAAGAGATGATTATAGGAACCTCGAAGGGGGTCTATTCAATTCGAATTTGTAAGTTCTAACGATTTTTTAAGAGTCAAATTTGGTTGGAGGGTAACCATCATACTCCTTCCTGTGCTTTTTCGCTTCTCGATCCCCCTGTAGCCTCACAAGACGGCCGATCGAAATTTCAAAATAGATATTATTGTCTCTCGCTCCCGCAGTCACCTATTGTCTCCCTCACTGTGCATCTCACTTCAGATGTGTATTTGCCTGTTAGTCAGCCAAAAAATCAGCAAAATTCTAAGAAGGGTAGGGTATTTTGGACGGGATATGATCGATTGGTTCTTCATACCTCCCAAAAAAATAAAAGTTACATTTAAAAAGCCACGAGAAACCTGAACCAGTCGTACCTAAGTAATATACTTAAAAATTTGACATGTACCAAATTATCTCTGAAAACTCGAGAATTTAACTACCTTCTCCATCATTCTCTATACCTTTTAAATCAATTACCTGTTTTTTTACTCTTTCAAACTAAGTCAAAACTCAGGAGAAATTCCTACAGTAAATCCCCCGCCAAAGAAATCTGAAATTTTATTTCAAAATGTCTTATACACTAAATTATGAGCTTTACTTTCGCTGTCAAATAGTTGGCTGGTTCATCCTATGGTGCTTACAGACTATATACCGTTTTGCAGACCAAGATATTCAAGTCTATGGATATATATATATATATATATATATATATATATATATATATTTATATATATATATATATATATATATATATATATATATATAAAGTCTTTATTTATATCAAACCATAACCAGAAGCACACATTTATCTTACTCAGAACATTAGTTAGACTCACTTTACTAAGGGCCAAACATACAAATATATACGATTCTTTTCTATGGGTTTGAATATATTCTCCATGACAATTTAAGGAAATGTACGCAGATGTAAAAAGCTACCGGTTTCAAATTAGTTCATGGAAATCACCTTAATTCCTTGATAAAATACATTAAATTTATGTATCAGAAACATTATGACAGCTAGGTCACCTGATACTACATTCAAATGCAGAAGAGAGTTTATAATACGCGGAAGAGTTTAGAATCCACCCTCTGCTGAGAACCAAAATCCTTCATCATTACTTCCCTTCAGAATTTTGAGTAATTTTTAAAAAAGTTTTTAGATTATCTTTTACATCACATAAATCTTGACTCTGGGACTCTTCAAATGAGATGAGTAGAAGGATATATAACAACTAGATCAAATTGAGTCACACAAAAATTAAAAGAACAAACTACATCTCTTTAGTATATGCAGCGAAAGCATTTTTGTGCATACTCGCTTAGTGGCAAGGATTACAATAACACGATTTTTTTTTTTTTTTTTGGAATCCGACAAAAACTAAATTAAAGTGTGCACTCATATAAACATACACTAAAAATAAAATTGTTCTGTTTTGACGGGGAATCACTTAGGCAGGACAGATCTTTAAATCATGCTTCCCGTTTCGGCCATAAAACCGGTAATTTTGATCCTGTTTCGAAGTGACAGCCTGTTTTTAATAGGTGCGCAGTCACATACAATTTTTCCTTTACGTAAACATATAAAATAAACTTAAAAATATATGTCTAATGCAGCGAAAACCTATCTTTGCAGAAAATGCATGAAAATGAGGATTGGAAATGATTCGAATTTTCTTTATAAATATGCAATAAAATTCAACTCACTTTTTATTACCACTGATTTATTTATTCCGAGAAAATCTTGGCAACAGCAGCAATGTCGTCCATATATATATATATATATATATATATATATATATATATATATATATATATATATATATATATATATATATATATATATATATATATATATATATATATATATATATATATATATATATATATATATATATATGTGTGTGTGTATAATTTCCTTTGGCTCAATTTTGAAATTAAAAAGCTATGTTTATGCACTATCTTGTAAGAGATTTTTCGTAGAAAGGACACTGAATAGTAAGTAAAATTAGTGTATGCATGTCTGCCAGTTAGAATGTTTTAAAATCTGAATACCCAGAGTAATTCGAATCACATACATAACCATGTTCAGTCCCATTTTTCTATATACCTGAACTATTTCCTGACGCTTCCTTGGCGCCTAATTCACTCCCATTATTTTCTATCAATTTTGTTGCTAGATTTAATTCTTCATCTTCTCTTTGTAATTTGGACATTTTCTTTCTCTATTCCTAAGAAAGCTAAAAACTCTTTACTTATAATTTGGTACCAATACATTTTAATTACCAGCGACAATTAAGACTAATAGTTTCCTACTTCTATACTATTTCTAGCCATCTATCCAGACTGGTCGTTTTGGTAAGGAAAATCGATTCCCTCTTCCCAGACCTCTTCGAAATGGCTGACCCCTCTCCGAATATTCACCTCCCACGCTCTTGCCCTGGAGGAGGCGGAACCCATTTTCAATTGACACGGCAGCTGAAAAAAAAAAAATCATTTGGCTGTTTTGTCGCTATTTCAATTTTTTCATGCTTGATTACAATTTTGAAAGCCTCTTCAGGCCATATATTCGATTTTCTTGTAAATCACTCTTTTAAATCTTGTGCGTGCACCTTTACTAAACGTATGTAGTGCTAAAAGTTAAACTGCTGGGTTTCTTAGTCCATCCCAGTAGCTCCTTGAATTCGTATAAGACTTAGCGACCCTTTCAACTCGTTTTAGAAATTGATACACTGTTTCATCCGAAAATTGTTTGCATTCCACAAGATATTCTAAGATTTGCCCGGGGCTACGTTGAGGAGCGAAGGCCTCTAGCAGATTTTTCCGCAATGTATTAAGCATTAAATTCACTTTATTTAATCATCAAAAAAAATTAGAAAATTTTCCTTTCATTAGCATCCCTGCTGTGGCAACATCTTGCTTTTCCAGCCAAGTTAAGGTAACCTGAATTCTTTTTCGTCGACTAATAAATTCATTTATTTGTGAGACTTCTATTAATGGGGTTATTTATGACAGGATTCTATTTTAAAATATGTCTGGCAGGTATTTTACTTTCTTCTGGCAATGGCGTCTGGTTGGATGAAATGGCGTTGGACTGGCTCTGCTGTGGATGAACTGGGCTTGAAATAAAATTGAAGCACTTCTGACACCAAAGTTGTAAGCTTTACTTTCGTTGTCTAATAGTTGGCTGGTTCATCCAACGGTACTTACAAACTATATACTCTTTTGCAGACTAAGATATTTAAGTATATATATATATATATATATATATATATATATATATATATATATATATATATATATATATATATATCAGAAGCAAACACTTATCTTATTCGAAACTTTAGTTATACTCACTTTACTAAGGGCTAAACATACAAACATATATGATTCTTTTCTACGGATTTGAATATATTTCTATAACATCTAAAGGAAGTACGCGAATGTAATAGCTACCAGTTTCAAATAAGTTCATTTAACTCCCCTTAATTCCTTGGTCACCTGACAGCTAGGTCGTTAGTTCGCTAGGTCACTAGGATTTCGTTATTTTTTGTTCATTTTGAGCCTTCTAAAATTCAAACTAACATTTATGATGATGTATTCATTGAAAATCTGAATACTTACGACCATCAGAAGAATTACCGGAATTGATTTTTTCTCTTCTTTTTAGAAGTTTTTCAATTTCATTTACAATTACTAACAAGCTATATTTAGTTTTCAATCATTCGAAATATAAACCATGCTATAAAGAGAGTGGGGGAGGATGAGGGGATGTCAGCCCTCTTATATCTAGGTTAATTTGTATGTGTATTTAGGTTTAATGTACCTCTTTACTTTCAAACAAGCGAAAACAATTGATTTACAAATTTTATTGTCGTCTGTTTTTAACTTGATTCCAAGAATAATAGAATTGTAGACCACATATCGACATCAGGGTTGGAGCGACTGCTGAAAGCTAGTGAAGAACGAACAATAGCCATAGTAGACTAAACTTAAAGACACGGTTGAATAAAAAACTGCCTAGTGAGGAGAAATTGATATTGAATCAAAAGGAAAAGTACACCATTACATTGGCCTAAACCCAGAAAAGGTAAATTACAGCCCCTCACCTCGAACAACATGGAAAATCACCTTTTTGCATGGGTAACACTGATGTTTCCTCTTGTGTTTCTTGCTTCTCTTAGAGTTCGAGGACGAAGCATGCTAACGCATGGGAACATGTCATGAAAACTGATAGATTGTGTGAGGGTTTGATGCTTTTAGACTAAATGGCTATCTCATAATCTTGGTTTTGTGACGTTTTATTTAAATATTCTCGCTACTGTTTGCTATTTATGAGGGGGAATTTGTAAGGAGAATCACCCAGAAGGGGTTTTTATGTAAAGGGAAGGGGGCTAAATGCCAAATAAGTGAAGTTATAGGTGATAACTATCCAGTTTTCAAGTGTTTTCTTTGAGTATGTCCTAACCTTTGGAGACACCCCTCACCACGCCACTCCCTTGTTTGTGAGTATGCATATGAATATACTCTTCCGTTTAAACTCACGACAACTCTGAAATATAAGGGGGGAGCTCTGGGTAAACATTCCTTCCACCTCCAGATTTCACCTGAAGAACCTTTCACAAAAATTGGAAAATTTTGGCCATAAAGTGATAAAGCACTAGTATAAAGGAAACGGGAGGAAATACAGCGTACAAGTAATCATATCTTCATTAAATTGTGCTTGATCACTCGAATTTAGTTTATTCTTTTATATTCTCGGCCTTCTTTCTTTTTCCAAGTTGTAATTGCCTAAGCCAATGGCCTGGAAAAGCAAAAGAGAGCTTATTCAAACCCGTCAAGAACAGTGTCAAGGCACAATAATAAATATAGCATTGGAATCGCCATGGTCAAAAGCCCTGTGCTGGAGAATCACTCACCTTGAACAACAGGGAAAAACAATTTTTTGGCCTGATTCCATCCCTTTTCCATCCAGGGGTGATAACCTAAACCAGTTGTCGTAGAATGTTGGAAAAGGGGGATTCGGTATTTGGGAGAAAATCCCTATTTCTAAGAAAAATTAAGGAAATTAAAAGAATTGTAGGTTTGTAAATAATATAATGTACTGAGACTTGTTTTATTGCATTTTTCATGCAACAATGCTGTAACGGCGTCAAGGCAAATTATAAATGTAGTATTGGAATCACCATGGTCAAAAACTCTATGCTGGAGAATCACTCCCCATGAACAACAGGGAAAAACAATTTGTGAAAAGACAAAATGTGCCTCCAATGTGCCTCCAAGTATTCAAAAGAGCGTATCCGCAAAATATCATGGGCGACTAAGGGCATTAAATGGAAGCTGCCAGGGAATTTTTAATCAAATAAAAAGGTATTATGTGTATCCAGGCTGTCAAAAGGGTCCACTTGTAATATCTAGGGAATAGCTAAGGGTATAGGGATGAAGCTTTAAGGGAATATTGAATGGGATTTTGGTATAAGTTTAAAAGACAGTATGCGCATCAAAGGTTTTTAAAAGACAGTATATCATTCAGTCTGTTAAAATGGCCTACCTACAATAGCTTAACAACGGCTAAGGGTAGCCTATTCATTTTGTTCTTACGTTATTTAAGAATTATATGGGTTGATGTAAATAAACAAGCGCTTAAATGTACTTATCATGGAGCATTAGTGCAACCAGCAGAATCATCGAGATGTCTTCGGGAGATTATCATATCTAGAAAACAGCTTATTTTAAAGAACAAGTCGTTCTTATTTGACGCTCTTCAAATTTGTCAAAGTTTATAGAACATTACTTATTCAATGAAAACATTCTAGCAAGCAAAAGGTTTGTTGGAATATTAGTCAACAACAGCTTTTACCGCATCAACCACGCTCAGGAAATTATGTCGTTGTTAGATCATTTTTATTAAGGATGAGGGTCATTTCCAGTTTTTTTTCAGGAGGAGGGGGTTCATAAAAGGACTTTTTCGGGGAGGGGGTACAAAAAACTTCAAAAAAGCATCAAAAATTTGTTTATATTCATTTTTGTTACGTTTTTATGAGTCAGACAAACATCTCAGAGGGGGGAGGGTGGGTGGTTTAACACCCCTGGATACAGCCAGTAAGAAAGACAGCAGTTTTAATTCCTCACAATTTTTGGAAATCACTATATTTGAAAGTGTATGCTGTCGATTTTTAAACTGAGTAACTTGAGTGGGGATAGACCATATCTCTATTAAAAATGCATTAATGATTTAATTTGAACAGAGAACAGCTATAGAGAGAAAAATTGCGGTTGTATAAAATAGATCCAAACCGAAACTAACACTGCGAAAATGTCGTTCTATAAGAAGTTTCCAAGCAAGGATTTGCCTTTTTTTTTCTCTCAGGGAAGAGGAAGATAGAAATTTTTGATTAGCGGGGTCAAAATATAACAAAATTGTATTTTTTGGTGATTGGGAAAGAGGACCAGACGGGCTTGTGGGAAACTCCATCTCTGCTTCTTCTCGTACGTTAAGCCAGCGTTAAATATCATACAGCTCAAATAACGTTGTAACTCTAGTGACTTCTGATTTTGTTTTTCAAGAGGAGGAGGCAGATAAGTTTCGCCAACTTCTGTGCCTCATTTTGCCTCTTTACCACTCATTTTTTATGCCTCTTTGCCAGAACAGATTTGCGTTAGTTTTACCCCACTCATTTTTTTTATACCTGTTCAGAAATCTCAAATTAAAACTGCAGAAACCCCCGGACGATCATGGTTTATTTAAAAAAATCAAGTTGTTTAGCGACACTAGTGTCTTAGAGCCATCACACTCAAGTTCTGTCGAGAAGTGAAGTTTGGTTAATGCTAGTTAAACAAAACATATGATGAAAATATAATAGGCCTACTTTAAATAAGAGTTCTGAATAATTTTTATAATACTGTAAATACAATACTCTATCAACAAAATTATGAAAACTACAACTTAGAAATATGCGTCCAGAACGCGAAAATGTCACTAAGAATTGCGTTGAATTGAGCTCTGCCTTCTGCTGTTACTGACAACACCCCCATATCCTGAAAAAGTTTAATTGCCTCTTCTTCAGCCCTTGGCAAGTCATTTTAGCATCCATGGTCAGGCAATATTTCCTATCAACTCAAATCGCCGATTGAATGAATTTAACCCCGCGGTCTGAAAAAACAGTCATTTCATCAGCATTAACCACATTCTTTCGACAGAACTTCAGTGTGCTGGCTATAAGACACAAGTACCTTTTATTTTTATATAACAGAATATTCGCAACTTTTGTAGCAAAAGAGGGTTGCTTTGTTCCGTTTTTTGTTTTCGTTTCATTTCTTATAGTTTACAGGAATTATTCAAAGCAGATTTAGGTATTTAGGTCTCAGCGAAAAAAAAAAAATCATTATCATATCCACAGCTGAAAGCTCCTTAGTTTGAGGGCAAAAGTGACAGATTTTGTCAAATATTCAAAATGGATTGCTGCTTTCAGACGTACAAGAAGTTAGATTACCTCATTTTAAGCAGTTATTTTGCCTATTATGCCTATAGCATCTGAACATTTAATTGACTGTTAATGAGACGGAATTCTGTTTAGTATTTATCAAAAATAAGCAGTAGCTTTTGTCCGAAGGTTCAAGATGATCGATGAGTTTCCATATATTAAAAATCAATTTTATGGAGTAAGTCTTGTTTTTTTTTTAATTTTTTTAATGATTTTTTTTAGTCTGTATAAAAGGAGTTTACATGCCCGTGATTATGCTAATCTTCAAAACTCTGACCCATATTTTATTCCATACAAGGCGTTATTTTCATGTTTTCACCGTCTTAGCGCAAAAGTGATTCTCAAGAAATTCCAACCTTTTACAATAAATGTTTTAGTACAGTCATACCACATGCAATATAATGTTTGTAATAGAAAAACATAATCTATGAATGCGCATGATTTAAATAGAAAATAATGTATTAGTAGAAAAGCTCAAACTAAAAAAAAAAGAAGAAAAAAATCGCTACATGAAAGTTATCCGGGACTATGGTGAAGATGATAATTTTTTGCTGATATAAAATGGCTGGTGGGACCGAATTGTAAGTAACGAGCCACTACAACTGCTAACAACAGCTACGCACGCATCTCCTCCATCCCAATCTATCCAAAGACTCCCTCTTTACACCCTCCCAGGAAGTTCCCATTTCCTTTAAATCTTTCTTTATGACATACTCCCACCCCAGACGAGGACGACATGCTTTCCGTTTCTTAACTAATTATGCTACCAAGGTAAGCGAAGCTGCCAACCTGATCAATCTTTTCTTTACCCAACGTCACATTTTCATCGTCACTTATTCCTAGCTTTAGTGACTTAGTCTTCTTAACATTATTGTCCAAACTTATTCTAGCACCCTGAACTCGCAAAACCTTAAAAAATTCATTCATTTTGCTCACACTTTCATCTAGGATGCTTAAATCGTGAGCATAATCTAAGTCTAGGAGAGTTTTCTCTCCCTATTTGAATTTGTGGTCTCCCATTGGCTTTCCTGAGCTACTTAAGAAAAAGTCCATCAAAATGACCCATATCAAAGGGGATAGAGCATAACCACTCTTAACTCCTGATTTAATACGAAACCAGCTGCTAACCTCATTTCCTACCTTAGGAGCAACTCAGCCCAATAGTAGCCGAAACTCTAAAAGGCAGAATTTTTGATAACAATGATACATCAAGATAAATAACTTTTTATGCTGATTCCAGATACATACAATTTTTTAAGTTTAATGTTACTCATCAAAAACTAAGAGCCCGAGAAAGTTTGCCTGATTTTTGGAAAGGAGTGCGGACGAGCCCAAGAAATCAAAGGATCTTAATAGAAATCATAACATCAGGTTTAGCAAATCAGAGAACCCCCAACATAGAGGTTTCAAGCGGCTGTCTACAAGAATGTGGAATTTTGGATTTTTGGCCAGAAAAATTCCGATGTGTAGATAACGTATAGATAATCTTGCGTATTATCTATACGCAAGATTTCTTTCGTTATCTTGCGTAGATAACGCAAGAAATCATTTCAATCATGACTTTCACCTTTCCAGAGAAAGATTACTTAAAAAATTTCAAAATTATCTGAAAATAAAGCCGTAATACCTTCGTCAACTCTTGGGCCAGGCATAATTAATTTTTCATAAAGGACCTTAACGTTACAAGAAAAGTCCGTATTAGAAAAAGGTCCAAAATTTTTCTTTAAAACTAATGAAGTCCCAATAGAAGAAATTATCTCTTCAATAGAAACATCTTTACATAGAAACTCCATCCTAATCAAAGATTTTAGCCTAGTTAGAGCTCCAGAGTTTGCTTTAAAACCAGAAATCTCTAACAATTCTATCAAATCCTTAAAGATTCTTAATAATTTAAGAAAGGTGAATCTATTATTATTACAAAAGCAGACAAGGGTAACACTTTAGTGGTAATGGACACCAACGACTACGATTCAAAATTAAACGCTTTACTGAAAGATAAAAAAACATACAAAAAACTTTCTTCTGACCGGACGGACTCATACACAAAGAAGTTTAAGAAAGAGTTAAAGAGTTTGAAGGAAGAAGGGAAGATTACACCTCAACTTTTCTACAAATTCTTACCAAGAAGTTCTTTTTGCCCTAAATTATATGGACTTCCAATGATACATAAGCCAAATATGCCATTACGACCAATTGTTGCGAGTACAAAGTCACCAACAAGTGCTCTGAGTAAGTGGTTAGTTTCATTATGTAAACCACTTATGTCTACACAAATTTCTTACATTAAGAATTTGTTAGAACTTGTAAAAAAACTAAAAGAAGTGGAGATTTCTTCAAATTCTATAATTTCAAGTTTCGACATATTGTCAATGTATACGAGTATTGATGTAAAAGCCGCAGAAATTCTTCTTGAAAGAAAGATACTAAGGCATTTGGACTTAATTAGTTGTGAAACAGTTTTGGAAGTCGGTGTAATTATGAATTTAGTTAGGTTGTGCAACACGTTCACTTATTTTTTTCAATTCAAAGGGTTTTTTCGAACAAGTAAATGGTTTACCCATGGGGGCCACTTTAATTTCTTTATTAGCAAATTCTTTTGTAGAAATATTGAAACAATAGTGTTAGATTCATACTTTTTAAAACATAAATTTTGGGAGAGATATATGAATTACATAATTTCAGTATGGAATTATGGGATGGAGGAATTAAAAAGTTATCTAGAACATCTTAATTTCTTTTGGGGGGGTGTGATTTAAAATTTACAATAGAATTAGAAGAGGATAATCAACTTCCTTTTCTGTATGTTCTTCTTTTAAAAAATGAAAATAGTCTGGATTTTAAGATTTACAGAAAACCTGCTAACAATAACAGATTTTTGTCTTTTTTCTCCGGTTATTCTCGCCAAGTAAAAATTGGTTTAATCATATCTTTAACTGACCGCATTTTTAGAATTTGCTTTCCAAAATTCGTTGAGGAGGGATTATTGTTGTTAAAAGAGGTTTTAATAAGTAACCATTATCCGCGTTGGTTAATTGGACAGACTTTTTCGAAAAGAAGGAAAACATTTCTAGAATTTTCTGACGATATTCTGGGAACAACAGAAAAGAAAGATATTTTTTTTTGTTCTCTACCATATGTTCCATGGTTGAGTGCAAAACTTAAAAGAATTTACACTTCCCAAAAACAAGGTTTAAAAATTATTCTGCAAAATTTCTGGATGATGAAAAAATTGCAGTTGTACTATGTAATTAAAGGCAAAAAGTTAAAGAAAACACAAACCAAAACTTTCTTGGGACGAAACTCAATTGGCTAGAAGCATTATTCGAATTATGTTGTGGTTGGTTAGTAGCATTATTCCAAGGGGCCATGCAGCTGAGCCCCTTCCTCGTGTGACGCTTCCTCGACTGGCAAAAATACTTTTTTCTTAAAACCTTAGACCGAGTTTAAAAAAAATTTAAGCCTCCTTCCACTCAGAAGTTTTTACAGGAACTCTTAAGCAAATAATAATACCAAGATTTTAGGGTTCAAATAACTAAAAATGTCAATACTGATACTTCGTCGCTGTGCAAAGCTGCCTAAGGCAAATACTGCTCCGTACGCCGCTTTGCACCTTATTTTATCCGAAAACCACTATTTATACCCTTCTTTGAATTTCACATTGCCTTCAAATCAAATATCACGACCTCTTCTCCACTTATTCAAGAAGACCCTGCTCTTCGTGTGGCACCAGTTGGAATACCATATAGTAAAATTTTGGCCAACCATCCAAT
This sequence comes from Artemia franciscana, assembly GCF_032884065.1. Classification (NCBI taxonomy): domain Eukaryota; kingdom Metazoa; phylum Arthropoda; class Branchiopoda; order Anostraca; family Artemiidae; genus Artemia; species Artemia franciscana. Next base: position 27,668,503 of record NC_088879.1, on the reverse strand, counting down.
TTATTCCTCTTGCTAATAGTATGATCTACGCCACTCAAATCATCTGCTAAACCTTAAGTCCAGGAGAATTTTTCCTTCTTTGTTGATCCCATTTTTCTTAGAGTCTCTGTCGGTTTCCATAGGACGAAGTCCATCAAAATAATTCCTATGAACGGAAATAAAAAAACAACCCTGCTTAACTCCTGATTCCACGCCTGCCTAACAACCAGGGGCGTAGCTCCAGAATTTTTATTTGGGGGGAGGGGGTCCTCGTTTAGAGAGTCTGATGACTTGGGGAATGTAAAAAAGTTTTTCAAATTATTTTGGGAGGGACAACTGTCCCCCCTTGCCTTCCCCATGGTACATGATGGCTAACAATTTTTCATGTACATGATGGCTAGATGGCTAGGCCACATTCTGCGGATGAAGGACGACAGACTGCCACAGATTTTTGGCCAACCGTTTGAGGCTACACAGAAAGCAGGTCGTCTTCGTCTGGGGAGGGAGGATGTTATAAATAAAGATTTAAAGGAAATGGGAATTTCCTGGGAGAATGTGAAGAGGGAAGCCTTGAATAAATTAGGCTGGAGGAGGAGCGTGTGTAGCTGCGTTGGCATCAGGCGGTTTGGTGCTGTGGTGAGTTATTAGTAGTAGTTGTTGTTGTGCTAGTAGTAGAATCATATAATTATCACAGGAAGATAATCCTAAAAATAATGGAATTTAGGGAAAATGTACTCTCCTGATCCTCATATGACCTAATTGAATATAAAACGGGCCTTAAATATAAGGGAAACATTATTTAAAGGGCGACACACCTTTCATCGGCATATGTAGATAAAATTATAAGTAGATGCAATTCTTGTTGTTCTAGTCAGCAGCAAAAACAAATCAATATTGATTTAAACGTTGTTGGATCTGCTAGTCTGCGTTTTAAACTATCCTTTTTTTATTTATTTATTTATTTTTTTTAACCCCACTGAGACTCAAATCCTCAAGGCTGAACTGTAAAACACACCTTATCACGTAAAGCCTATGGCATGAAAAAATCATTTCAGTTTGTAACAGATTAGAGTAATTGCAAAGAAATATTCAAAAGAATCATTAGGTATATTCAAAATATTCAAATAAAATCATTAGGTATTTCCCCTTTTTCAAAAACCATATTCATAATCTTCAGTAGCTTATTTCTAACCTGAGAGCCACCATCCAAAAATGATAAAATCATTTCAGCTTGTAACAGATTACTGTAATTGCAAAGAAATATTCAAAAGAAGTAAGATTGCGCCATCCAGTTGAAATGAATTAAAATGTTCAACCTAAGTTAAGGTTGATTCCTAGCTTTCTTTGTGACCAGGTGGAATGCGATAGGAAATTTAAAATAGCCTGAATAAAAAGGTAAGTTAATACCTTCCAGATGACATGTTATATTATAATCATTTAATTGAGGGATATAGAACTAAAATGTTTGTTACAGACCAACTGCCGCCAGGATTTTCAGCGCCTGTTGACGATTTAGGTCTTGTATCTTCCCCCAACCTTCAAAAACACAATAAAAGTAAGCAAAATACTCTGTTTATCAGCCCACCAAAGGCAGTGTCCAGGATCAGACGTCAACCCCTTGCCCCTCCCCATAGCATTGCCACTGACTGACGCTTCTTTGTCCGCAGACGGAATAATTTCAGTATTAGACAATTGCATCTAAGCTACCCAAAGGTATAGCTCAATATTAGCACAGCCAAAGAAGGAGGTTCACGGTCTTTACTTCTTTCTTCCCTGAAAATCTGCATATTGATGCATAGATACGTACTGCTTAAGAACATTTTTAGTTTAAAAATGACAAGAATAAATACATTGTCGAAGCAGCCAAGGTCAAGCTACCTCTAAATGGGTAAATGGAGAGATATGGGGGAGGTAAACAGAAAGGTTGTACGAAAGCATAGGATGGCTGGCCCCCAGCCTCTCCTCCCCCCGTTGCACTATCTGGCTGAAAGGTCAAGAAACAGAGATCAGCACTGCTGGTGGGGACTGTAGAAGTCCAGTGACGTATTCTTTACGCTTGTTTTTCACCTTGAATGAACTTCCTTCCCTAAGCGAGTCAAATTCCCTCAAAATATTATTCTGGCTGCTCATTTATAGTATAATAATATATTCGTGTTATATATTAAATTAAAGATTTAATAGTTTAATGATAGAATTAATCATAATTGTCTTTCTGTAAAGGTTAATACCAGGAGCACACTTAAAGGAAATCCAACGAAATTCTGAAAACCACTAACAAACATAAATACTTACTTATTTCATTCCTAAGGGCACATTGATTGACTTTGCCCCTACCCTCCTCTCTTCGTCCTGATTGATAAATTGACAGCCAAATTTATTTTTACGCATTATATTTCGCATTAGTGCTACTCTTTTCTTCGCCGATTTAGCGGCATTCCAGATCGCTCTACGCCATTCCAAAATATAATTAAATACAAAAATACAAGTTTTTTTAACGGAAAGTAAGGAGCGACATTAAAACTTAAAACGAACAGAAATTACTTTGTATATGAAAGGGGATGCTTCCTCATCAACACCCCGCTCTTTACGCTAAAGTTTGACTCTTTCTCTTAACTCTACTTTTTAAAACAGTTAAAAAAACTTTAGCTTGAAGAGCGGGGCGTTGATGAGGAAGCTACCCCTTTCATATACGAAGTAATTTCTGTTCGTTTTAAGTTTTAATGTCGCTCCTTACTTTCCATTAAAAAACTTGTTTTTTTTAATTTATTTTCTGAACGTTTTTGAATCAATGCATGTTTTGATTTTGGCTCTCCGCAGATAAATAATTAAAACGAAATTTGCATATTTTTTTTCTGCTAAATGGCTTACTCAGAGTTTTGATCGAATGATTTTGAGAAAGAAAGGAGAGGGGGAGGAGGCCTAGTTGCCCTACAATTTTTCGGTTACTTAAAAAGGCAACTAGAAATTTTAATTTTTTTACAAATGTTTTTATTAGTAAAAGATATACGTAACTTACAAATTAGCATACGTAACGAACTTCTGTATTCTCATATTTTATTACGTATACGAAGGGGCACACCCCATCGTCAGTGCCTCGCTCTTTACACTAAAGTTTAAATGTTGTCCCAATTTCTTAAGAATGACTCCTGAATCACAAAAGCCGTAGAATAAATAGTTGAAATTACTATAAAAATACTTTAGCGTAAATAGCGAAGTATTAGGAGTAGGTGAGCCCATCATATGCGTAATAATTTCCATTAGTTTTAAGTTTTAATGCTTCTCCTTACTTTCAGTTGAAAAAAACTTTTTCATATTTATTTTTTCATTGTATTTTTTTAAATAATGCTAGAAAATCCTGCACTCCCTTCATGAAAATTTTCTTCCCCCGTGACAAATTCCTCCGAGGAAAGTTCCCCCAACATATTCACCTCTTCTCAACCCTCCCCCCCCCCCAACCTAATATCTCCCTGAAAACAGCTGTACACTTCTAAATAACTATTACCATATGTAAGCACTGGCCAAAGTTTGTAACTTGTGGCCTCTCCCACGGGGACTGTGAGGGAGTAAGTCATCCCCAAAGACTTAGTTACAAAATTTTTTGACTACGGTTAATAAAATGGCTATCTCAGAATTTTGATCCGGTGACTTTGGGAAAATAATTAGCGTGGGAGGGGAAATAGGTGCCCTCAAATTTTTTGGGTCACTTAAAAAGGGCACTAGGAATTTTCATTTCCGTTAGAATGAGCCCTCTCGCCAGATTATAGGACCACTGGGTCGATACGATCACCCCTGGGAAAAAAAAACAAATAAACACGCATCCGTGATCTGCCTTCTGGCAAAAAATACAAAATTCCACATTTTTGTCGATGGGAGCTTGAAACTTCTACAATCCGGTTCTCTGATACGCTGAATCTCATGGTGTGATTTTCGTTAAGATCCTATGATTTTAGGGGTTTTCCCCCCTATTTTCTAAAATATGGGTAAAATAAAAATGATGCGTAAGACTAAACTTGATTAAACTTACACATTTACAATCAGCATTAAAATGCAATTCTTTTGATGTATCTATCGATATCAAAATTCCATTTTTTAGAGTATTGGTTACTATTGAGCCTTTTTTGGTTACTATTTTTGGTTATTATTGTTCGTTACCACGAACTGTTTGATGGGAACATATAAAGTGGACTGTATATTTATCCATCAGAAAGGGAGGCTGGTAAAGTGAGGCAATGTGCCTTAGAAATGAAATAGGAGCTATATTGGTAATCTAGTCATTAAAAGAGGAAGAAAAGGGGGAATTTATTTACGATTTTTTATAGCATTGATATATATTTTCAGTTTTGGGTGACCTTCAGTGCGAAACTTGCCAAAAAGCTGTTGGCAATCGTAGTGAAAGATTCATTTCCTAAATAGCTACACATAGAAATAAAACAGGAGAGATGCTATTCAACTGACCGTTCAACGCCCTTTCCAAACATATTATTAACTAACGTAGCAGTTGGTTTTCCCTCCACCCCCTCCCGCACCCGTTAGTGTTTAGATATTTTGATATTTCGAGGCTGGATTAAAATATTGCCGAGTTTGTTATTTTTGTTATTTTTTGTACTTGTCTTTCATAAACTTTCGGCTTATAACGCTGAATTAATTTGGGTAAAAGAAAATACTATGAATTCACAGGTTAATTCATATTAGTTTTTTTTAAACAAAATTTTTTTTTGGAATTTCACTTATTCTGCCAAAAAGGATAAAAATAGAAAAAAAATACTCTATTTCCAGTATAGAAATAATAATCGGTATCATAGTTATCCATAAGAAAACAAAAATTAAAAAAACATAAAACCGAAGCATTGCCAAAGACAACAGTAATGACAATCCAAATTATACCATTAATAAATAGTATTCATGAAATGAATTTAACTCAGGAATAGTAGCATGGACATTGTCGATGTCGGAAAATATTTAAGGAATTCATATTTTATGTCTTAAGTGTAATTTGTTTCTTTTTTCAAAAATGTTCAAAATCTGTAATCTAAATCAAACACACAATTAGAATCAAATTTTCACAAATTAAATGCATAAAAATCAAACTAATTGGAAAACTTCCTAAGCTGTGTAATAAGTTTCGTTACAGACGCATATACCTATGATGGGAGCTGTCGGTTATTGTTCCCGTTAAGAAAAACCGAAATTTTTGGGATTTCGCCACTAGTTTTCCATATTTTTCATTCGATTCGACAATTCTGTACAGTTTTTATCCCCCTTCCCTACACACCCAGGGGGAAAATGTGACCCCCCCCCTTCTGAAATAAATATATGTGAATGTAGTTGTTTATGGAGGTAATATAGGTTACTATCTTAATCTTACACTCTTAATCTCCTCAAATTTTCCAGGGCAACAATCCTGGCAATCTGGCCTGCAGATTTTCAGACTGATTTTTTTTTTCTTCTGAAATCAAGGTTTTAATTCCGAGTATTGTGGCAATGCATAAATACTTATCCCACAGCTAAGGCACCATAGTCCCAGTTAGCCACTTAGCCACTGGAACTCAACTGTTTATATAACTTGAACTCGGTCTTCAAAGAAAACTTTATTTTAATCCCTGAGAAACTAAATAATCGCTATTTTTAGTTCACTTAGAGCTTGCCTCAGGTGCGACACATCTTCCAAAAGTAGTACATATTCCGTTTTGAATCGAGTAGCATCCTATTATAGCGATGTGATTTCAGTGAGAGTGATTTTTAGTTGATGCTCGATATTAGCGAGTCGTTCATTCTTTTCAGTTTGCAATCTAGCAATTTCTTCTTTCAACTGTGACATGTCAGATAAGGCAGCTGCAAGCTGAGCTTTAACCGTACGAGACTCATTTAAAATCTGCTCTTGCTTTTCCTTCGGAATATTGTCATTCTCTGTCTTCAGCTGAGTAATTTCCTCTTTCAATACTGAAACTTCACTTCGAGCTTACCTCAGCTGCAACACATCTTCCAAAAGTCATGCATTTTCCGTTTTGAATCGAGTAGCATCCTCATTTAGCGATGTAATTTCAGTGAGAGTCGTGTCAGGATGATGCTCAATATTAGCGAGTCGTTCATTCTCCCTTGGTAATATATCCTTTTCCGCTTGCAATCTAGCAATTTCTTCTCTCAACTGTGCCATGTCAGATAAAGCAGCAACAAGCTGAGCTTTAACCATACGAGACTCATTTAAAATCTGCTCTTGCTTTTCCTTCAGAATATTGTCATTCTCTGTCTTCAGCTGAGTAATTTCCTCTTTCAATACTGAAACTTCACTTCGAGCTTGCCTCAGCTGCGACACATCTTCCAAAAGTAGTGTATTTTCTGTTTTGAATCGAGTCATTTCAGTGAAAGTGACTGTAACTTCACTTAGAGCTTGCCTCAGCTGCAACACATCTTCCAAAAGTAATGCATTTTCCGTTTTGAATCGAGTAGCATCCTCATTTGGCGATGTAATTTCAGTGGGAGTTGTGTCAGGATGATGCTCAATATTAGCGAGTCGTTCATTCTCCCTTGATAATATATCCTTTTCAGCTTGCAATCTAGCAATTTCTTCTCTCAACTGTGACATGTCAGATAAAGCAGCTGCAAGCTGAGCTTTAACCATACGAGACTCATTTAAAATCTGCTCTTGCTTTTCCTTCAGAATATTGTCATTCTCTGTCTTCAGCTGAGTAATTTCCTCTTTCAATACTGAAACTTCACTTCGAGCTTGCCTCAGCTGCAACACATCTTCCAAAATTAATGCATTTTCCGTTTTGAATCGAGTAGCATCCTCCTTTAGCGATGTAATTTCAGTGAGAGTTGTGTCAGGATGATGCTCAATATTAGCAAGTCGTTCATTCTCCCTCGATAATGTATTATTTTCAGTTTGCAATCTAGCAAAAGTTTCTTCTTTCAAAAGTGAAACGTCAGATAAGGCTGCTGCACGTTGAGCATCAACTATATCGTAATCAGTTTTTAAAGAGACAATACCGTCAGCAAGTTGCTTCTCCATTCCTGCTAACCTCCTGAGAAGAGGGAGTTTAAAGTTCTTCTTCAGATCTTCCCTGGCTTCTCTCAGCTCTTCTATTAGCTTGTCTTTGTCCTCAGGTGTTGCTTTATTGCAGAAATTTGTTCCTGAAATAGAAGGAGAAAATTAAAGACATCGAAAAGAGGAGCTTCATAGGAAGAAGAGGAACTTCAGAAGAAGAAGAAGAAGAAGAGGAGGAACACGTTGCCTATGGCTCTGATTACCTAACGGGTGACAATCCTCTAAATAATAATCTAGAAATTTAATAACAGAAAAGAATAAAATCTAGAACCATCTCCCTCAAAAAAAGGGTTTAAATTTCAATCAATCCATCAATTTATTTAAAGGAAACATACAAAAATTACAAACCTTTAGACCCCCAAAAAGGTTCATTGGCCTGTGAGAGTGGGAGACTAAGCATTAAACTAAAAAATATCACTAAAATCAAACAGAAGGACCAGAAGAAAAAAAAACAACAGCAAACAACACCATATATGATGTCAAAAACAATCAATCGTTAATAACCATTAGCAAAAACAATTAACAAAGGAGATGGAAAAGAGAATATAATGGACTGAAATAGAAAAAAAACAACAAAAAAATTATCAATACAGTAGGTACGGCAGATCTGCTCCAAAATTATATATATCCACATCCCGCTGCGCAAGGGACATCGAGATTCTCATAAAAAGGATGACTCGGTAAGTAGTTTTACATGATCTCTTTGCGGGGAGTATTGGAATGGACTGGAACATTTTCTGAGTAATTACCAAGGTTTGGTGAATTCAAGGTTTTGAGGGGGTATACCACTCAAACCTTACAGTCCCTGGGCTGTACCGCAACAAACCCTCAAAGCCTAAATGAGCAGTCTCCTGACCTGCTCAGAGAACCTGAGCAGTCAAGGTTCTCTTGAATGACAGGTTTCTTCGATATTTTCTCACAATCGTAATAATAAAGGAATAGAAAAGATATACATAAACTAGGAACTACAAAGAATGAATAGAGAAATGTATTCATCTAAAAAGAAAAATAACAAAGAAAAGAAATTGGGAACAATCTCTGCAAGGTTCTCTGTTTCAATATTTTTTTTTGTCAAACCAGAAGTGATAAAGGAATAAAAAGGACAGACAAGAACTAAAAAATTTAAAGGAACGAATAGAGAAGGGTTTTCATCATAAGAAAATTGACAGAAGCAGAAAAAAACGGGAAAAATCCCCGCAAGGTTCACAAGAATGAGAACTTCCTCCTAATATTTTGTCACAACTTTATTCACAAACGCATAAAATAGATAGACAAGACTGGGAATGAAAACGAGTGAATAGAGAAATGTATCTATGAAAGAAACTGACAGAAAATAAAGCGGGAACAGTTACCACGAGCTCTCCTCTGCTTCAATTTTTTTGTCACTAAAGAAGTATGGAAAGGAAGAATAGAGAAGAACAGAAAGGAAAGGGAAGACGAAAACTAAAAACTAAACGAAACGACTAGAGAAGGGAACGAAAAGAAAATTGATAGACAAAACAATGGGAACAGTCCCGCAAGATTTGCAAGAGTGAGACCTTCCTTCGAATATTTTGTATCACTTACAAAGGAATAGAATAGATAGACAAAAATGGAACGAAAAGGAATGAATACAGAAACATATTTGCGAAAGAAACTGACAGAAAAAAAAACGTTGGGAAAAATCACCGCAACCTTCTCTGCTTCAATTTTTTTTATTACCAAAAAAGTACGGAAAGAAAGAATAGAGAAGAACTAAAAAGAAAGGAAAGACGAAAACTAAAAGCTAAATGAAAGGAAAAGAGAAGGGAACGAAAACAGAACTGAGAGAAAAAAAAATCTAGACAGTCCCGCAAGATTTGATAGAGTGAGAGCTTCTTTAGAATATTTTGTCACAACTCTACTCACAAAATAATAAACTACATAGACAAAAGCTAGGAACGAGTGCAAATGAATAGAAAAAATCTATTTATGAAACAACTAAAATAAACGAACCGTTTCAAGTGACCAAAAATATTGGAGGGTAATTAGGCCCCTCCCAAGCCCCTTTTCCCCCAAAGATATTAGATCAAAATTTGAAATAACTATTTGATTCAATATACTTGAAAGGTACAATGACTATGCTGTTGTGAAAAGTATAACCCACAACAGCCTCTGGGGAAAGGGTTGTAAGTTACGCAGTTCGCCCATTGCTTAGGCATAGTATTGTTGCAGGGAAAAATACAGAGTATTGTTCTTGAGAGAGAGGGGATTTACTTTGGGATAATTTTCCGTGAGGAGAAACATTTCTCAGAAGAAATTTTTCGGAGGAAATCTTAAACGGGGGAGAGGGAAGGGCATTTCATAACATGATTTGAAAAACAATAAGAAATTAACCTTTTATCACAATTCTTTAAGAAAGACTGCTCAAACAACTGGGTCAACAAACAAGTCAAACACTGGGTCAAACAAGTTTAATACAGTAAATATATTAGCAAAATTTGCGTAGCAATAAAAATGTTCTATTCATAAAGTCAGGATGTTTACACTTCCCAAAAAACAAAATTTGAAAATTATTCAGCAAAATTTCTGGATGATGAAAAAAGTGCAGTTGTACTATGTAATTAAAGGCTAAAAGTTAAAGAAAACAAAAACCAAAACTTTCTTGAGACGAAACTCAATTGGCTAGAAGCATTATTCGAATTATGTTGTGGTTGGTTAGTAGCATTATTCCAAGGGGCCATGCAACTGAGCCCCTTCCTCGTCTGACGCTTCCTCGACTGACAAAAATACTTTTTTCTTAAAACCTTAGACCGAGTAAAAAAAAAATTTTAAGCCTCCTTCCACTGAGAAGTTTTTACAGGAACTCTTAAGCAAATAATAATACCAAGATTTTAGGGTTCAAATAACTAAAGATGTCAGTACTGATACTTCGTCGCTGTGCAAAGCTGCCTAAGGCAAATACCGCTCCGTAGGCCGCTTTTCACCTTATTTTATCCAAAAAACCACTATTTATTCCCTTCTTTGAATTTCACATTGCCCTCAAATCAAATACCACGACCTCCTCTCCACTCATTTAAGAAGACCTTGCTCTTCGTGTGGCACCAGTTGGAATACCATAAAGTAAAATTTTGGCCAACCAACCAATTTATTCCTCTTGCTAATAGTATTATCTACGCCACTCAAATCATCTGCTAAACCTTAAGTCCAGGAGAATTTTTCCTTCTTTGTTGATCCCATTTTTCTTAGAGTCTCTGTCGGTTTCCATAGGACGAAGTCCATCAAAATAATTCCTATGAACGGAAATAAAAAACAACCCTGCTTAACTCCTGATTCCACGCCTAATTAGCAACGAGGGGCGTAGCTCCAGAATTTTTATTTCGGGGAGGGAGGGAGGGGGGTCCTCGTCTAGAGAGTCAGAGGGCATGGGGCATGAAAAACATTTTTCAAATTATTTGGGGAGGGACAACCGTCCCCCCTTGCCTTCCACAAATGACGCCACTACTAATTACTAACCTCAATTCCTATTCCAACCATGCCAATATTATTCCCCTAAAGAGCACTTTGATGTGTGCTTGCAGTTAATGACGATTTGGTCTCCTTTTGTATTCATGCTTTCTAAAAATCGGAATAACTATGCTAGTATGCATGTATTACACAATAATCAACTATCATAGGGCCATCATATTTACAGTCATATGCTAGGCACGTCACTAAGCCTTGGCTAGGAATTCAAAGTACTGAAACCCATAAGAGATAGTACTATTTTTCTGGTGAGTCCTAGATTATGGGAGCACGTTAGACAACAAAGGTAATCCTCAATTATTAACCTAACGACACTCACTCTTTTCACCTTTCTTATACACTGGTTTAATTAAGGTTTTCCTAAAATCAATAGGTATTTCCCCTTTTTCAAAAATCATATTCATAATCTTCAGTAGCTTATTTCTAACCTGAGAGCCACCATCCAAAAATGATAAAATCATTTCAGCTTGTAACAGATTACTGTAATTGCAAAGAAATATTCAAAAGAAGTAAGATTGCGCCATCCAGTTGAAATGAATTAAAATGTTCAACCTAATTTCAAGTTGATTCCTAGCTTTCTTTGTGACCAGGTGGAATGCGATATGAAATTTAAAGTAGCCTGAATAAAAAGGTAAGTTAATACCTTCCAGATGACATGTTATATTATAATCATTTAATTGAGGGATATAGAACTAAAATGTTTGTTACAGACCAACTGCCGCCAGGATTTTCAGCGCCTGTTGACGATTTAGGTCTTGTATCTTCCCCCAACCTTCAAAAATACAATAAAAGTAAGCAAAATACTCTGTTTATCAGCCCCCCAAAGGCAGTGTCCAGGATCAGACGTCAACCCCTTGCCCCTCCCCATAGCATTGCCACTGACTGACGCTTCTTCGACCACAGACGGAACAATTTCAGTATTAGAGAATTGTATCTAAGCTATCCAAAGGTATAGCTCAATATTAGCACAGCCAAAGAAGGAGGTTCGGGGTCTTTACTCCTTTCTTCCCTGAAAACCTACATATGGTTGGTTTAGGGGAATAATATTGGCATGGTAGAAATAGGAATTGAGGCTAACAGTTAGTAGTGGCGTCATTTGGGGATGGCAAGGGGGGACAGTTACCCCTCCCCAAATAATTTGTTAATTTTTTTTACATGCCCCATGCCCTCTGACTCTCCAGACGAGGACCATCCTTTGCCCCCCGCCCAATAAAAATGCTGGAACTACGCCCCTGGTTGTTAATTAGGCGTAGAATCAGGAGTTAAGCAGGGTTGTTTTTTATTTCCGTTCATAGAAATTATTTTGATGGACTTCGTCCTATGGAAACCGACAGAAGCTATAAGAAACAAGAGCTAAGAGCTCATATGGCACTTGTGACGAGGCCAGAAGAGCTAAGAGCCAAGAGCTCATATGATATGAGCTCTAACAAAATTCTAAGAATCAATAGATTGATTTAAAAGAAAAATCAGAGGCTTAATGCCGGTTGGGGTTCAAAATAAGAGCTATGAGCCACGATGTCCTTCTAAATATCAAAATTCATTAAGATCCGATCACCCACTCGTAAGTTGTAAATACCTCACTTTTTCGAATTTTTCCTCTCCCTTTAGCCCCCCAAATGGTCAAATCTGGGAAAACGACTTTATCAAGTCAATTTGTGCAGCTCCCTGACACGCCTACCAATTTTCATCGTCCTAGCACGTCCAGAGGCACCAAACTCGTCAAAGCACTGAACCCCTCCCCCAAAGACAGCGAATCCAGTACGGTTACGTCAATCACGTATCTACGACATTTGCTTATTCTATCCACCAAGCTTTCTCCAGATTCCTTCACTCCAAGCGTTTTCCAAGATTTCCGATTTCCCCCTCCAACTCCCCCCCAAATGTTAACAGACCTGGTCGAGATTTGAAATAAGAGCTCTGAGACGTGAATTCCTTCTAAATATCAAATTTCATTAAGATCCGGTCACCCGTTCTTAAGTTAAAAACACCGCAATTTTTCTAATTTTTCCATATCCCCCCAGCTCCTCCAAAACGAACGAATCCGTTCCAACTATGTCAATTACGTATCTAGAACTTGTGCTTATTCTTCCCATCAAGTTTCATCCCGATCTCTCCACTATAAGCGTTTTGCAAAATTTATGTTTCAATCCTCCAACCCTCTATGTCCCCGGATCCAATTTGAGTAAAAAATGGAGCATCTGAGACTTAAGATCTGATCATCTATTCGTAATAAAAATACCCCAATTTTCAGGTTTTCCAAGAATTCCGGTTTCCCCCTCCAACTCCCCCCAATGTCACAGGATCTGTCGGATTTTAAAATAAGAGCTTTAAAGCACACGATCCTTCTAAATATCAGATTTCATTAAGATCTGATCACCTGTTCGTAAGTTACAAATATCTCATCTTTTCCGAATTACCACCCCCCTCCCCCCAGACTCTACCAAAGAGCGGATCCGGTCGGGTTATGTCATTCACATATCTTAGGCTTGTTTTATTCTTCCCATCCAGTTTCATCATGATCTCTCCGCTCTAAGTATTTTCTTAGATCCCCCCCCCCCCCAGTGGCGCTGGATCCAGTTGAGATTTAAAATAAGAGATCTGAGTTACGAGGTCCTTCTAAATATGAAGTTTCATGAAGATCCGATCACTCCTTCGTAAGTTCAAAATACGTCATTTTTCTTATTTTTCAGAATTAAAACTCCCCCCCCCCCCCAATAGAGCGGACCCGTTCCAATTATGTCAATCAAGTATCTAAGACTTCTCTTTATTTTTCCCAAAAAGTTTCATCCCGATTCCTCCAATCTAAGTGTTTTCCATGATTTTAGGTTTCCCCCAAACTCCCCCCAATGTCACCAGATCCGAATAAATTGGTTCGTTGGCCAAATTTTACTTTATGGTATTCCAACTGGTGTCACACAAAGAGCAAGGTGTTTTTAAACGAGTGGAGAAGAGATCGTGATATGGGATTTGAAGGCAATGTGAAATTCAAAGAAGGGGATAAATAGTGGTTTTTGGATAAAATAAGGTGCAAAGCGGCCTACGGAGCGGTATTTGCCTTAGGCAGCTTTGCACAGCGACGAAGTATCATTATTGACATCTTTAGTATTTTGAACCCTAAAATCTTGAAATTATTATTTGCTTAAGAGTTCCTGTACAAACTTCTCAATGGGAGGAGGCTTAAAAAATCTTTTTTAACTCGGTTTGAGGTTTTAAGAAAAAGTATTTTTGCCTGTAGAGGAAGCGTCAGACGAGGAAGGGGCTCAGTTGCATGGCCCCTTGGAATAATGCTACTAACCAAACATAACATAATTCGAATAATGCTACTAGCCAATTGAGTTTCGTCCCAAGAAAGTTTTGGTTATTGTTTTCTTTAACTTTTTGCCTTTAATTACATAGTACAATTGCAATTTTTTCATCATCCAGAAATTTTGCAGAATAATTTTTAAACCTGTTTTTTTTTTGGGAAGTATAAACGTCCTGACTTTTTGAATAGCAAAATTTTATTGGTACGTAAATTTTGCTGATATATTTACTGTATTAAGTTTAGAGATTTCATTTTAATAGCGTCTTTAGTTTCTGAATAACTGTCTTCTGTTTTTTTCTGTGCAATTCCAAAAATCCAACAGAAAATGTTTCAAAACTAATTGCAATTTCAATTTTGAGTATGAAGTTACATCAATAAGCAGTTTCTTATTTTAAATTTAAATGTTATTTTGACCTTTATCTGATTTAAATTTAACTTATTTTAAGTTAGAAATCCCACGGTATAATTGAATATAATTCTGAATAGTATAATTAATCCGAATAATATATAATTAATATAATTTTGAATATAATTAATATAATTTTGAATATAATTAATATAATTTTATAATTATATTAATATAATTGGATATAATTTCTGTGCCTGAGTTAGGTCTCGTGGAACAGATTCAGACAGTCCTTCATTAATTTATGCACCTAAGGAGTTTACAAGTTTCTAAAATCGGCTATGCGGATTGCTAATTTCGATGTTATAATCAGTGAGGTAAAGTAGATGGCGCACTCCAGTGTCGAATATAGGCATCAGCTGAATAAAAAACGTAAAACTAGAAATAGGAAACACATAAAGAAACATACAAAGTAAACAGGAATATAGAGTACATAGACAACACTTATAGATTAGCACATAAAAATGGAGAAAGAACAAACATAAGAGACAGAAAGAAAAACCCACAACTGAATGAACCTAATAAGAAGGTGATGCGGTGATTTTCAAACGCAAGCTGTGACTGAGAATTTCCTGTGCAGTAAATCCAGTTCACTTTTGAAATAAGGAACAAAAATTTTCCAATAATGGTCCTTTTTTCTAAGGCAGAAGAAGCAAAAAAAAAAAAAAAATTAGTTAATCTTTTTTCTTAATAAGGGGCCAGGAGTTCGGAGGCAAAAACAATTGAAAGATCACAGACAGTTGAGTGTAGCATTGCTGTTGTACCTCCCTTTATTAGCAATAAAATTAGCGTATCCCAATTGTATTTTCTTAATAATACTCGAACTGGGCGCTCGCGCAGACTTAAGAAACTGTTAGTAATAAAAATATATTACTATATAAACATATAAAGTTTATAAACATATAAAGTTTGTGTTTAACTCTTAAGAAAATGTATGTATTTAATCGCTGGCACACAGCATCCACTCCTCTGCTCAAGAACCAAAATACCCAGTCATATGAATAAAAAAAAATGGAAAAGGGGCGACTGAGGTATTTCATATGGACACAAATCATTAGCTCGTAAGAATATGTATGCCAGAAATATGTATATATTTATTCGTTGGGACACTGCATCCACTCCTCTGCCCAAGAGCCAAAACATGAAGTCTCATGAATTAAAAGAAATGGGATGTGGGGAGGGGAGGGGAGAAAAGAGCATTTTGAACAGACACAAATTATTAGCTCATCATTATCCACTAATTTTACTTAAAACATAAAGCTCCGTAACCAGCTCAGATAATATAAACAAAATTTCAATTAATAAAAAATGAATATTTAAACTTACAGGTCCCTTAGGACTTACACGCATGGAGGAACAGCAGATTATTATTTGATTTGATCTTAGCTCATAAGAATATACGATTAAAAACCCAACCATTGCCTATTCTGCTGGGAGATACAATCGTGATAATAATTAGGTTATAATCTAACCACTATAGATAGATAGATAAGTGTATTTTAAAGCCAAATATACAGACATGAATATATTACAATAACATAAAAGAAAGGCACAAATAACATTACTTTGATCAGCGATTATCATAAAACACTTAAATGAATGAAACACTACATCAACCTAATATTAATAATTAATACTTGAAAATAATTTAATAATTAATACTTCCTTTTCCCCTTAGAATTAGGACTCTTTAAGTTTTTGGATACAAGAGACGAGATTTCAGGAATAAATTTCTTCGGAAGACTATTCCAAATGAACATGTGGTGGCCTCCAAAACTTTTTTTAAGTGCCAAATGAGTGTAATTTACAAATTTGACTTGATGTAAAACAGCAATACTGATAAAAATAGGTTTAAGAAACCACCTTGTCTCTTTCACCAATAGAATTTGATAGATAGTATTTCAAATAGTTATATATAGTTATATTTCAAATAGAAATGTATAGTTTATGAGATTGTGCATTAATTGCCATATTCATATGATAAGGGGAACAAGTGAGCAAAATTGGTGTATCAACTTATTCACGCTTTTGGATCAAGCGTTTATGCTAAATCGATTGGTCAAGTTTGTTTGTTTCAAATAGTAAGTTAAAGACTGTACAACGGTGTTTTCTAAGCATAGGACAAATTCCTGTCGCATAGATTCTTTTCCAGTGTTTCATGTTTTCGTGTTGCTTGACCTTTGATCCATTGATCTCATAAAAAGTCAAAATTACTTTGAACATATTATTATAATATTATGAGATAGAGTATCAAGATTTCTTTTTAAAGTTTTATAAAAATCTAACCTCAGGTTAAAAGTGGACAAACTGAGGGCTATTTTCTTAGGTATTATTTGACATATTATAGACACGATGAGAAAAACTCGATGCAAAGAAAAATTAGGGATATTTGCAGCCATTGAGTAACTGGTTGTAAATATCCTCGTCTGTCCTCGAGGGAAGTGGACAGAGGGGACACTTTTCCCGGGTGCAAAAATTTTACTGTTACAAAATAAAAATAATCTATCCGTCATTACCATTTTGTATTTTTGAGTTTTATCATTACGTCTACTTAATAAAGTAGGTGTCTTTGTGATATATTGTATTAATTTTTTAGTAGATAATTTTTTAAAATGAAAAATTTTGAAAAACAGGGGGGGGGATTAGATTTAAAATCTTAATCAGGACTTTTTGGTGAGCGTGAGAACCATCACTGGTGTGGTCTCTGAAATTACTTATATTTTAGACGCCTAAATTATCTTCCTCCCTAAAAGTTCTTCTTCCCCCTCCACATAGGAAGATAAAACTAAATATACTATCACAAAGCTCAGTTTAGCCCGTATAAAATGAGCCTTAAAATAGTTTTAGGCCTAAATTCAGAAGCATAAAATTAAATAACATTCACTAAATTCACTAGTACTGAAATTCACTTTTTATAATTTTGATTACTATTGGGTCGGCTCGCTCTTTACTTAGAACTTGATGAGTTTTGCAAAATTGTAGTTTAAATTTAGTTGGTTGTAAGGACAATCTTTTTTCACCCTGTGATTTGAATTAACACAAATAGAAAACCACTCACATTGTACAATACATCAAACCGAGTACAATGTACTGAGTTTGTACATTAAAAGGCTACATAAAAAGGCAACTATAAATTTTAATTTTTAACGAATGTTTTTATTAGTAAAAAATATACGTAACTTAAGAATTAACTTATGTAACAAACTTTTATATTCTTAAATTTTTATTATGTATATGAGGGGGTCTGTACCCTCGTTAATACCTCGCTCTTTACACTAAATCGTAAGTTTTGTCCAAATTATTTATGAATGACCACTGAATCAGAAAGGCCGTAGAATTAATAGTTGAAATTACTAAAAATACTATAGCATAAAGAGCGAGGTATTTATCTCCTCCTAAATACCTCGCTCTTTATGCTAAAGTATTTTTAGAACCCCATATATGCGTAATAATCTCTGTTCGTTTTAAGTTTCAATGCTACTCCTTACTTTCAATTGAAAAAAACTGTTCCATGTTTATTTTTTCATTTTTTTTATAGTAATTTTAGAAAATCCTGCGCCCTTTTCATTGAATTTATGTTCCTCCATGACATATTTCTCCAAGGAAAGATCCTCCCACATAGCCCCCTCCCCTCAACCCCACCCCCAAAACCAAAAAAATCCCCTGAAAACATATGTACACTTCTCAATAACCATTATCATATGTAAACACTGGTCGAAGTTTGTAACCTGCAGCCCCTCCCCCAGGGACTGTGGGGGAGTAAGCCATTCCCAAATACATAGTTCTTATGGTTTTTGACTATGTGGAACAAAATGGCTATCTCAAAATTTTGATCCGTTGATTTTGGAGAAAAAATGAGCGTGGGAGGTGGCCTAGGTGCCCTCCAATTATTTTGATCACTTAAAAAGGGCACTAGAACTTTTCATTTCCGTTAGAATGAGCCCTCTTGCAACACTGTAAGACCACTTGGTCGATACAATGACCCCTGGGGAAAAGAAAAAACAAAAACAAAAAAAAACAAACAAACAAATAAACACGCACCCGTGATTTGTCTTCTGATTTGTCATTCCACATTTTTGTAGACAGGAGCTTGAAATTTTTGCTATAGGGTTCTCTGATACGCCGAATGCGATGGTGTGATTGTGATTTGTTAAGATTCTATGACTTTTAGGGGATGTTTCCCCCTATTTTCCAAAATAAGGCAAATTTTCTCAGGCTCGTAACTTTTGATGACAAAGACTAAATTTAATGAAACTTATATATTTAGAATCAGCATGAAAATTCAATTCTTTTGATGTACCTTTTAGCATCAAAATTTCGTTTTTTAGAGTTTTGTTTGCTATTGAGCCGGGTCGCTCCTTACTACAGTTTGTTACCACGAACTGTTTGACTATTGGATGAATGTCTGCTTCTACTAGAATGACTTACCGTAGACTTAGGTAATGAATGAGCCTAGGCAATAATATTATATATTTTTTGAAATCTCGAATCTTTTCTTTAAAATAAAAAAATAGCATTTTCAACTGAAATTATGGAGCAACATTACAACTTAAAACAAGCAGAAATTATTACGTATAGTAGGGATTTGCCCCCTCGTCAATATCTCGCTCTTTACGCTAATATTTGAATTTTGCTGAAGTTCTTTAAGAATAACCCCTGAATCACAAAGGCCGTTTATAGCTATAAATAACCATAAATAGCTCTTTTGAAAGCACAAAAAACTTAAGCGTTGAGGGTGAGGTATAAATGAGGCCCCCCTTCATATACTGCCAAACCGCTCGCATTGTACAATGAACCAAACTGAGTAAAATATACTCATACTTATGATATATGTTTTTTGACAGCTTAATTCTTTTCTTTAAATTGTTAGCTTGATTCTTTTTCAACCGTTAGGCCTTCTTTATAAACTAATAGTAAAAGTAAAAATTATTATGACCTTGTCATGAGGAAGAATATAATCTTAAAAAAAAGAGCGCTAACATATTCAAATCAATCCACTTGTCTGATTGTCCCAGTGGTAGTGTATAGGTAACAAAAGAACTCATGTTTATGCACACAGCATCAAAGGTGTGTTTCCCTGGTCTCGGTCCTGGTCTCGGGTGTGATTGCCCTTGGTTGTAACCTTATTATAAGGTTGGTTAGAATCTTGAAAAATTAAAGTTCTATCAATTTAAATGCTTAAATTGATTCTATTACCCAATAACCATAAGTGTAGGCCAATACAGTAAATAAAGAGCATAAGTTTACATACACAAAATAAAGAGTGTGTATTTTTCTTTTGCGAATAGTTAGCATTTGATTGTTTGCATTGAAGTTTACATTTTAAAGTATGAAAGCTAGTAAGCATATATCATTAACTATATTGATATTACAGGCTCACTCTTTACCTAAACCTACAGTAGGTGCAGGTCATTCTGGTAAAATAAGACATTCTTACAATAGCAACAGCACAAAGGCATTCAACGACTCAACCACATCAACTGAAGCTTCATCAGCCAAATCGAATCTTACAAAATATCCCAATCTTGGGAAGCTTTTGACCAGCAATGACCATCCGGTGGATTTAACTATGGCTAGAATGAAACTTGAACAGGTTAGTATTTGTTCTTTATGTCATTTGTATATAGTAACAATGAGTGAAGTAAAATGATTCTTTTTATTAGATGGTATGGATAGCTTCCGTGCATAGTATGACGGTTTTTGTCTGAATTAAAAGATTAAAAAAACATACCTATTAAAATTGTTTTTTTAATAGATTGTTTAGGCTATCCCTCATTGAATGCCACTTTGGCTTGATTCTAAAAAAAGGTTATAAGTATCAAAAGCATCAATTTTAAATGCACTCTTCTTACGTGGAAAATAATTAACTAAATAATAGGGAATCAATGAAAGAAATATTAGCTGTTAAGGAACAATATTGTTTGTACTGTATATTTGTGTATATATTTGTATACTCATACTGTCTTAAAAATGTATGTCATACTTGAAAGAGTAAAAGAAAAAAAAAGTGAATATATGTCCTGAATCTCCACTTCTCAAATGCTGCACATAGAAGGTTAATGACCAGAAAGGGTGGTCATTAAGGTTAACAGAAGACGACTTTTCACATAGATAACATTAATCTAGCACGAAGCGCAACAACTTTCAAAGAGTTTGCTGGACTATAAAATTCCATGAAGAATTCTCAGTGCTGAGAAAATACTTGTAGCTTCGAGTTTAATACTAAACAATATACGCCCCCGTTATGAAGTAAAAATAAAAGCGGAACTAGTTATTTTCTGCCCTACAAAATAATCTTCTATCTCTGAGTAAGACATTGACGAAAACTATAGTGTCCTAGTAGATAGTCAGTTGAAATTTAACGATTTTCACCAAAGTATAGAAATTTCTGGTGAGGAAGACGAAAAATGTTCTTGGCCTGATATCTTCTCAATTTAAAAAACGTCACTAACTTATTGAAATTATTCAAAGAATGGCCACCAAGCAAATAAGAATACTCTAAGAAAATTGATTTGAAATAACGGCTTCAGAGCTTGAAATTAACCTCATTGTCACCTAGAAGATGTGATATGACAGGATTATCTTGTAAATACATCTAAGTAATTTCATTTAATAATGCGCTCAGTGTTGAATCTGGTGTATGTACTAGAGGAAATCCCAAAAGACTTGAGCGACTTATTGAAAAGCGCTAGGACCAATTTTTCAATATGGAGCTGTATTGTATCAGCATTGAGTATTCTAAAAAGACGTGAGGAGGAAGAATTGAGGGCCTTTCAGTGCTTTTACAAACGTGACTCTATGAAACAATCGGTTAGAGCCTCACCCTCTTGTTGTCTGCCAGGGACTATAGCAATATATCTTTCCTTTTTAAGAATAAATCACAACCACACGGTGTTATTTTTTTAGTCAGGAATAACCACAACAGGTTCAGCTCTAACATTGTATTATTTTAGTTGGGGGAAATTAAAATGCAATGATCAACTGAAATTTCCAGTCAAGAGGCATCTGAAGCTTACTATTTCTCAGGGAAAAACAGGATTTCCTTTTCTGGACAACATAATCCCTTCAATTGACAGAGAGTCGTAAAGTGACATTATTTTTACCAGTCTAATGACCGGTAACATCGACAAATTTAATCTATTTCTTTTTTGTTGATATTAGTTAATCCTGTTTGGTTAGTTTCTTTCAGCTAATACGACTACAAACTAACTGTAAGTACAAAGCAGGTGAGGCCAACACAGCCACAGACACTTTTCCTCCTCTCCCATCAGATTTCTATCTAGTGAATTTTTTTATGCAAACGACTAGATTTAGAGGTTGAAGTCTATGCCCCTCCCACTAGTTATTGCCCTTGGATTGGTGTTCAGAGCTTGCTCCCCATCTAAGTGTCAAATTGCTGTCTTTTACGCTTTCTGCACAATTTGTCTATTTTGGCTATAAAAACCTTGAATATCCTATCAAACAAATAATTTCCTAGTTTTGACAAAATTCAAAATTCGTTTCTGATTAGCACGACCCTTTTGGCCCCTTCTATTTTTCTCAGGTAAATCAGCCATGTATATTTTCTAGCAAAAATAAATGTTTACTTTTCAGATGTTAAATCTTTGATTCTTGGTTAAGAGAGGGGGGGGGTGAAGGTAATGTATCAATTAAGATTTATACTTAGTTCTCTTCCCTCTCTAACTTTTATTTTCAGCAATGAATGATCCCTCTAGTGCCCTCTATTTTTTAAGGAGAGGGAGGGGGAGGGATATCCCTGTGTTTTATTAAAAAAATGTTTTTTTTAGCGCTATTAATAGCATGCCACCTATATTGCGTAATTAGTTTTCTACGTGTCAAAATTTCAAATGAGCGTCCCCAATTTTAAATGCCCATTGGTTTGTCCTGTGATGGTACAGTGGGTTTGATCTCAACATGGTAATACCACATGTGTGTAGCAACAACATGTGTGTGTGCGTTGCCACAAGTGTGTAGCAACGCACTGCAGGGCCAATGCAATGCCTTTAGTAGTCAAGAAGGTTGTTTAATCCGTACTGTCTTGTTTCGTGGATACACAAATTAGCAAGCTAATAACGGTGTTGCAGGATAAGTTTGGCAAAAATAATCAACTAATTTTGGATAAGACTTAAAGTTTTTATCGGAGGTATTTTAGAAATAAATTTTTAGCTTTTTTCTAGGGTGGTATTTTTTTCTGTTAAATTTTTTCTTGTAAATTTTTTTATTGTTTTAAAAGGCAGAGTTGTGACAAAGGGTCAAACTTTAGCGTAAAGAGGGAGACGTTGAGGAAGGGATACCCCTTTCATATACAGATTAATTTCTGTTCGTTTTAAGTTTTAATGTAACTCCTTACTTTCTGCAAAAAAATTGTTTCTTAATTTAATTTCTGAACGCTTTTCAACTAATGCAGATTCAAATTTGGCTCACCCTACACGAAAAATAAATACAAAATTTGTATATTAATTTGGCAGATTTATTCCGTATAGGAAGGGTTGTGCCTTCCTCAATACCTTGCTCTTTACGCTAAAGCTGTTATTACTCTTAGAAAAAGCTTCTCTGTTTCAGTAGCCTCTCTTAACAAATTGGGACAAACAGTTGAACTTTAGCGTAAAGAACAAGGTATTGAGGAGGGGAAACCCTTCATATATGGAATAATTTTTGTTTATTTTTGATTTTTAATGTTACCCCCTGTTTTCAGTTAAAAAAACGTGTTCTTTTTAAATTTAATCTTTATTCGTTTTTCAAATAATACTGGCAAATCTGGCTCACCCTCCATGAAATATGTCCCCTCCACTCACGGAAAATTCCTCCGGTGGAAATTTCACCCAGCGTAAAGTGCATCTTCCCACGTCAAATGCCCCCTAAAATTGCTTGTAGACGACTCAGCCTGGAAACTTGTCCTTAACATTTTTTCATTTCAATAAGACTTTAATGTTTAATTAGTTTCCCGATTACTCCAGAAATGCCTCCTTCTGTGGAGATTATTTCCCGAAAATCAAAATATGCGGAAAATAGCCCTCGGATAATACCCAACGAAGATATCCACACATAAAATTTGGCGAAGAGAATGTAAGACAATTTAAAAAGAATATCGTAAAGTAGTTCTGTCAAATCCCCGCCAGTATATCATATCCCCTGGAAAATTCAACCGCCGGAAATTTTCCTCTCCGAGGAAAATTCTTCCTTTTGAAGTCCACCCCAAGCACAACTCCTCCGATACATGTCTCTATACTTTCCAATAACAAATACTATAAGTGAACAACGGGCGAATTTCATAGCTTACTGGCCTCTCCCAACGGACTGTGGGGGTCATTTTACGCCTAAAGACATAATTATTTGATATTTTAACTATACCAGAAAAAGGCTATCACAAAATTTCGATCAAATAATTTTGAGGCAAAAACGGGCGTGGAAGGGGGCCCAGCTGCTCTCCAATATTTTTGGTCACTCAAAAAGAGCACCAGTACTTTTAATTTCCGGTCGAATACATGCTCTCTCCATCTTCTAGGACTATTATTTAGATACAGTCACCTCTGAAAAACAAAAAGCAAAAAACAAACAAACAAACAAACAAATAAACACATACCATTGGTCAGTCTTCTAGCAAAAATAGCAAAATTCCACATTTTTGTTGATAGAAGCTTGAAAATTCTGCATGCTGGTACGTTGGTTGTCTGGTACGCTGAATCTGATGGTGGGATTTTCATTAAGATTTATTTGATTTTAGGGGGGGTTTCACTCTTATTTCAAAAATAAGACAAATTTTCTCAGGCTCGTAACTTTCGATGGTTAACACTAAACTTGATGAATATATCCTATGTATTTGGAATCAGCATGATACGCTGGTCTAATTAGCTTTGAGAGTAAACTTTTCCACTCTTATACAAAATATGATGGTAAAAGCTAGTTTAGATTAGATTATGTTAGTTTAGGCTAGGTTAGGTTAAATTTGATTACAAATGTTGGAAATGGGTTAAAAACTGAACCTCACCTGACCAGACCTAATCTAACCTAACCCTTCATCATCAAACCTTGTATTAAAATGAAAAATTTGACTACTGACATTAAATTTCCGTTTCTTAGAGTTTCAGTTAGTATTAAGCCGATTCGCTCCTTACTTGCAGTTCGTTACCACGAACTGTTTGATAGATCTTTTTTTTCTTGGGTACACACTGAGTTTGTCTAGGCTGCTGCAGTCAGAAAACATCGATGTGGCTGTGTACAATCAGTATGTCAAAGTGTGACGTAAATTTTTGAAGATATACGAAATAAGATGGAGAGGTTTAGTCAGCTGTTTTTGGAAGTCACATGCATATGCCATGAACTGGAAATCACTGTTTCCATGCCATGAGAGAAGTTCTATAAATATCCCATATGATATCTTGGCAGAAAAGCACGCATAATTTTGCTATTGACTTACCCTTTTTATTCCGTTCCTGAACCAAGTCATAAAAATAGCTTGATTCTCAAAACACAAAGTTATTCTGAGAGGCCCCCGCGGAATCCTGCCCTTTTTGTCATAAAAGAGCCTATTGGCGTTATAGAAAACCTGATCAAGTTATATGCCTCAGATCTAACTAGCTTAGAGTTTGCTGTGGAAGCTGAGTTTGAACTATTGCGGGCTAAGGGGCTGAAAGTAGCAACCGTCTTTTTCCAAAAACGGTAGTTTGCTGTGGAAGCTGAGCATTGCGGGCTAAGGGGCTGAAAGTAGCAACCGTCTTTTTCCAAAAACAGCAGTTTGCTGTGGAAGTTGAGTTTGAACTATTGCGGGCTAAGGGGCTCAAAGTAGCAACCGTCTTTTTCCAAAAACGGTAGTTTGCTGTGGAAGCTGAGTTTGAACTATTGCGGGCTAAGGGGCTGAAAGTAGCAACCGTCTTTTTCCAAAAACGGCAGTTTGCTGTGGAAGCTGAGTTTGAACTATTGCGGGCTAAGGGGCTGAAAGTAGCAACCGTCTTTTTCCAAAAACGGCAGTTTGCTGTGGAAGCTGAGTTTGAACTATTGCGGGCTAAGGGGCTGAAAGTAGCAACTGTTTTTTCCAAAAACGGCAGTACAGAACCTGGCTGAGTGGGAGCGATACATATTCCTCAGCGTTCATATGTTACTTCGTATTTTCAGTGTCATTCCTACTTCTATAGTATGTGTTGTGAGGTCATTTTCTACAACGAAAGTCTAAAAGCTGGGTATATAAATGGAAATGTTGCCACATCAGCATCCATGCATATTCTCTGTGCTATTTTCATCCAGCCCTGTACATTCTTGGAAGTGAAAGTTAGCTATTAAATCTCTAATTATTTAATAATAAATCCCTAATCACTTTAATAAAAGTATGGCTAACACCCCTCCCCAAATCCCACTCTTTAAATTAAAATTTAATAATAACAATGTATCAGTAAAAAGAAGTTATTTACTGTATATGCTATTCGAAACTAATCGTAATTTTTCAAATTATCCATGGTCTTCGTAATAAGAAGGGAGATGTCGCCACCTCAACATTCATGCCGTATTCTCTGTGCTATTTTTTATCCAGCCCTATACATTCCTCAAAGTGAAAGTCAGCTATTAAATCCCTAATCATTTGAACATTCATTCAAATAATAAGAAGCATGAACAGGAAGTTTGAAGAGATGAAACTTAAGAAGCATTTGTTAGGCTCCTCCCACAAGAAAATATATTATCCAGCACGCTAATAAACGGAGTATTTAATATTTACCGATATTTTTTCGTATCAGTGAATGATATTCTGGAAAAGTCTCTTCTTACCTGGGCTCTTATGTTGTGATTCACAACATAAGGCGAGTCTCTATTTCTTGATATGCGTGCATTACTTTTAGTTTGTAGATGTTATATAATATAAGGCACTTTTTTCTTCTGTTTTGAATGATTCCCTCCCACTAGAAACAAAATTCCTGTGTAAGTGTCTATTCTAGGGTACATTGCCTGTTTTGTAATATTTTGGGGACCCTCTCCTTATATATTTCTTCCCCAGAAAAGTTCCTGCTTGTGTGGTTGACAAAGCCCCGTAGTCGTTTTGGTTTTCAAATGTGCTAATATACACCCTGTTTATATCTTTCATTTTATTTGGAAAAAGCAAATATCCTGCTAATAAAATCACTAAAAACCTAAAAATAAGGTTCAGCCATGACGTGACCGGTTAAAACTTTGGAGCAGTTCTGAGGAATAAAATTAAATCCCACTGTTACAGAAAGAAATTGTGATGCTATCAAAATCCGGCAGGTTTCGGGAGGGTCATTCATTTCTAAAATATGCTTATTTGTGTAAAACTAGTGTTTCTAAGTAAAATAATAGAACTTTTAAGCTTGGTCTAGGTAAATACAAAATATATAGAGCCCTTTTCGGCCAAACTCCCTTTCCAGGATGTTCTATTTTTTAGGAATTCCCTCATCATTGCATATATTTTCTAAATAATTTTCCTATTAATATTTTCAAATCCTCCTCTTTCACAGCTCAGACTAGATTCTAATTGGCATTCCAGGTAAAACAAGATTGGAAGAAAGGATCTTGGGTAGCCTCCCTGCCTTATATCAAAAAAGATAAATCATTTGGTATTTTCCCATAATTTCCTATAATGACTGAACAGGTTGCGTCTTTTCCCTTACTTAGACGCATATAGCTTTATTTCTATAGTGCTTAGCAGCATATAGCTATATTTATTTATTCAAGATATTTTTATTAGCTTAATCCATCCTCCTTCTAAAATAAAATCTGGGTAGGTACCTGTATGTTTAAAAGCGAGGAAGGACCACCTTTTAGTTTTAGCCAATTTTCTTTGTTTATTTATAGTTTTCTGAAAAAACCTCAATTCTAATCCTTGCTTCAAGGGAAGTTTCATTGCCATTATAGTTTTAAATTGAGTTTATACCAAAATTTAATTTTGCAGGCTCAGACTTCCTCATTAGAAGGTCAAAGTCTGCCATCAAGCAGATATATGAGAACAAGAATAGAAAATTCACAGAGCCATTTCAATGATTTAAAAACGGAACAGCTTCCAGAACCTGTTAACCAAACATCACTTCCACTGGTCACCAATAACATTTTGAGAGACCCTAAATATTCGGTTAGAGTAGACTCTTCGAACTCTTGTGGACAGACGGAACAAATCACCTGGGCCTCAATTCAAGAAATGACTAGAACGGAAATAAACTCCTTAGTTTCTCAGCCTCCTCCAAACTTCGATTGTTTATCCACTACTAATAACGGACAAGCTGTAGGTTCTTCTGACTTTTTTGGACAGACACACCAAGTCTCTAACGATTCAATCGGACAAAATATTGAACTGGATTTAGACACTTTAGTTTCTCAGCCACCGCCCCTTATGAATAATCATTCAAATTCAGCTAGTGATGGCCAAATTGCAGGCTGTTCAAACTCTTTTGAACCCAAACAGCAATTCTCCCAGAAGAACGTTGACCAAATTATGAATATGAACCCCTTTAGATCATTGAATCATTCTTCAAGCAATACTATCAATGAGAATCAAGCAATTGTTACAAAATTAGAAAGTCAAAATAAACGAATGTCACTTTACCATAGAGCTACACCTCTACCTGCGATCACAAAAATGCGTCCTAAAATCGCACCACGATATCATGGTTTAATTACTTACTACCTGCGAGCACATTCACCAAATTATACTCTATGGTTAAACCCAAATTATCCTTTAGCTAACAAAGGTGAAACATATCTGGCATATTCTGTCCTTTCTTTATTCATGGCAGCTGAACATAGACTATATGAAGCAGAAGATATTATAGTATGGACTGTCCTTGAGCTCCTGGCGGATCCGAATGACCTACCAACAAAGGATAGACTTGACTCAAACGTCAAAAAGACACTTCCGATGGTTTTAAGAAAAGTAATGTACAATGTGTTCCCCAATATGACCATGAAGTACATTAATGCTCTGCATTATGCATATAAAAGGGTTTTAGGTCGCAGCTTCGATTACACAGCAGATTCAGCTCCACCTAATTCACAACAGAAAAAGACTGGATGGGTCTATTCGACTAATAATCCCCTTACCTTTGAACAAGCAATAAAGATGCTTAACATGTTTATTTTGGGAAAAACTTTGCCTAAAATAGAATGCTGTGATGGTATATTGGCCTTTGTATTGAGAGGAATTGCGGAGTTCCTAGCAGGTATAACTTGCACCAATAAAAACTTTTTAAATATCATCGATATTATTCAGTCAGTAGAAAAAGACTTAAAATCACATTACGTCGAAAAATCACAATCAAGCACAGAAATACTTTGCAAGATATTCTGTCCTTTTATGACACCGTTAGCTGCTTCAAGATATTACACGATTATATACCAACTTGTTCCACTGGGAATGTCAAATTTTCGCTGCCAGATGGAAAAGATCAAGTATTATCGTTTCCCTTCAATGTACTGGATTACTGAAGCCTTTTCACTTAATCGTCAGTTTCCATGGAATTATATCTGGAATCAGTACCCTCATGAAGGCCAGGCAATCTTTAAGGCGTCACACCTAATGAGCAAAGACCCATATATATGTTTCTCAAAGCGTTGCACCAGAGCGCCTGAGTCGTATATAAAATATAGCGCATGGGTGGCGAAATACATGCTCCGAAAATTGAACCCTAATATTAAATTCGGCTCATGGGATGAAGAACCAGTTTGCCAGACAATAAATCATCAGCTTCTTGCAGTATTTATTGACGATTATTTTGCAAGAAAGGAATTGACCAGATTTGCTCCAATTCCAATTTTCTACAGAGACAATGGTGGTGAAGTCGAATGGATTAATATCGAAGGAGTTAATATGGGTGAAACAGCTGGTGGTAGAAAAGGGAGTAATCTAGAGAACGGAGGTATCATAAATAAAGGAGGTATTGATTTGGAGCGGTGTAATACAGAGAGCGTGATTGATGTGGATGAAGGGGTTGATACAGAAGATGTACTAATGGATATCTTTACAGAGGGCGGAGTTGATACGGACAAATGGGTTGATGCAGAAGAGGAACTATTGAATATCCTAGAAAATAGCGGAGTCGTTATGGATGAAAAGGTAGATGCAGAAGATAAACTATTGGGTAGCCTAGAAAATGGCAGAGTTGATATGAATGAAGAGGTTGATGTAGAAGATGTACAAATGGATATCTTTAAGAATTCCTAAGCAAACAATTATCTCTTTCAAACTTTTTTGTATTTGTTCCTTTTTTTATTTCTCTCCTATTTTTATTTTATTGATTTCCTTGCCTTTCTTACAACTACTTATTTTACTTTCACAGGTTAATAACCTTTGTTCTCCTTATCTTTATTTATTTCGAAGTGTAGCTCACGCAAGTGTCACTTTTGTTTGAAGCCACAAAGAAAATTTTAAGTTTCTCCTCGTTACTGCAAGATTTAACTTAGATGTTATCAAAAAGCTGAATATAGATACTGGATTAAAAAGAAAATCAACCTAATACCAGGGCAATAACTTTATTGAAAGCCTTAGTAGAAATAAAAACCGTGATAGGTGGAGGCGGGTTTGGTCTTTGTAAGAAGGGGCTCCAGAATTCCTTTGTATAGAATTTTTTTCCGGTTCCCCCTCTGTATTGTCAAAAATTAATTTTTGTGGGTATTCTCATTGAAACTTTTTGTCTTTAGTATTCCAATTTTAAAATAACGAGAAATATATCTCCCTTTATAGACACTGAAAAGCAAATTTTGTATCTCTTCTTAAGTTGTTGTGAATTAGGGCCACTTGTATCACTTGTGTAAAACTATTCAGTAAAATAATCTAAATAGTGTAGTATAATAATCTAAAGGCAAAAATTAAACAAGTAAAACTTTAATATATTAAAAACTTCTTGGTTTCAATTAAATTATGTTTTTTTTTCCTTAGAAGTTAAGTCAAAGCCCTGCTATATATGTGTATCAACTTACAGCCAGTCTGAAACATTTGAAGCGAGGAGAAGAAAGGTCTTAATTCAGACTTGTTCTGTGGTACATTTAATTAAAATTACATATGCTCCACAGCTTGATTGCCCCTGATTTTGATATTATTTTGTATAATATTATATTTTGCGTGTCTTTAAAAATGAAACCTACTGTGTGAAACATTATGGCTATATGCGTTAAGCAAAGGATAGGCCAAACAATGCGCTGAGGGGACAAAGATTATATTTTTGGTACTTTTTTCGGGTAGAGTTTTTACAAAAGTCGTGTGACGGAGTTTGCTTGGGTGTGTTTCTTCGATTGGCAATGCTGTAAAGAAAATAAAATCGAAAAACACTGTATTTTTCGACAGCCAACAATGTATTCTTAACATCCTTCTTCTTTTCCAAAATTTTTTCCGGTTTCTTTGATCTTTGTAATTACAATGAAAATAATCAGTATATAAAATCAGATAAAATTAACATAGCCAGAAGTATGTCAAAAATTCATAATAATTACGAGAATAATAGCGTCAAAACGATTTCCTCCCCTCTTATATATTTGTATTTATCCACCATCGCTCGGATGAGAAGCAATTGTTTTTAAAGTTGAAGGACTTAGCTTTTAAGCTGTGGAGCATATGTTTACTAACGACGAAAGTATCATAAATATGTTTTTACTGAAAAAAGAGAACTAAACAAGATTAAACCCTTATACAGGCAAGGGAAAGAGAACAAAATAGTTCCCACATTCAAGGCCATATCCAGGGAGAGTTTAGGGAGTTTTAACTCCCCCCTGAAATGTCTGCTCGACTCGTAAAATGAAAAAGAATATAAGTAAATTTTTGATGTGTTTTTAAGTTTTTTTATATCCCCCCTCCCGGCGAAAGAATTCTGGATACGGCCCTGACCATATTTCATCCTTATCGGCATATCTCTTAACATTCTGCTGGTCCGATCTTATTTATTTCTGCTTCTTCTTCGTCTATAAGTTAGTATATATTACTAAATGGTAATTCTGGTTATTTGCCACTTCTCAGACATATTTAGGTTAATAAAGTTATTCAACACTTGATGGAAACCAGCTGAAGAAGTTGGTAAACGTCAGGGCAAAAGACAGGCACCCATCAATTCTTACAATAGAAAATTGAATATATAAACAGAGCTAAAATTCGCTTTGCATAATCAGCAAGTTTGAGGCTTGATTTTATCTTTTTTGCCACCAGAGGGTTTCAGCAATTCAAAACATTTTCTTGTACAAGAGACACGGATTGTTAACCAGAATTACCTTTAAGTAAGTTACAACAGTATTGATAAGTAAGTAGTTCGTAATAATATCTCGTTTCTAAAGCTGTTTTCCATTTTTCATGTCGTTCCAGCCCAAAGGTGGTAGATTTGATATATATGCCTGGATCGTTTTTTTGTTTTTATTATTATTATTATTATCTTTTTTTTACTCGAGTGCTGGTTCAATAGGTTTTCCAGTAGTACAATAAACTAAAACCATAAACTAAGAAATCAAAATTATATTTCGAAATAAAACTGTATATCTCAAATTATATTTCCGTAAAAAACAAAAATAGATTTATTTGATCCTGTCTTTTTCTATCTGAGCTACCAAATATTGGCTCTAGTAATTAAAAAGTTGTTGCGTGAAATTGCTAGTAAAAATTGGATATATGTCCCATTCCGCCAGTCAGTTGATTCGATTGATTGTATCAGTTATTTCCTAACTTATTCGGTTCTACAGTACTAAAGTATATTTTCTGAAAATGTGTTGCGTCTTCTTTTCCTACTTCCCGTAATAATCCCGTAATACACAAATAAGAGCATTTGACATCAAAATTAATTTTCATCGTTTCTTGAATGTCATCAATCCATCCTTATACAAACTACAGGTGCAAAATTGGAACACATTCTTCATTTTTTGGTTTTCATATAAAACTAATGTTGTATAACATACCGCTTATTGAATTAGAACAGCCGAAACGCATTTTAAAATCCCACATGAACTTGCAAGAGCAGAGTTATCAATAATATTTGTTTTATGTCTTAGTTTGTTTATCTACATATACAGCGTAAAGCAAAACTGGGTATCACTCAATCAGCCAAATTACAAATTATAAGGGTCGTATATGCATTTTTAGAATAAGCATTTTAATTCCTCCCGTTAAATTTTCTCCATCCCACAACACACAAATTGAGATTTGATCTTCTTTCTCTAAATCTTAAATTAATATTGTCACACGAAAGCAATTTGTAATTTGGCTTTTGTCTAAATTTTTATTAGAAAATTACTAAATTACTAAAAGAATATTACTAAATTTTAACAGCTTGAACCAGCCTTTTTGGAATAAATTGTTTTAGTTTATTGTACTTCAGCACTTTAAGCAGAATTGTGGTAATTTTAGAATATTTTGATAATCAGTTTTGTCCACACTGAACGCTTCAATTTTCTTACAAATTTATTGATTATCGATGAATTGCTGAAATCAATTCACTGTATTTTCAGTTTTGAAGCAGAATTATTTAACTTGACAAGTATTGATTGTATAAACTATTAATAAGGATGTTTCAAAAATTGTATGTCGTTCAGTTTTTAATTGTATTATTATTTATTTTTAATTTATCGTTTATTGATTTTAATGGTACTGTTTTAATTTTAAATGGAACGCATATTTGCTAGCAATCCAACCCGGATGTGCTGCTGATGATTTTTATGCTTGTATTAAAAATGTTTGTGTTTTTTTACTCTCCAAAAGTGACGTTTTAATTTATAATGTGTAAATTTGTCGACGGAGACTAGTCGGACAAACACTACGCCTCGGGGACGTCCCCAACAAAATCTGCCTTAGTGTGTGTAAGCAAGTGAATATGATATTTTATGCTAAATTTGTAGTTATGTATTTATGCTGTGCTATGTTTGTGATTTGTAATTTTTGATATGCTATGCCTACAATTTATCATTCCATTTTCAGGTGCTATACTATACCCACTTATTTATTGGGCGTCCATTAACCTTTTTCACTTAGGGTAGGAATTAAGAATACTTTGTTTTTATGTTCAGAATAGATGTATTGCAGAATTTCATATTTTGTATTCAATTTTGTTCTTCCCAGAAAGAATGGCAATGGCTTCCTGGTACCCTCCCTCATTTTCCGTGGACGCCCATAAACTGTGCTTTTAAAAAGTAAAAATGTAAGTGCTTTGTTTTATGCGCCTAATTTGATGTAAGGCTTGGAGTTTGTTTTATAGCTAGGACGGTGTGATTATGGTGGTTGAAGGTTTTTTTGTAGCAAATACAGAGTGATTATTTTAAGAAGTGAACCCGGATTTCCAAGCAAGGGATCGAGCCAAGGGCGGATGGTTAATACTTGAAAAGAAGGAGGGGATGTGGTATAGATAGGAAGATAAAGTAATAAAGTGATTATATCAAAGCCATTGTCCATGTGACACCACTTGCTGCAGTAAAAGAGGTTTATTCTCCTCTAAGATTTTGAAAATAAAGTCTGAATAAGAGTTAGAATTTTTTTGTAAGCAATAAGGTCTTCTTAGCATTGATCCTGTGTCAATTTTTGTATGTTCAGTCATAATTAGAGAGAAATCAGAACCTATAGCTCCTTTGGCTATGGCCTCTTCAATGTGTGGGATGAGTATTCTTTGTTAAAACACGCTGAAACATCCTTTTTACAGATGGTTCTTTCGAGACTATCACTAGTCAAACTATGATCACTTCTACTTTGTTGTGTTTTGATTGGTTGTTTGCTACATTGAGCCAAATATAAGAGTGATTTTGTATGCATTGTCTTTGTTTAATATTCTCGCTAGACATCGAAAGAGAAACAAATAACTTATCTTTAATAACGGAAATTAGCTCCTAAAACCAAGTAAGTTATCTTTCCGAGAATTTTTCAGGAAGGAGAACGAAGAGGAGTTTACCCTGAACCTAAAAGGATAACGAAAAATATTGTTTCTTCAGATAAACTAGGGTAAACCGGGAAAATTGCATGCAATTATGGAAATATCATAATTTTTTCTATGATTCCTAGAGAAATTATTAATATTTATTTCTTAAAACAACAAACAATAGTAATTGTTTGCTCATGTTCTATTCTTAAAAATCAAAACTAAAAGAGAAGCTAATATTTTCATTTTTATAATTTTTCAACGACAAGACTACCTCTGTAAATTAGATATAAAAAAAGAAAAAGAAAAGAAGTACATTTTGCCCCTGCGCACACCAAGGTGTCTGTCCAGACCTAAGTTTCCAGACAGCTCCCCTTCGTGCGCAAGCTCTGATGCTTTGCTTCAGTAAATTTCTGCAAAGGAACCATCTCTAGAACTTTAAATTGTACCAATCAGGAAGTTTTAGCATAAGAGGAGTGTTCGAACAAATATACGGTTGGATCTCTACACCTAGGGAACTGCATGACCAGACATGCATGTTTAGGCCTGGATCTCTTACTGAAACTGCATTTGAGCGCCACTTTAGTCAAATTTTCAAAACAGAGTCAATTTAAAAGTTGTTTAATTGCAAGTAGCATCAGTCCTAGAAATGTGAATAGAGTGGGCTACTTGGCTAAATCGGCTTCTGAATGGATCATACCCAAGAAACGTTTTGATAATTATTTTATAATAATTTTTAAGAGGTAAGTTTCTTGTTAAGTATTATAAGCTGTTCCGTAAAACAATTCACAGTAATCCACTTATAAATCAATCTCGTTTGTATGGTAGTTCTGGATTTTTTTTGTAAATGATACACGGCTTTTTTATTCATGGATAACATTACTAACACAGATCCATTAAGCTTGCTTCGACTGCCCTCCAAAGCTTAAGAAATGTTTTCTCGAAAATCACACGTTGTTGTAACGAATATATCTTTGACTAATCTACCATCGCTACTTTAAATAGTTCAGACTTGGTCACTGATTTTTGATCACTTCATTGAGATGCAACACTTTTCGATTTAGGAATAGGTTGATCGAGCCTCTTCAATTTCAAACACATGTTAGCAAATAATTTCCTTTGCCAAATGTCATACTACATAATCTTTAAATGAGACTGGTTCTTTGTGAGTTTTTCCTTTCTAGCAAGTCATATTCTTAGCATGTTCAATATAAGATTTAGAATTACTGAAAAACTCAATTTTTTAAGACCTAAGTAGCATTTTTCTTATAACAAAACCCGTGGCCGGGGCCGCTGAGATATGCCATTGGTCAACCATTTACCGAGGTATTAGAACCAGTTAAAGGAAAGCTTTTCAGGGTGGGTCCAGCTATTGACGAGGTGCTCAAAAGTCCAAGAATATCGAAGCATCTCGAAGTCGAAGCATCTTATACCCCTACTCGTCAATGAAGGTGGCAATCACTTATGCTATGTTTGGAGTAGAGTTTTTTCACTACTCCTACCACCAACTAAATGGTAAGAATTCACTCTAAACCCTTATGGTTCATCGATAAACTTTACAAAATGTCAAAAGAAGCTCAAATTTCCTTTTCCTCAAAAAATTCGTCTGATTTCCTCAATTTATAACATGTAGAAACCATAAGAAAAATTAACATACATGTTTTAAACTAAGGATGGATGTGCACTAAAGATGTGAATAGGAACGGCCATACAAGAGAGCAAATACAGTAACCCCAACGATTCTTGTGTAACCTTCGCTCCTATTTATTTTCAGCATTCCGAATTAGTTAAGTTTCATCAGAGGATGAATTTAACAAAACACCAACTTTCTCCAGTAGCTAGCTCTGATAGTTTGAACTGACTAGATTGGAGGAGAGATGAATGCTTCTCTAAATTACCAAGGACAGTGAAAGTAAAATGTTATCATTTGAATTAGTAAGTTTACTTTATCCACACTCTTGAACATTTAGAAAAAATTAGACACTAAACCTTTGATGAAAGAGACCCCATGTACAGTTATAAGTTTTAGGTAGTAGCAGGCGTCAATTTGAAAAAAAAAGAAATATGGATAAATAATCAGTAAAAAAAAAACGCTATGAACAAGACACCGATCATTATGTTTCCTTTGAATGTCAAGTTATATTTTTGATCAACAGAATGTTAGTGTTTGAACTTTTATTATAAAGGCATTGTGAAAGTCAGCTAATTACTTTTACTTCTTCATTTTTCCAATTCAAAGTGACAAAACTGACGAGAATGTGGCATTCCCCAGTAGCCTCATAATTTTGAAAAAATCAAAATAAAATCACAAGAAAATGGCTATTTTTGGGTATGAATAACACTAAGAGGGGTTTAGAAGGCAGATACTGTAAGAAGCTAGATTAAAATGAAGCTAGACTTTTACCAAATCAATTTGTCATATTAAGAAACTAAATTAGAACGAAGCTAAGGATTTTTTTTATGGTAAAAGCAGAGATGTTACTCTTCAAAATTTTGAGATTATTACCAAATTATTTGTCATATTAAGAAAGTTAAACTAAAATGAAACTAAGGATTTTTTTATGGTAAAAGGAGAGAAGCGACTCGTCAAAATTTGGAGATTAATACCTAATCAATTTGTCATGTTCAAAAGCTATATTAGACTTAAGCTAATGATTTTCTTGTGGTAAAATGAGAGAAGCCACTCATCGAAATTTGGAGATTATTACCAAATCATTTCGTCATATTAAGAGGCTAGATTTGAATGAAGCTAAGGTTTTTCTAAGGTAAAAGGAGAGAAGCGACTCGTCAAAATTTGGATATTTTTACCAAATCAATTTGTCATATTGAGAAGCTAGATTAGAATGAAGCTAACGATTATTTCTTGGTAAAAAGAGAGAAGTGACTCGTCAAAATTTGGAGATTAATACCAAATAAATTTGTAATTTTAACAAGCTAGATTACAATGAAGCTAGGTATATTTTTTATGGTAATAGCAGAGAAGCTAGATTAGGATAAACTTAAGGATTTCTTATGGTAAAAGTAAAGAAGCAGCTCGTCAAAATTTTTTTATGTTAAAATTAGAGAAGCGGCTCGTCAAAATATGGAGAAGTTTACCAAATCAATTTTTCATATTAAGAAGCTAGATTAGAATGAAGATAGGGATTTTTTATGGTAAAAGGAGAGAATCGACTCGTCCAAATTCGGTGATTATTACCAAATGAATTTGTAATATTAACAAGCTAGCTTGAATGAAGCTAAGGATTTTGTTATGGCGAAAGGAGAGAAGTGAATCGTCAAAGTTTGGAGATTATTTTACCTAATCAATTTGTCATTTTAAGAATCTAGATTAGAATGAAGCTAAGGATTTTTTTATGATAAAAGGAGAGAAGTGACTCGTCAAAACTTGGCAATTATTACCAAATCAATTTGTTATATAAACAAGCTAGATTAGAATGAAGCTAGGAATTTTTTTTATGGTAAAAGGGGAGAAGTGACTCGGCAAAATATGGTGATTATTACCAAGTCAATTTGTCAGATTGAGAAACTGGATTAGAATCAAGCTAGGGAATTGTTTTATGGTAAAAAGAAAGAAGCGACTCGTAAAAACTTGTAACAACTCGTAAAATCTAAAAAGATTATTACCAAATCAATTTGTAATATTAAGAAGCTCGAAGTGACTCCTCAGAATTTGGAGATTATTACCAAATCAATTTGTCATAATAAGAAGCTAGACTAGAATGAAACTAAGGATTTTTTTATGGTAAAAGGAGAGAAGCGACTCGTCAAAATTTTGAGATTAATACCTAATCAATTTGTCATATTAAGAAGCTATATTAGACTGAAGCTAATGATTTTCTTGAGGTAAAATGAGAGAAGCGACTCGTCGAAATTTGGAGATTGTTAACAAATCAATTTTTCTTATTAAGAAGCTAGATTAGAATGAAGCTAAGAATTTTTTAAGGTAGAAGGAGAGAAGCGACTCGTAAAAATTTGGAGATTATTACCTAACCAATTTTCAATGGTAAGAATCTAGATTAGAATGAAGCTAAGGATTTTTTATCATAAAAGGAGAGAAGCGTCATGTAAAAATTTGGCAATTATTACCAAATAAATTTGTAATATTAACAAGTTAGATTAGAATGAAGATAGGGATTTTTTCTATGGTAAAAGAAGAGAAGTGACTCGTCAAAATTTGGATGTTACTACCAAATTAATTTGTCATAGTAAGAAGCTAGATTAGAATGAAGCTAAGGATTTTTTACGGCAAAGGAGAGAAGCGACTCGTCAAAATTTGCAAATCAGTTTATCATATTAAGAAGCTAGATTAGAATGAAGCTAA
Source organism: Artemia franciscana (assembly GCF_032884065.1). Taxonomy (NCBI): domain Eukaryota; kingdom Metazoa; phylum Arthropoda; class Branchiopoda; order Anostraca; family Artemiidae; genus Artemia; species Artemia franciscana. The sequence goes on along the minus strand of NC_088879.1, from coordinate 27,630,157 downwards.
GGATTTTGTATGGTAAAACGAGAGAAGTGACTCGTCAAAATTTGACGAATATTACCAAATCAATTTGTCACAATAAGAAGTTAGACTAGAATGAAACAAAGTATTTTTTATGATAAAAGGAGAGAAGAAACTCGTCAAAATATGGAGATTAATGCCTAATCTACAAAATTTGTGGATTTTTATCACATGAATTTGTCATATTAAGAAGCTGAAGTAGAAAGAAGCTAGAGGTTTTTTTTTATGGTAAAAGCAGAGATATAACTCTAAGAAATTTTGAGATTATTACCAAATCAATTTTTCATATTAAGAAGCTAGATTAGAATAAAGCAAGGTATTTTTTATGTTAAAAGGAGAGAAGTGACTCGTCAAAATTTGGAGATTATTACCAAATCAATTTGTCATAATAAGAAGCTAGGCTAGAATGAAACTAAGGCTTTTTTTATGGTAAAAGGAGAGAAGCAACTCGTCAAAATATGGAGATTAATGCCTAATCTCCAAAATTTGGAGATTTTTATCAAATCAATTTGTCATATTAAGAAGCTAAATTATAAAGAAGCGAGGGATTTTTTTTATGGTAAAAGCAGAGATATAACTCTAAGAAATTTTGAGATTATTACCAAATCAATTTGTCATATTAAGAAGCTAGATTAGGATGAAGCTAGGGATTTTTTATGGTAAAAGGAGAGAAGTAACTCGTCAAAATTTGGAGATTATTACCAAATCAATTTGTCATAATAAGAAGATAAGCTAGAATGAAACTAAGGATTTTTTTATGGTAAAAGGAGAGAAGCCACTTGTCAAAATATGGAGATTAATGCCTAATGACATTGTCATAATAAGAAGCTATATTAGACTGAAGCTAATAATTTTCTTAATGTAAAAAGAGAGAAGCAACTCGTCGAAATTTGGAGATTTTTACGAAATCGATTTGTCATATTAAGAAATTAAATTAGGAAGAAGCTAGGGATTTTTTTTATGGTAAAAGAAGAGATATAACTCTTAGAAATTTTGAGATTATTGTCAAATCGATTAGTCATATTAAGAAGCTAGATTAGAATGAAGTTAGGGATTTTTTTTATAGTAAAAGGAGAGAGGAGGCTCGTAAGAACTTGGACATTGTTACCAACTCAATTTATCATATTAAGAAGCTAGATTAGAAAGAAGCTAGGAATTTTTCAATGGTAAAAGGAGAGAAGTGCCTCGTCAAAATTTGGAGATTGTTATCAAATCAATTTGTCATTATAAGAAGCAAGACTAGAATAAAACTAAGGATTTGTTTATGGCAAAAGGTGAGAAGCGACTCGTCAAAATTTGGAGATTTTTACCAAATCAATTTGTCATATTAAGAAGCTAAATTAGAAAGAAGCTAGGGACTTTTTTTATGGTATAAGCAGAGACATAACTTTTGGAAATTTTGATATTATTACCAAATTAATTTGTCATGTTAAGAAGCTAGATTAAAATGAAGATATTGATTATTCTTATGATAAAAGTAGAGAAGAGACTCGTAAAAATTTGAACATTATTACCAACTCAATTTATCATATTGAGAAGCTAGATTAGAAAGAAGGTAGGGATTTTTTTTATGATAAAAGGAGAGAAGTGACTCCTCAAAATTTGTGATTATTACTAAATCAATTTGTCATAATAAGAAGCTAGACTAGAATGAAACTAAGGATTTTTTTATGTTAAAAGGAGAGAAATGGCTCGTCAAATTTGGAAATTAATATCTAATCAATTTGTCATATTAAAAAGCTATATTAGACTGAAGCTAATGATTTTCTTATGATAAAAAGATAGAAGCGACTCGTCAGAATTTGGAGATTTTGACCATAATCATTTTTTCATATTAAGAAGCTAGATTAGAATAAAGCTAAGATTTTTTTATTGGCAAAAGGAGAGAAAACGACTCGTCAAAATTTGGAGATTTTTACCAAATCAATTTATCATATTAAGAAGCTAGATTAAAATGAATCTAGGGATTTTTGTATGGTAAAAGGAGAGAAGTGACTCGTCAAAATTTGACGATTGTTACCAAATCAGTTTGACATAATAAGAAGTTAGACTAACATGAAACTAAGGATTTTTATATGGTAAAATGAGAGAAGCGATTCGTCAAAAGTTGGAGATTAATGCCTAATGAATTTGTCATATTAGAAACTATATTAGACTGAAGATAAAAATTTTTATATGGTAAAAAGAGAGAAGCGACTTGTCAAAATTTGGATATTTTTATCAAATCAATTTGTTACATTATGAAGCTAAATTAGAAAGAAGCTTGGGATTTTTTTTATGGTAAAAGCAGAAATATAACTCTTAGAAATTTGGAGATTATTACCAAATCAATTTGTCATAATAAGAAGCTAGACTAGAATGAAACTAAGGATTTTTTTTATGGTAAAAGGAGAGAAGCGACTCGTCAAAATTTGGAGATTAATACCTAATCAATTTGTCATATTTAGAAGCTATATTAGACTGAAGCTAATGATTTTCTTGAGATAAAATGAGAGAAGCGACTCGTCGAAATTTGGAGATTATTACCAAATCAATTTGTCATATTAAGAGGCTAGATTTGAGTGAGGTTTTTCTAAGCTAAAAGGAGAGAAGCGACTCGTCAAAATTTGGGGATTATTACCAAATCAATTTGTCATATTAATAAGCTAAATTAGAATGAAACTAAGGATTTTTTTATGATAAAAGCAGAAATGTAACTTTTCAAAATTTGGAGATTATTACCAAATCAATTTGTCATATTAAGAAGCTAGATTAGAATGAAGCTAAGAATTTTTTTATGCTAAAAGGAGAGAAGCAGCTCGTCAAAATTTGGAGATTATTACCAAATCAATTTGTCTATTAAGAAGCTAGATTAGAATGAAGCTAAGATATTTTTATGATAGAGTTGGCTTAGCGTTCAAAAAACAAATAGTCTTACGTTAATTGGATAGCAGGTGGGAGGCATCCCTCTGTCTCGTAAGTTAAAACTTCTTTTAGTACTTAAACCGGGAAACCTGATTACAGACAAAGATACTTTGTTGATCAAATTAACGGGTTATATTTACACTAAATCTTTGATTTTTGAGCAGGGGGAACAAACAAGGAGGGAAAACAAAGTTATTAGTCGTTACTGAATCATGAAAAACGAATTTATTTTTCAAAAGAAAAAGCGTATTTATTTTCAATACAATTAAAAGACAAAGGATAAATTGAATTTTACCCTGAAATAGTTAGAATCATGTAACTTATTTATGCGTCAAATGAAGTTCCAGGTAATATTTTCCCTATAGCAAATAAAAAATGGTAAAAAAGGAATATTTCGACCATAATAATGAATTTTTTTGGAGAGTCTGGCTCTCCCTAATAGGAACAGATGTAACCCCAGGCTATAGACTGAAAGTTTACTGATTGTTCGGTTTTTCTTCGAAGATACCTTATTATCATATATAATTCTCAAAAAATGTAGCTATGTTACTTCTTACAAACAGAGTGCTCAAACTCTCCAAAAGAATTCTAATTGAGCTACTTTTTTGCTATATTGGAAAAGAGTTAGGTTTTGAAAATGAAACTGTCAGAAACTGGTCTACATACTTGTTCTTGGAGGCTATTTTGAAGCACTTATCGTGCCTATTTTATCATGCTTTAAGGAAATAAGTGTGAATCTACGTTCTTGGGATCCAAACACAATCCTGTATTATGAATTTATTATACGATTGCGGCCTGGATTTCTAATTATTGCCCTGGAGCGTTTACCCTCACCGAAAGTCTCAAGCAGCGGAATAATGGAAAATCCTTAATTCGTTATCTATGTTCTTCTTTGAAAAAAAAATATTTCATAATTTTGTTATTTAACCTTATAAAGAATATTTCTAAGCTTAAATACTTGCACATAAAGCTTAAAATGAAGCTGGAGCAGACATAGATTTGACCAAAGGTTTCTGAAGATGACAAGGAAAACGGAAAGTAAGCATCCCCAAGAGGTATGGGGCAAAGCGGATGACATATTAGAGGCAAAATTTAATGGGGAAACACAATACTTGTGGAAAACAAGATGTATTTTTTTTCAATAAAAACTAAATGTTTTTCCTATTTAGGGGATATTTTGACCAGTTCTTTCCATCCGCAAAGTAGGGTCAGGTTGAATGAAGATGTGACCTTACTACAGACCTGTCGAGACCAGCAGCCACCAAGTATGGCAAAATCGTCGTTCCCTCCACTGCCTCACAACAAAACAGGGAGATTAAACCCCTTTCAGCCCACCAGCCTAAGGAGAACACGCTCGCCATGCAAGATGGACTTGCCCATCCTAAGGTAAGTACAATTATTGATATTTCTTGTAAAGGTTATTTTTTCAGCATGGAAAAATTGAGTTAGATCCTGTTGGTTCTAAAAATAATCCATTCTTTCGGCTTAATAAAGGGATCTCACGATAGTTTTGAGAGTGTTTGAGGACCCTATCGAACCGCCAAAAGAAATAGCTTAAAGTAAGAATTATTTTCGCCTTAATCAAGGGGGAATAACTAGAATCCTACTTTTTGAAAAGTTCTTCCTGAGATCAGCAGTGCTTTGAAAATTTGCATTTTGAACATCCTGCGTTCTAGTGTTGAAGACGTAGCGTTTGACTGTTGTCTCTGAGAAAAAGGATTTGAGGGTGCTAATCTTCTGATTAATATTCTTCCTTTTCCGCTTAATATAAATTCTTTTTCAGCTTAAAATCGTAAGTTTTTCAAGGAAATAACAACTGTCACTCTTTGTCAACCCGCACCAAAAATGCCAGTATGGATCAACCACACACTTGCTGATTTTTATGGTGAAAAACGCCACAATAATGGACGCCAACAATCCCTTTGTAAGTGTTTATTTAAGACTTAATTTAAAGAGGAAACCTTGGGAAGAGATATTAAAAAAAAGAGTCTTGTTTTAAGTTTAATAACAGGAAGAAAAGGTCAGAAGGGTAACTTAGCCATATTAATGGGGTATTTTCTTACACTTAAATTCTTAGATCGCAGTGGGGGGTCTATAGATGTGTAGGGTCACTTTGGATCCACATATGGAATAATTTATGGTCATTACATCTTTAGCTGATAATGTAGTCTCAATACATTCGAAGGGTCACTCTGGGTGCATATATGGAATAATTTTATGGTAATTACAAATTTAGGTGATTATGTGGCTTCAACACATCCCAAGAGTCACATTGCCCCCTCAAACAGCTTCATAATAATAATACTTTCTTTTTTAAGCCCAATATAAATTCTTTTTCAGGGTGAATTCAAAAGTATTTCGATGAGCTAATAAGCTCTTATTATTTTGTACGTTCACATTCCGGCATTACCTTGCTATCAGCGCATGGACGGATGATAGATAGACGTGTCTATTAATAAATTAACTAAAATCATTTTTATATTATCCTAATAAGGTCTCTCACTCAAGAGGACTATCCGTCTTGGCTTTTTCTACAATTAGCCATGGATTGATCCCCACAACTACTTGATTTTATTTCAAAATCAACGGTTGTTATCCGTCAATAGCAAAATTCTATTCTGTGTTTACATGTCATTTTCGACCCTTTCAGCGAGATGCCTAATATAAAAAATATTCCTGTTTGTATTGATATTGATTGCAATCTTTTTGCTCTTGGACCACGGCAATTTCGTAATGGAATTGACTATTACAGGGTCATTCGTTAAATCTGGTTATGGTTTTAGCAATTGGTTTGCTAAGTGGTTTTGCTCTGCGCTATGCCTGAATAAGAAATATATTGCGCTGGTTGCCGTATTTTGCGTCCTGTAAAGTTCACAGTTATTATAAAGACAGCGGTTCAAAAAATCTCAGATCCAGCGCGTGGTCTCTTGGCAATTGATTGAAATCATGACAAAAGGGTAAAGGTTTAAAAGGGCAAGAAACAACTCATCATTCATCAGTCGCAACTCATGCTGAAAGTATAAAACATCGCTCTTGTCAAAGAAGAAATAGAAACCGAGGGTAAAGATTGTTATATCGAAAACGGACTTTTTTCCTTAGAAATTCCATATTTACCACATGAGGAATATCATCCATCAGCCAACTCATGTCTAAATCTTTTCAATACAGATAATGTTTATGTGAGTGTAAAACATGGTTACTACCAGCTTCCCCCTTGTGCGTGCTCTTGAACGAAAAGCCACTCATGAACACATTCACCACTACAGTTTAAAACACTTTCAATATATTCCAGTCAACACTTTGTATTTGGAACTCTATCAGTTAACATTAAAAAGTAATTTGGGTGATCTTCTAGCAACATCAAAAGGTTTGGCTGTGATTAAATGTCATTTTTAACCCACTCAGCGAGATGGACAATAATAAAAAATAATTTTTTTCATGAGGTTCATGGTATGTTGCTAATCTTAGACCATGACAAGTAGGTTGTGGGATGGACTGTTAAAAAAAGGCGTTCGTCAATATTCGGTTACGGTCTTGGCAATTGGTTTGCCAAGTTTTTTCACTCTGCACTACCCCTGACTAAAAAATATATTGCTCTGATCGGCATAAGCTTTGCTACCTCTGCACTGGATAATTTGGTCTTTGGGAAGAATTTTAAAGGAAGTGTTTCGCAAAATCTTAAGTCCAGGGTACAATCCCTCGGTGAGCGATTGAAGTTAGGACAAAGCGAAAAAGTTTAAGAAGAGGGAGAAATACCTCATCACTCTCAGGTAAGAACTCAGGTCAGAAGCATAAAACATCAATCTTGTCAAATAAGAAAAAGAAACCAAGAATAAAATTTGTTAGAACTAAAAAGGTATTTTTTCCTAGAAGTGACATATTCACAATATAAAAAATCTCATCATTCGATCACCTCATCTCTTAGACATTTTCAAAACAAAAAATGTTGATGTGAGTGTAAAATAATGGTTACTATGAACAATTTTATCTACAACAACCGTTCCTGGAAACAGTACATAATCAGGTTTATTCCTGTGAAGACTATTTCATAGATTTACTTCCACTTTTATAGATTTGCAGGTAAATGTCAAAAGGCCTAACAAAGAAGAACCAAGTAAAGCCTAGGGCTTACCTTATGAAAAGTATGTACTACACAGTTTGTTTAGAAAAATCACTGTCTATATAAATGGAACGTCGGTGGGTATACGCCATAATCTTTCAAATTATGCAAGTTATATACAGTTCATGTTGATGACTTCAAGCGTCCTATAAGCTATTGAGAGGTTTGGTTATTGGATATGAATATAAAATGTGCACTGACACTACCAATATACATAGAGCCGTGACAACTAAAGATCTAAATTTAGTTCTGAAATTAAATCATGAAAAATTTAATATACCCCAAGGGTTGCCTCCTAGTGTTATCACTGAAAAAAGGTGCAACTCTCTCCAACCAATTTTATTTTGCGAGACTTACTTGGTACAGTACTTAATGTAACAGTTTCTCTCACATCAGCAATACTTCATGTACACAAACAACAGGCTATGCGTTATGGTGCTTTGGTAATTGATAAATCAAGAGCCAGTGGAAATAATATCAAACTGCTCGTTCCGCATACAATCACGAATCAAATAAATACTGCTATTGGTACACGTACCTACACTGATTCATTATTTATCAATGACAAAATACCTTCAAAACTTGCTTTGGATTTTGTAAAAGTACTAGTACTATAGGGTGATGGATAAATTCTCCACATATATTTGAAATGTTTGAACTTTCATCTCTTCTAAGTAAAGTAAATGGAATTCCACTCTAAATTTTATTTTTTGACGAATCCTATAAGATCTAATTTGAAGTGACAATGTAATTCCTAGATCGAAATGTGTATCTATTTGAAACTAGCATACTTGAAACTAGTAATTTGCTGTCTAAAAAAGAACAACCCCATATTAAAGACTAGATTTGACGACTGGCTCGTAAGGTTCAAGCTTGATATTAAAGTGCTCACACTGATAAATATAAAAATAAATCGCCATAGCCGAATGGGTAGAGCGGCACCTTCAAATTACGGGAGCGGAGGTACCATTTCCTACTAGTCTGTGCGAGGCTGGTGAATCATAACTAATAAGACTATATCAATCAAAATAATAACAGATTAAAATTAACATAGTGTAAATCGTGAGAAATGAGATGTTATTCCATTTAGACTTATAAATACTAGTACTATTTTACAGTAAAACAACACAAATATAAATAGATTCGCTTAATTTTTTTTTCAAATCTTTTACAAACAAGAAAAGGTGAGTTGTATTTAACAATACAACTCATGAATCGCAATATTTGCAAAAACAAAATAGAAGAACCACGGATTACCTAGAAATGACTCGCAAGGCCTCTGAGCAGAAATTGTTCGCCCGGGTAAAGCGTTCCCTGAATATACGTTAGAATATACGATACAAAAAGTTTAGACCCTAAAAATGACTGTTGTTGTTGGTATTTGTTTCTTATTTAACAATACAACACATGAATCGCAATCATTTCAAAAACAAAAAAGAAGAGCCACAGATTACCTACAAATGACTCGCTAGACCTCTGAGCAGAATTTGTTCGCCCATGTAGAGCAGTTACCTAAATATACGTTAAAGAAGAACCACAGATTACCTAGAAATGACTCGCAAGGCCTCTGAGCAGAAATTGTTCGCCCGGGTAAAGCGGTTCCCTGAATATACGTTAGAATATATGATACAAAAAGTTTAGACTCTAAAAATGACTGTTGTTGTTGGTATTTGTTTTTTATTTAACAATACAACACATGAATCGTAATCTTTGCAAAACAAAAAACAAAAACCACAGATTACATAGAAATGACTCGCTAGGCCTCTGAGCAGAAATTGTTCGCCAAGGTTGAGGGGTTCCCTGAACATACGTTAGAATATACGATACAAAAAGTTTAGACTCTAAAAATGACTGTTGTTGTTGGTATTGTTTTTTTATTTAACAATACAGCACATGAATCGGAATCCTTATAAAAACAAAAAAGAAGAACCACAGATTACCTAGAAATGACTTGCTGGGCCTCTGAGCAGAAATTGTTCGCCCGGGTACAGCAGTTTCCTGAATATAAGTTAGAAGATAAAAGATAGAATACGTTAGAAGTCTTTGATTAAAGTCAGTTGTTTTCGCGGCGCTCTTGAAGGAGCAAGTACATTGGTGTTATTGATGCTACTGAAAGACAAAAGTAGTTGAAGTGTATAATGAAGTTTAGGCCGAAAACATTTGAAGGGACTTTGAACATAGACTAATCAAAGACTAACTTTAAAGTTAGTTTTTGATCTAAGACAATTGCTTAGGCGGCGCTATTGAAGGAGCAAGTAAACTTTTGCTATAGATGCGATTGAAAGGCCAAGACAATTTTAACTGTACAATTGAGTTGGGCCTGACATCATATGAAGAGGATTTGGACATGGACAAATCAAAGACTAATTTTAAAGTAAGTCTTTGATTTAAGTCAGCTATTTATGCGGTGCTATTGAAGGAACAAGCAGAATTGCGGTGTAGATGCTATTGAAAGACAAAGGTATTTGAACTGTCCAATGGAGTGGAGCCCGAAAATATATGAAGACGATTTGGACATCAGCTTTTATCATAAATTGCTGGTAAAGTGCCCCTAATAGAATATATTGAATGACACGCCATCTTTTTGGAAATCAGGAATGAGTGTGAGTCCACTGTTGATGAGTGAGTCCACTGTTGAATGATTTTGGCTTAGCTGATGAGCCAATAAATAAAGTCAAAAATATTGACTTGTGAGAAAAGTTATAAGTAATATTATAAGCCCTCAGTATATTTGACCAATCAAGGCGATGCCCCGTGGACTGAAGAATCAATTCCGGCATAGGAGAATTAATCATTTAAAACTGTATGTTTCTTGGTTGCTTACAACTTGATTTAATTGCCGGAATGGTCAACTAAAATATCTTGGGGGCTTATAATGTCACTTTGGTTACAATTTTTGATTTTATTTATTGGATAAGATAAATACGAGTCAAGTGGTGGTATTTATTTATTACCGATAGATGGAAATCAAGGATATGGCCAACTTAATCTTTTCTCTTTTTCTTTTTTTTTTATAAAAGATGCAATCAGCTTGGCGCTATTAGAAAAAGGAAACGAGTTTCTTACCAAGAATATTATTTTACTTTAAAAAAAAATTATTATAATATATATATATTTATTTATATATATATATATATATATATATAAATATATATATATATATATATATATATATATATATATATATATAGATATATATATATATACATATATATATATATATATATATATATATATATATATATATATATATATATATATATATATATATATATATATATATATATATATATATATATATATATATATATATATATATATATATATATATATATATATATATATATATATATATATATATATATAAAAGACGGCAGCAGCACCCGGTATTCCCAAGCGGTCACCCATCCAAGTACTGACCGGGCCCGACGTTGTGTGATTTCCAGGATCTGAAGAGACTGGGTACTTTCAACTTGGTATGGCCGTTGGCTGAAACATTTTGTAACAAAATGATTGTTGGTCTACAAACTGAAAAGGAATAAAATGCCTAGTTTTAGAGTCATGAACCAAGGTTTTTAGTAGACAAATATTTAAAAAGATTCAAAACTGCTTATTAATTCTTTTTCTTAAAACAAACTCTTATTCCTTCTGAAAAAATGACAAGCCCCCCAAAATATTTCTACCTTTGAGATGACTACCCTATGGCTTTCTAGGCTAGTTAGATCAGTCGAATTAGAGGGTCTTTGAAACTTTATTAATTGTAACAAAATAGCTTAGCCTCAAATATATATTTAGATTATGTTGGGGTATAATTTAAGTCTTTTTAAGGAAAATATCTCCCCAGGCTCCGGTAAATTCGTGTCCTTTGCTACTAGATAAATGTGAAAGTTTTCCTTTTCAAATTCAGCATCCTCAATTTTATAGCTTTTTCCATTCCGGGAGTGGTTAGATGCTACAGAGTGATTCAATGAATTTGTGGCCCTGAAAAGGGCTGTTGGTTAATTTAGGGTAGGTCTTGGAGCTAAAATTAGATTCATGTAGGCCTTTGCCGGTTTTTCAGTCTTCTTTGGTAGAAGGACTGCTTGAATATTGGGCAAAACGTCTCCTTGTGCGATGGTAACCCCCCACAGTAGCTTGTTCAGTTCTTCATCGTTTCTAATGGCTAGCTGAAGGTGACGAGGAATGATACGAGTTATTTTGTTATCTCGTGCAGCATTACCAGCAAGCTCATCAATACTTCAGAACCGCTGCAAGGTAAACGGGTGCCTCTGCACCAATTTGCTCTGCATATTTGCCCTTTCTCAGAAGACGGAGGATTTTTCCCACTGGGAATTGGAGACCTACCCTGTTTGAACGGGACTTTGCGTTTCCCTTCATATTTCCAGCTTTCCCTCTTCCTGACATGGTTTCTAGGTTACAGAATTCACTCGGACTCTTCTCGATCACGAACAAATTGAAAATGATGCCTATTCTTGAAAGCGCAAATAATTTATACTCCGGCCAGCGAACTGAGTTCCTCTGGCAAAAGAATTGTGCGCGAACTGTGGTTGGTATATAAACGGGTCAAATTTTGTAAACGCTATTCATTTGACAATTGGATTCACTGCTTCCAGATGTAGCATAAATAAGCGGAACGTAGCATAATTAGGAACCAAAAGGATCCAAGCATAATCCTCCTTAAGATAGCATAATCGGAGCATAATTTAAGACGATGTAGAACAACTCATAAATTCACATCAATAAAACGAACACAAAAGATGGTTATGGTTATCAATCAAGATGGTTCGCCTTTGTAAATGTGTCAAATACTTTTTTTTTTCCGATTAGACTAATTTGTGATTTCTATTGTTTGGTATTACACAAACTCAAAAATATACTCCAGTAAGGGACACTCCTCAGGTTACAAAATCGTTTAGTTTTAAGTGGTATGTATATTGAATTTTTATATAGGCTGTGATTAAAACAAATAAAAACAATTCGTTTCCGCTCCCTTCCCTCCCTCGGCATCTCGAAACCTTACAGCGTAATTCTTGTCTTTTTAAATTTTAGGTGTCGTTTCTTATTGCTTTATCTTCTGTGTTTTTAGTTGGAGTCTCGGAATTAATTTCAGTGCGATTTTGCAAACACACATGCCTGTATGTTACATTGTCTGAAAGCACTTCTACTGGATTTCACTAATAAAAAACAAAAGTAGACATCGTGGATCTAAATTCCTAGCAAAAAAGGTGTTTAAAGGTGTTTATTGACATTGAACACTAGTTTCGACGGATTTCCACTATTTCCTGCCCCTTTGCTGGCAAATTACTATGGATGAAGCAATGAAAAAATGTCTAACTATAGAAAAATGACCTGTCTATCCTTTAGTTTAGGTTTCGTTCCTCAAAAGCTTACCTCCTAATCAAAAATTCGAATAAAGCCTTTTCAAACAAACACAGGCACAGCCAAAATTCCTTAGTTTGCGCACACAGAGAAATGTTAACCCGGGTACGGCGGTTACCAACTTTGAAAATAAGCATGTATTCAGTATTTAGTCGCACTAGTGACAGAAAAAATTAAAGAAGAGTTGGAAATGTCTGAAGTTGAAGCTGAAGTGGCACCAGCATCTTTAGAATCCCAGACCATGGCTTCACCAGCCAAGAAGGAAAAGAAAGCACAGGCTCCAAAACCAGCTAAAAAGGTCACGGCAACAGGAAACCACCCAAAATACACGGAAATGATCACCAACTCCATTGCTGACCAGAAAGAACTTGGGGGAATTAGCCTACAGGCCATTCTCAAATACATAATGGGCAATTTCCAGGTTGGCAATGATGCCAAAGTTGTGAATATGCATCTTAAGCAAGCTTTGAAGCGTTGCCTTGCGAATAGAATTGTTATAAATCCCGAAGGTACTGGCGTAACTGGTTCTTTCAAGCTTGCAAAGCCTGTTAAGGCCGAAAATTCCAAGGCTGTAAAGCAGGCCAAGCCCACAGCTAAGAAAACCTAAGAAAAGCTAAGCTAAGAAGAAAAGAGAAGCTAAGAAAACCAGCCAAGAAAACAGCCTAACCTGCTGCAGTTAAAAAGTCAAGTTCACCCAAAAAGGCTAACAAGCCACTGGCTGGTAGCAAAAAAACCTGTAATGGTTTTCAAGAAACCCACTGTTGCCAAAAGAGCAGTAGCAGCAAAGAAATCGACACCCAAGAAGGGGCCGTCAGTCAAGAAAGCTCCCGCAAGGAAAGTGACATCTAAAAAGTCAGTAGCTAAGAAACCAGCTAAAAAGTAATGGTGCAATAATTTATCCTGCAATATCAAGGGCTATCAAAGCAAATGCTCGGGACATATTTGTAGCAAACTATATCTTTTGTTCGCTGTCGCGATTTTGTGACAAACACGGCTTCAATATTCTTTCTTTCTTTCTTATTTCTTTCAATCATTCTTTCTTCAATCTATTCCGCTTTTTTGTTGTCTTGACATCACTGACACAATAAAAAATTCTTTCTGAGCCTGCGTTCGAATGCGGTAGGGAGAGCACCCTCTCGGCAAGTTCTGCCAGATCTGGAAAACTCTTTCGTCGGTAAAGTTTCTCATTTTGAGTATTTTTCTCCACATCCAGTCTGTAGTAATTTTTCTCACATCTATCTTTTCAGAGTCACAAAAAGCATGTGGCAGATTGCGCCACTGGGAGTCAATATCTGTGAGTTTTTGAATGATACTTGGAAATCGGTTCACTACGACACCTAGTGACGGAATACTGGTTCTTTTAGTTCCCAGGGCCATCTTGGGATTAACAAACTGAAGGGACTCCAAAAAAGGATCACCCTGCGGGAAGCGCTTGAGCGTCTGTGTCGCTGCGGTAATGTAGAAACCTAAGCACCTAAACGCTGTGAAGAAAATTTGACTTTAGTTTGGTCGAAAATTATAACCATCTTGAATGATATAAATAACCATCTTAACTTGATGAACCATCTTTTTAGTTCGTTTTATTGATGTGGCTTTATGAGTTGTTGTACATCGTCTTAAATTGCGTTACGATTATGCTACCTTAAGGAGGATTATGCTTGGATGCTTTTGTTTCCTAATTATGCTACAGCAACACTGAAAAGAATGAACAACCGAATCAATACCCAGTGGCTATATCTATATGGAGCGCCAGCCGCGCGAAAGAGTCACATTTTGACGGGAAAGACTTTATTAATATAAATTGAGCGGGCTTTGAAGGAAATTTCTTAGTTTGACAAAAACTTTACAGCTGTTGACGACTCCACTGAATTTAATATGACAGGAAGAGGAAAAGGAGGAAAGGGGCTTGGAAAAGAAGGCGCAAAACGTCATCGCAAAGTTCTTCGTGACATTATCCAGGGTATCACAAAACCAGCTATCAGAAGACTGGCTTGCCGCGGTGGTGTAAAACGTATATCTGGCCTAATTTACGAGGAAACCAGAGGTGTTCTTAAAGTTTTTCTTGAAAATGTTATTCGTGATGCTGTCACCTACACAGAACATGCCAAGAGAAAGACAGTAACTGCAATGGATGTAGTCTACGCTCTGAAGCGTCAAGGTCGTACATTGTATGGCTTTGGTGGTTAATGGTCCCCCTGAACTGTCCCCCTACCCAACTGCGTTTTTAAAGGCCACCAAATCCTTTAGACACTTTCTAGCTCAGGTTTTTGAGCCTTTTCTTTGTTGTGCCTTTAAAATGTCGGTAAATACTTTTCTTTTTTCGTCTCAGGTATAATATCTGATTAGAAATATGCAAACAAATTTTCCATTGCTATTTTACTGTATTTAGCTTTTCCTTGCATATTTTTGAATAAAGTTGCGTATTCACACCATGGAATTAATCAAAGAAATAATTGTTACTATTTAACTGCACAAGCACATTCTTTCATGTTTGAATGAAGATAGTAGGAACGGAGGAAAATGGGTTCCTACTCTTTGCTAAATTGCCGCTAGACCTTACAATTTGGACAAAAGTATTGCATTAGCTATTTGCAGTTAATAAACAAGTATGAAAAGCTGGCAAAATTTTAGCTAGCAAATGAATTTCCTTGTAAACTGACTCTGAGAATGAAGCCCAAAATCATGAGTTTCAAACTACAACAAAAGGCATCCGACTGTCTTTAATTTAGAGGTCGGGAAATAACAGCAAATCAACTTTTAGCTGGTATTCATTTCAATGCTTTTCTTTTGTGCATTTCAATGCTAAGCATTGAGCATATTAGTTTGTTCCAACGCTGCTTTTGGTCTTTTAAAATACAAAACACCATAAGCCTATAAAATTGAGTTTATCTGTGATTATGTAGTGACAATTTGTTGCCGTTTTTTTAAAATTTATTTATTTATGATTTATAATGTTGCTTTTTTAAGCAAAACTTGAAAATATACTGTAGAAAGGGACATTTTTCCCGTTTAAAACAATTCCTTTATCAGTGGAACGTATATTAAACCTTTAAGATAGCCTGAGATCGAAAAAAAAGTGGGTTATGCCTTTTTCACTTTGGAAAAAAATTGTTGCGCTTTGTGTTTTTTTTAATTTTATTTATGATTTCTCATGTTTTTTTTTAAGCAAAACTTGAAAATATACTATGGAAAGGAACATTTTTCTAGTTTAAAACAATTCCTTTTTTGTGTAGAACGAATATTAAACTTTCAGATATCCTGGGATCGAAACAAATAAAATGCAGTTTGCTTCAACTTTGCGTCCCCCCCTGCATCTCAAAAATATTATAACACCATTTTTATCTTTTCAAATATAATGCTAAAATAAGGTAAAGTTTGTTTTTATTTGAATGCAAATTTGATATACAACCACAAAGTTTCAATATTTTGGGCCCTTGGAAATAAAAGACTATAAGTAATAAAAGCCTTTGTTGCGAAAAAAATGTATCCAAGTTTTTTGTTACTCATCTCTGGTTGAAAACTGTCATGCTAAAGGGGTTCTAATAAAAAGGAAAAAAAAAGAAAAGAAATTCAGAGATGCTTGCTTTTAAAATCCTCCTTATCCTCCTCATATCATCCCTGTACTACCACTAATAGAGTCTTCAATACCAAAATCTAAAAGGCAGACATTCCTTATTTACGTATTCATATAAATATAATGATTGTAAATGTGTCAAATATTTTTTTTTACGATTAGGCTAATTTGTGATTTCTTTTGTTTGATATTAAACAAACTCAAAAATATACTCCAGCAAGGGACACTCCTCAGGTTACAAATAATTTAGTTTTAAGTGGTATGTATATTGAACTTTTATATAGGCTGTGATTAAAACAAATAAAAACAATTCAATTCCACCTCCCCTCCCTCGGCATCTCGAAACCTTACAACGTAATTCTTGTCTTTTTAAATACAATACTAGAATAAAATGAAATTTATTTTCATTGGAATACGAGTTTGACACTTTTAACCTCAAATTTAGGTGTCGTTAATCTTCTGTGTTTTTAGTTGGAGTCTCGGAATTAATTTCAGTGCGATTTTGCAAACACACATGCATGTATGTTACATTGTCTGAAAGCACTTGTACTGGATTTCACTAATAAAAAATAAAAAGTGGACATCGTGGATCTAAATTCCTTGCAAAAAGGTGTTTATTTACATTGAACACTAGTTTTGACGGATTTCCACAATTCTATGCCCATCTGCTGGCAAATTACCATGAATGAAGCAATGAAAAAAATATCTAACTATAGAAAAATGACCTGTCTGTCCTTTAGTTTAGCTTTCAACCCTCTAAAGCTTACCTCCTAATCAAAAATTCGAATAAAGCCTTTTCAGACAAACACAAGCACGGCCGAAATTCCTTAGCTCACGCACACAGAAAAATGTTAACCCGGGTACGGCGGTTTCCAAATTTGAAAATAAGCATGTATTCAGTATTTAGTTGCACTAGTGACAGAGAAAAGTAGAGAAGAGTTGAAATTGTCGGGAATTGAAGATGAAGTGGCACCAGCATCTGTAGAATCCCAGTGCATGGCTTTACCAGCCAAGAAGGAAAAGAAAGCAAAGGCTCCAAAACCAGCTAAGGCTGCAAAACCTTTATTAAATGAAACTAGTAAATTTTATAAAAACTCATTGCATCATTGTATCGGATTTTTCTGGTACTCAAGATATGAGTATTGTACGAACAGGCAAAGTACGTTTACAGTGTACCGTTGCCGAACCATTGGAGGAAAGTATAGCATTAATCTCGCTAAATCAATTTTGAAAATTACTCCTGATGGCAGTGATCTCTTAGCCTTCGCAACATAAACACACATCAAATAATCAATGTATTCAATTTGGATCACTATATGTCCAAATAAGAATCCTGTTGCACAGCATCAGGTTTCCTCGACCGTATTCAAAGCTTTAACAATTCCCTTATCGTTGTTAATAATAGCTTATCAAGTGTAAAGACGGGGCATCGCCTATGCATCTTTCAAACAGAGAAGAATATTGAATTTTTCGATCCTGTTAGCCTACTGTATACCTTCTACACGCTTCACATCAAAAACTTTCTTGGGCAAAGGGAAGAATCTATAATGCAAAATCAAAAGCAAGTAAAAGATTTATCAACTAAAAGTTATGATTTTCATGCACTATAATATTTAAGTTTTCCATGTCATGGATATATTTATGGGGAATTTTTCAGCATTTATGCAGACAATCCTCGATTAAAAATTTCCTAGTTGAAAATGGTCGTTCTTACCTGTATAGTATAAATTTATGTGCTCTAAGAGTGAACTGTTTTAAAAATGTTTCGTAAACTTTTTAATTAATAAAATCTTGCATTTGTGAAAGCCTGTGTCCTTTTGATTTCATCTTCCACGTATAGGTAACCATCTAAGTGGTGGGAGCTCGTTTTGTAGTTATCTGTGCAAGCAAAGTCAGGGTCAAATTTTCTACAATATACCGTAACATTTTGATTATATCTCTTCGTAAAGTCAATAATACTATTTTGATTCATATTATAATATACACGTACTTCAATTTGCTTATTTGAAGCCATGTTATATACGAAATTCCTATCTAAAGAATTATATTCTATAGCAGCCAAATAAAAATCATTATGTTTGTAATCATAGTAGCCGGTATCTTCACAGTGATGTCGAAAAAAATCAGTTCATCTTATTATTCCAGCCACTGAAGTTTACACAGGGCTCTTTCTTCCAAAACAATTTAGGACCACGACAATACCAGTCTGCTTTAAGTAAACTTATATAAAGTTTAAGGTTTATTCTATTATGTCAGGGTAAGTATTTCCCAATTGATCACATTTATCCTAGTGACAATTGGAGCATAGAAAACATCTTGTCTTAGAGTCACTAATCTCTTCAAGACAGAAATTACAGTCTTTCAATTTTTATTGCATATCCACTATGCAATTTACACGGATTGCATAATCTACATTTTTCATTATAGTCAATCAGTGAAAGTATAATTTTGACAGGATAGCCAGCTGGCCAGTCTATACAAACATAGTGGACAAGTATGAAACATTTTTCAATGTTGACTATCTCACTGCTAAAAAAACTGACTTGCGAGCAAAAAATGAAAGTCCTCTAGGAGGAAGAGGAGTAATCAAGTCACGTCACAAAACTCGTTTAGACAAGATCTTTCGACTTGTTTCTTGTTGCTTTGCAAAATGGCAGTCTTAAACGAATTTCTAGGTAATGCTTAAAAGTAAATCAACGATATAATTTTGCTTTGTCTCAATTAATATATCGATAATTGAGTAAATACATTTGGGCCATGATATGAAAGTTTCATACAATAGCGCAAAGATGGAAAACCATTTTTATTATGTTGTTCAGCATCGTTAGAGAAAACATTTTCCTTTCCAGAGATAACTCTTGAAAATCATTATCTAGAATCAAACATTTTTCCAAAGTTACAAGATTCCAATTTTGTTTCTCAAATCAAGTACTTTTTTTAATTGTTGTTTTTCAATTTTTATCTTGACAGTATCACTACCAATCATAGAATAACAGTGAATGAAAATTCTTTCTCATTAGTAACAAATTACCTCCCTTTTTATAGATTGATTAGATCATTGCCTTCAATACAATTCGATGTTGCCTTTAATTTTTCTTGTAATCTTTGCATATGTATTATATTTACTTTTGCTGCAGAGCTTAACTTTTCTTCCGACTTGAATTTGCTTAATGATATTACATATCTTTCAAACATCTCGTCCCATTCTAGGGTTAACTGGCATCCCCTTGTAATTCCTACTGCTAGGTTAGGCACTCTAGGTTTCATTTCACCTTTGCTATTGCCTTTAATACCCAATAGAGTAAAAATATCCATTACTAAAGAATATTATCCTTGATGTTGACACACTGAACTCTTTTTCAATATTAAGTTGAGTGAATACCCTAAGATACAATATGTCAGGGTCTGTTGACCTTCAAACAAGTCAGGTAAGGTTTTATCATCTTCACCTATAAATATTAAACCCTGATGATGTTTTTACTAAAAACAGGATTTCCCACTTAACTAGCGAACTCTGATAAACCCTTGTATATAAAAACCAAAAGTAAGCAAACCCTATAACGTAACATACAGGGGTACTATGCCGTTACAAGTGCGCTATAGTATTGCATAAGACCCAGGTGCGCGTAATAACATTTTGAAGGACTAGTAGCTCCAATAGTATACCCCCTATGGCTTACTTTAAAACTATGGAGGGATACTAGTCAGTTGAATGTGCAAATGGAACATATTGAATGGATTCAACAAGAGTTTAAACTGGAGAGATAAATCTAATTGTTTCTACTAAAACAAGCCAAAATTGCAGAGAGGAAGTAAACTGTAGCCTCGAACACGTGGCCTAATGAAATGTTGCCATTGTAAGTCCTTATTTAACGTAAAAAGTCTTATTAAAAGTATATACTTGTTTTTGTAGTCAAGCTTGAAATTATTCTATCTTCCTTAACGTTTCAATATATGATTAACAGTGCAATTGTCTTGGGCTTGGAAAGATGTTATAATGCTATACAGAATCCTCAATATGTGCATGAATAATTATACGAGAGTTTTTTTTTTTATTTTCACACATATTCTTTTCCATTTAAATTTTAATACCTTTAAATTTCACTTGTTTTTCAAAAATATTTTTTTTAGTTTTCTTAAGGATATCTGAAGGTTTTTCTAGGCCACAGCCCGATTTCTCTGATGCTCGGACTGAACCAACCATATTTTAGTACAAGCTACATTCATTAGATCGGTCTGTTAACAGAAAACGAAAAGAACATGTTATTTTTCAATATTTTTCAATAATCCATCTATTCATCAAGTACGAAAAACCTTCCCTTGCTCATCTCCCACCTCCTTGGAAATTCATTATTAACGGCTTTGATAGACCGTATGTTAAATAATCCTCATGACAAATATCCAATCCAGTCAATCCAGCCTATCCAGACGCTGTAAACATTTAATCTGATTATAAGTTTTTTAATTTTAATTTATAAGAGCGTCAAAAGTTTTACTCCACAGCTGCAATTTCAGGGCACCACTAAACTGGATATCGTTATGTAAATATCGATGGATATCGATATCGATATACCGATATCGAACTGGATATCGATATCGATATACCGATATCGTTATATGAAGAGAACCGTCAATGTCAAACTCAGTTGTCTAGGCAGGAATGAGGAATTCTACAAAAATCTCCCAAAAATATTACGCATGCGCTTTAAAATCATAAGGATAATTTTGATGGTTCGGCCACACTCTTCTTGACCCATACTGCAGGCCCATACACATTGTACTTAGATACATACTTATTTCAGTATGTAGTAACTGACGAGAGGACAGAACAAAACTTGGTTTCCTTTGGTTTTTGCAGACTTACGATCACTCAATGGTTTCAACAAGTGTGATGAAACTGGGATGTCATTGTCATACCGTTAAATCACCAAACTGAGTCATAGCCAAGGCCAAATGAACCCATTGATTCTGTCCCTTAAAAAAACAAGAGCTAAGAGATCATATGACACTTGTGACGAGGCAAGAAGAGCTAAGAGCCAAGAGCTCATATGGTATGAGCTCTAACAAAATTCTAAGAATCAATAGATTAACTTAAAAGGAAAATCAGAGGTTTAATGCCGGTCAGGATTTAAAATAAGAGCTCTGAGTCACGATTTCCTTCTAAATATCAAAATTCATTAAGATCCGATCACCTACTCGTAAGTTATTAATACCTCATTTTTTTAAATTTCCCTCTCCCTTTAGCCTCTCAAATGGTCGAATCTGGGAAAACGACTTTATCAAGTCAATCTTTGCAGCTCCCTGAAACGCATGCCAATTTCATCGTCCTAGAACGTCCAGAAGCATCAATGTATAAAATTTTAGGATGGTTGGCCCCACCTCTCCCCGCTTCGTTGCACTTCCCGGCTGAAGGTTCATGAAACAAAGATCAGCACCGGTGGTGGAGACTACAAAACTCTAGTACCGTATTCTGTACCCTTTTTTTTTTACCTTAACTGAATTCCCTTTACGAAACGAGTAAATTTCTTCAAAATTCTATTTTGGTTAATTATCTACTAGATTTTTGGCAGCTAATTATTTATTAACTTAAGTAATTGAAGTAAATATCACAATTTGGTTTCTATAATGGTTAACATCTGAACCACAATTGAAGAAAATTCTAATACAATCTGAAAACCCTTAACAATCATGAACACTTGCTTATCTTATTCCTAAAGGAACATTAATTGACTTAGCCTCCCCCTCCTCATCCTGGTGGATAAAAAACAGCCCACTTTACTACGTCAGCTAATAGAACATTTGAAGAGGACGTTGAACGATGAGTGGGTTGGTATTTCACCTGCTTTGTTACTGTGAGTAGCTAGTTTAGGCAAGGAATCTTTCCTCACGATTACCCAAGATTGAAAGCAGCAAAACTGAAAACTGAAAACAATATTATAGTATTAAAAACATCAATGTTGTAAAAATCGTAAATGAATTTTGTTCTTGCTTTTTTCATTAGAGAATTACCAATGAAACGGAGATATCATCCAGTTCGACAAAAGAAAGGAAAAGCTTAAGATCAGGGGCACAATTGGAGGAATACCCAAAAGAATTAGGAAAACTGCCTTAAAATAATCATGCATGCTTTACTGTCTCATTTACCAAGATGCATTGCCTCACTTTGTCAACACTCTACTTCTTGATGGATTAATATACAGCCCACTTTGCATATATATATATATATATATATATATATATATATATATATATATATATATATATATATATATATATATATATACATATACATATATATATATAAAAATAAGTTGTCTGTCTGTGTGTCTGTCTGTGGATCAGGTGACGTCATGTTTCTGTGTTGACTGACGTCATGAAATTAGTTGTCGTCATTTTTGCTTTGACGGTGACGTCATTAAAGATATTTAAGACATATGTTCACGTAGAAATCTATTAATGTTTGAGTTTACAATGACTGATGAACTTACCATGGCAAAAGCCGATGAAGATGCTCAAAGAGTCTATGCCAAAAAACTTGCTGCTGATAGAGAAAGTCAGAAAAGAAAGCGTGCCGAGGAACTACCAGAGCAACGCGAAAGCAGACTTGCTGCTAAAAGAGAAAGTGAAAAAAGAAGGCGTGCCGAGGAATCAAAAGAACAGCAAGGAAACAAGCTTGAGGCTGATAGAGAAAGAAAGAACAGAAAGTGTGCCGAGGAATCAAAAGAACAGCAAGGAAACAGGCTTGAGGCTGATAGAGAAAGAAAGAACAGAAAGCGTGTCGAGGAACTACCAGAGCAACGCGGAAGCAGACCTGCTGCTAAAAGAGAAAGTGAAAAAAGAAGGCGTGCCGAGGAATTACAAGAACAGCAAGAAATCAGGCTTGCTGCTGATAGAGAAAGTAAGAAAAGAAAGCGTGCCGAGGCATCACAAGAACAGCAAGAAATCAGGCTTGCTGCTGATAGAGAAAGTAAGAAAAGAAAACGTGCCGAGGAATCAGAGCAACCTGAAAGTTATCGCCTGGCATTCAGGTACAACCCAGTCGATGATTATAGCTTGAGTAGATGTGTTCAAATCGGGACAATGTCTAAAATTTGTCCCTATTGCAAGGCCTTTAAATTCAATGGTGAAACAATGGGAATGTGTTGCGCCTCAGGAAAAGTTAAACTTCCTCTATTGGCTGCACCACCCGAGCCATTGAAGACTTTCCTTACTGGAACTACGTCAGAATCTAAGCGTTTTTTGTCAAAAATCAGAAAATACAACTCATGTTTCCAAATGACGTCGTTTGGAGCCCAAATCGAAAATCCAGATCAATTTATGTCTACTTTCAAAGTAAAAGGGCAAATTTATCATAGAGCAGGGTCCCTTCTACCATTCTCAGGCGAGAATCATAAATTTTTACAATTGTACTTCATCAGTGATAGAAATTCTGAATTGAATGCACGTTGCGAAATTTCTCCCAACGTTGAAAGGACAATCGTTTCCCAATTGCAACATCTTTTCCACGAAAATAATAATTTAGTGCGTCTGTTCAAAACAGCCATCGATTCGATGCCTACTGATACGCATAAAATTGTTAGTTCCGCTGACAAAACGCCTCCTGGCCAACATGTGCGTAGATACAATGCTCCAACTATCGACGAAGTGGCAATCGTTATGGTCGGTGATCAGTTTTTACCTCGAGATATTATTCTTCATAAGCGAAACGCTCAGTTGTTAAGAATTGCTGAAACTCATCGATGCTACGATGCCCTACAATATCCTATCATTTTTTGGGATGGAGCCGACGGCTATCACTTTAATATTAAATTGATGAATCCAGCCACTAACAAAGAAATGAATAAGAAATGCAGTGCAATGCATTATTATTCCTATAGACTAATGATTCGGCAGGATGAAGAAAATTATATTTTAAAATGCCGTGAATTGTTTCACCAATTCGTCGTTGATATGTATACTAAAATTGAATCAGAACGTTTGCTAGATATCCGCCTGAATCAGACCAAGCTCCGCTCTGAACAATACATTCATTTGCGAGATGTAGTTATAAATGACGATAATACCACAAACGTTGGAAGATTAACAATTTTACCTTCGTCATATGCTGGCAGTCCCCGTCATATGCATGAATATGCTCAAGATGCTATTGCGTATGTTCGTCTCTATGGTCGTCCAGATTTATTTATTACATTTACATGTAATCAATCTTGGGACGAAATACTGCAGCTTTTACTTCAAGGACAATCGGCGGTTCATAGGCATGACATTACGGCCCGTGTCTTCCGGCAAAAGTTGAAATCACTGATAAACTACATTGTAAAACTTGAAGTGTTTGGGTCAGTGCGATGCTGGATGTACTCAGTGGAATGGCAAAAACGAGGTTTGCCACTCGCACATATACTAATCTTGCTACATAAAAAAATTACTTCGAACGAAATTGATGATGTGATTTCCGCTGAAATACCTGATAAAAATGTCGATAAGGGGTTACATGATATTATTGTAAAAAATACGATACATGGACCTTGCGGTGCACTGAACGAAATTTCACCATGCATGGCCAAAGGAAGGTGCACAAAGCAATATCCTCGACTTTTAGTATCAAACACAATTACTGGCAATGATGGTTACCCACAATATAGAAGAAGATCTACTGAAGATGGCGGTAAAACAGCAATAATAAAGAAGCGTAACGGTACCACCATCGAAGTAGATAACCAGTGGGTTGTTCCATATTCCCCATTATTATCAAAAACATTTAATGCACACATAAACGCTGAATACTGTAACTCCGTAAAGGCAATCAAATACATATGTAAATACGTCAACAAAGGCAGTGACATGGCAGTTTTTGGCTTGCAGCCCAAAATCAAAGATTTCGACGAAATCGTACAATATCAGGCTGGAAGATACATAAGCAGTAATGAAGCTGTTTGGCGAATTCTTTCATTTCCGATACATGAACGTAGTCCAGCTGTTGTTCACTTAGCGGTACATTTACAGAATGGTCAACGTGTTTATTTCACGGAAACCAACGTGCAACAAAGAGCCCTGTATCCATCGGATACAAAATTAACAGCTTTTTTTTCGCTTTGCAAAAATGATTCTTTTACAAAAAAACTGCTGTATACTGAAGTGCCTTCGTATTACACGTGGAATACTAAAAATAAAGTATTTGAACGTCGAAAACAGGGTAAGTCAGTCGACGGCCAACCTACCATCTTCAAAGATACCACGATAGGAAGACTCTACACCGTTCACCCCAATCAACATGAATGCTTCTTTCTACGCCTGCTTTTGGTGAATGTACCCGGTCCGACATCCTTTGAGTATTTGAGGACTGTAAATGGTACTATACATGACACTTACCGTAGTGCATGCCAAGCTCTGAATTTATTGGAGAATGACCAACACTGGGATAACTGCATCAATGACGCGTGCGAAACGTCAACCCCAAGTCAAATTCGTGCATTGTTTGGCATCATTTTAACAACTTGCTCTCCATCAGCTCCTACAGAGTTATGGGAAAAATATAAGTCAAAAATGTCCGAAGATATACTCCATCGAAAACAGTTAGAGACGTCAGATATGAATTTGGATTTTACATCAGAAATTTATAACTACACTTTAGTTGTTATAGAAGATTTGTGCGTACGTATGGCAAACAAACCTCTTCAGGATTTGGGAATGCCTTCACCTAACCGTATCGCTGCTGTTTCGACATGTGTAGAATTGGATCGTGAACAAAGTTACAGTACGAGTAATCTATTGTCGTATGTACAAAATAACATTTCCAAGTTAACGTCGGAACAAAAAGACATTTATGATACGATAATGCATTGTGTCGATAACAACGTTGGAGAAATTTTCTTTTTGGATGCGCCAGGAGGTACTGGTAAAACGTTTGTGATAAAACTGATTCTGGCATCAATTCGATCAAAAAATGATATAGCGTTGGCAATTGCGTCGTCCGGAATAGCCGCAACATTGCTGCCTGGTGGAAGAACTGCTCATTCCGCTTTGAAATTGCCTCTGAACTTGCATTCTACAGAAACTCCCACGTGCAATATTTCCAAATCATCTGGGATGGGTAAAGTATTGCAGCAATGCAAACTTATTATTTGGGATGAGTGCACAATGGCACACAAAAAATCGCTCGAGGCTCTGGATCAATGCTTGAAAGATTTTCGAGGGAAGTCGAAACCCTTTGGCAGCACATTAATATTGCTTCCGGGAGATTTCAGGCAAACATTACCTATAATACCTAGATCAACTCCTGCAGACGAAATGAATGCTTGCCTGAAAAATTCTAATTTATGGGCACACGTAAAAACATTAAAATTAACTACAAATATGCGTGTCCGATTGCAAAACGATGACTGGTCAAACATTTTCAGATCAATTGCTGGCAATGGGAAACGGAAAGCTCCCAGTAGACTCAATTTCAGGACGTATACAACTACCTGCTGATTTCTGTAATTTAGTGACGTCCAAAAATGAATTGATTGAAAAAGTATTTCCGAATATTCTAAAAAATTATAAAAATAATAAATGGCTAAGTGAAAGAGCGATTCTCGCACCCAAAAATATAGACGTCCACGAAATCAACAATATTGTTTTGACCAAGATTCGAGACCAGGCAGTCCTTTACAAGTCAGTCGACACAGTTTTGGAACCAAATGAAGCGGTTAATTATCCATCTGAATTTTTAAATTCCATAGACCTTTCAGGGTTTCCACCACACGTGCTACAACTAAAAATAGGCGTACCAATAATACTTTTAAGAAATATAAACCCACCAAAGCTTTGCAATGGCACTCGACATGCCGTAAAAAAAAACAATGGAAAACCTAAAAGATTGCAATTCCCAATTCGATTAGCATTTGCAATCATCATTAACAAAGCTCAAGGTCAATCATTAGAAAAATGTGGTATAGATCTTAATACTGATTGTTTTTCCCATGGACAATTGTACGTTGCATGTTCGAGGGTCGGTAAACCTGACAATCTATTTATATGCAGCGACAATTTGACAGCCAAGAATGTTGTATATTCGCAAGTTTTACGCAGTTAATTTGTATTTTGGAACCAAATGAAGCGGTTAATTATCCATCTGAATTTTTAAATTCCATAGATCCTTCAGGGTTTCCACCACACGTGCTACAACTAAAAATATGCGTACCAATAATACTTTTAAGAAATATAAACCCACCAAAGCTTTGCAATGGCACGCGACTTGCCGTAAAAAAAACAATGGAAAACCTAATAGAGGCCACAATCTTGACAGGGCCTTATGAGGGTGAGGCTGTTCTTATTCCTCGTATTCCCATGATTCCAACGGATCTGCTTTTTCAATTTAAAAGATTGCAATTCCCAATTCGATTAGCATTTGCAACCACCATCAACAAAGCTCAAGGGCAATCACTAGAAAAATGCGGTATAGATCTTAATACAGATTGCTTTACCAATGTACAATTGTATGTTGCATCTTTGAGGGTCGGTAAACCTGACAATCTAAGAATTTAACCAGAGCAAACGTGGAGAAACAGGAAGTATTGTACATTTTCTTAATTTTACCATTAACTGGGATCACCTATTTACTTGACGATAAGGTTTTGAAGGCGGTATATCAAGGGTTCGTGGTAATGAACTGTAAGTAAAGAGTGACCCGACTCAATAGTAATAGAAAATTAAAAAAAAATGGAATTTTGACATTAACAGAGACATTAAAAGAATAAATATTTTATGCTGATTTCATATTTATAATTTTATGTGAATATACCCCTCAAAAGTTACGATCCTGAGAACATTTGCTGTATTTTTGAAAAAAAGGGAAAACACCCCTTAAGAGTCATAGAATCTTAATGAAAATCACGCAATCAGATTGAGCATATCAGAGAACTTTGCTCTAGAGGTTTCAAGGGTCTATCCACAAAAGTGTAGCATACTGTATTTTTTGCCAGAAGAAAGATCACGAATGGGTGTTTATTTGTTTGTTTTTTGTTTTTTTTTCCAGGGGTGATCATACAAACCCAGTAGTCCTTGAATATCGCGAGAGGGATCATTCGAATTGAAATTAAAGTTCTAATCCCCTTTTTAAGTGACCTAAAGAATTGGAGGGCAACTAAGCCCCCTCCAACGTTCGTTTTTCCCCAAAATCCTCCGAGCAAAATTTTGAGAGAGCCTTTATGTTCAGCATAGTCGAAAAAAACTAAAAGCTATTTCTTTGAGGATGATTTAATCCCCTAAAGTCCCGGGGGGAATGGCAACAAGTTATGAACTTTTTCTATTGTTTACGTATAGTATTAGTTATTGGAAAGTATAAAAACGTTTTCAGGGGGATCTTTTCCTTTGGGGAGAGGGTCGGGGGAGTTTCTTACGTGATATGATCTTTCCATGGAGGACTTATTCATGGGAGAAGGAATTTTCCATGACGGGGGCGCCAGATTTTTGAGATTTATTTAAAAAGATAAGAAATTAAATAAAAAAAGTTTTTTCAACTGAAAGTAAGGACCAATATTAAAACTTAAAAGGGACAGAAATTATTACGTATGTGAGGGGGTTCGCCCCTTAGTCAATACCTCGCTCTTTACGCTAAAGTTTTTCTAGTACTTTCAAAAGAGCTATTTATTCTAATTAAACGGTCTTTGAAATTTAAGAGTCATCCTTAAATTAGTGGAACAAAATTTGAACTGTACCATAAATAGCAAGGTATTGACGATGGGGCACACCCCCATTATCACATAATAATTTCTGTTGGTATAATTTTTAATGTTGCTCATTACTTTTCGTTGAAAAAACTTGTTTTTTCAATTTAATGATTTTTTTTATCAATATTAATGTGGAACATATTAGGAAGTGTAATGGATCCCTGTTTTTCGCGTTTTTTTGTACTAAAAATGACGTTGGATTAGTTAACAATAATTATCAGCTCAAAGTAAAGTACAAAGGTGGAATTTGAAACGAGCAACAATTTTAAAGCTACTTAGAAAAATTTCTCCCCCTCTCCTCCTCTTCCCCGCCTCAATGACGCCACTGTTTCCGCCTGTTGATTTCCTTGTAGTTTCTTTCGACTTAGCCATGTTTTATCGTTTGCCTCTCTGTTTGATTTGTATAGTATAGAAAAAGGTAAAAGATGCGGCACTAGACCCTCAGGGCTGAACAGGTGGTGCTGATATCCGTCTCAAGGCCCCTCAGCCAGGAAGCGCAATGGGGAAATGAGGGCTAGCCATCCTGTGCTTCTGCAGACCCTTCCTGTTTACCTTCCCCAGATTTCTCCAGGTACCCATTTAGAACTGGGCCGAATCTGGCTGAGCTTAAAGAGTCACACCACTGACCCCCGTTCCAAACCAAATAATTGGGTACACTTGGATTCGAACCCTCGCCCTCCGAACAAAAGATCCTAAATCGACCGCATCAATCTGTTTGCTGTGTATAATATGCATATGTATTACCTATTTACAGGGAACTACAAGGACCTAATACCATTTATTTGATGTTTTCTTAAAGTTATTTCCAGTTTGTCACTAAAGTTAGGATTATCGGGTAGAACAATTCAAATTTTCATATCGCCGACAAAAGGATGCTGTCTTGGGGAGCGTTGATGTTGATGCATCCTTTTTCTCCTTTTTTATCATTTTTTCTATAATGGATTCAAGTAAGCTTATAGAATATCCATCGCAAAACAAAATGCAGTGTTTAAAAATTCAAATAAATTACCGAGCTTTTTCAATTGTGGGATTTCAAGTTTTGACATTTTTAGGCACAATCGTTTTTTTCGCTCCATTTTTGCGAGATCACCGGAGACATACCCGAAAATTGGGGGCAGGGGAAGCACTGAACAGAACGCAGCCTATGAGCCAAAAACTAATGAAAGAGAGAGTTGTTACCCATTATTCAACTGCTATTCTTGGGAGACATCTGATAATTTTTAAGTAGCCATGGAATTCCTATGTTGTTTTAAAATCACTTTCCTGTGAATGGGCAGTGGGGTGGCGGGGTGCACCTGGCAGTTAAACGATTTATCACACCTTTCCAGATATTATTAAGAAAAAAAATCACTCAGTAATAGTTTATTGAGCTCCTAGGTTCGGGCCTCGTGGGCCTATTAGTGAATCCGGGCCTGGGAGAACCCACCAAGAATTATGAAAAAGGCTAGAAGACTATAGGTCCTCAATCGATATAGCCACGTGGCTACACCCAAGGACTGAGACTTTCAATTCAACCTTGGCTCAAAACGTCTGTGCTAGCCCTCACCGTTTCATTTCATCTCCATTATTGCCCCCGCTTAAGGTATCATGCAAGTTTTCAGGGAGGCAGCTGAAATCAGAAATTACATCAATCAAAAGGTCACCCGGTTAACGGAGATACTCGAATGAAACTCGTCTTATTTAAAATGAATTCCCACTGCGAATAAACTTATCAATTCCGATCGTTTTATATCTGTCCACCAGATTATATTTTGCAATCTAGCTCTGTTAATACCATGACTGGTAGGAGATTAGCCTTTAAAAAAGATTTGTATAAAATGGAAGTTTGAATCGCCATTCACTGTCGTATTTTTTTTATTCAGTTGCGCCCTTTCACCGTTACATAGAAAGGGTCTTCTGCTTTTAGTTTTATTGATTTCTTTAAAGGTTTGTTTTTTTGTTTTTTTATATTATCTTGAGGACTTCTGTGTGTATTTTTTTATTCTGCCCCGATGACGGGGGCAAACCTGGGTTTATCCCCCTCCCAACGAAAATACCACTTGCGGTTGGTTTGTCTCCAAAAACTTTCGAATTATAAAAATAGACCAGAACTGTCACTTTTTGATGTAACGAGTAAAATTTATCAATGTAAAATTATCAACCTAATTCATTCTGCAATATTTCGAAAAAAAAGAAAAGAACAATTCCCAACAACGTTAAATTAACTGAACGATTCCATACAGATTAACAAGAAAATTAACTTTTACTGCATTTGTAAATATTAGTACTTGGATCATTGAGAATTTCATAAAAGTCTAAAAGCGATAATCTAACCATTTCTCTTTTACGTTCCTTTTTTGATTTAATAGTCGCAATTTCTAACTCCCGCAATTTTACAGCTATCGATTCAAATTGTATACAGTATACTGGTATTATAGGTGATTAGTGGCATATAAATCAACATTTTACCGACTTAGTGGATAAAATAATGAAAGAGATTTCAAGCCATACTTGTAGTCTTTTTATTTTAATAGTTTCAATTTATCTTAATAATTAATTTTGATTCCATGACGTAAAAAGCTATTCATTCATTTATCACCCGTTTTAGAACTATTTGTTGCTTAAGCATATGAGCTTAAATACGCTACAAAACAAACCTACACACAAAAGAAAGGTAAAGACCTTTTTTTCCTCTTCAGGAAAATTCTATGACAAGTATATCGAAAAATCACAAAATCTAATTATATATTTATTTTAATTATACTAGATTTTAGCCCATATTAGAGATCTCTAATTTTTTATCTAATCGAACTTAACTACTCAAATATCTATTCGGAATATTTATTCGGATTATTAGACATAAAGATTTTAGCAAACAAAAACCCTTTTGTTTAGCTTAATGTTTCAATTTAACACAAATTTGAAGTACCCCCCTTCCCTAAAAAATGGGCAGTATCCGTCCTACATGTTCTGCTCAGAATAGATTAAATTCTGCTAATTTTTGGTTTTAATGTCACTCTACTTTGGTAATGACAGCGTATACCAGAAATATTCCCAGAAATGGTAAATGAAAAAATTTTACTCTCAGATATTTCCTGTGTTTTCTTTTAAAGATTTTTTGTTCCCCTCTAAATAATCCTTGGGCACTATTCATCAATTTTTACTTTCAATCGCCCTTTTCATCCTTTGATTTTTTCCCCTTTCAATTCCCTTCCTTCAATTTTCACCCTTTGAGGTATTTCCCCCCACCTCCTTCTTCACAATCACAGAAACACGTAGTAGATGCTTAAGCGCCTTTTCAAGTTTCATAATTTTTACATTACTTACAGATAGTAAAGATCAATCCATAAATAAAAGAAACCCAAAACGAACAGAAATTACAATAAATAACCGAGACAAAATCAAATGAGCAGAATTAATGTGAGTACGGCTGACAACCCCCATGCCCTCTCAAAACCAGAACATGATTTGCATTTTACTAACAACAAAATAAATTTAATTTTGTTTTTACTTTTTTACTTTAATAGATAAAGAATTATTAGGACCTTAGGGCATAAGTAAATATCAGTATGTGTATGTTAAACTGACAATCTACGGTGATATTTTTTTTTTAGTAATGTGCAAAAAATTTAGTTCGTTTTGAATTTAAATGGGTTATTTGCTGTAATTTCTGTTCGATTTAACTTCCATTTATTTATTAATGGTGATTTGCGGTAGTTTTACGCTTGGAAGATAAACAAAACTATTTTGTTGAGTTTGACAACGCTTTACCCCGTAAAAACTTAAACAATAAGAATTTGTTATTCCTAAAAGCAATTGTGTTTTCATGGGAAATTAAATCTTCTTAAAGTTTTTGCTGTCTTATTTTTTAGCTTAATTTTCGTGATTTTTCTCCTGCATTCCATTTTTTTTATTTTTTTATTTTTATTTTTATTTTTGATTTGGTGCCCGCTACTGCCAAAAATAGCAGATCCTTATATGGAAGTTGTTCTACAAAAATTTAATTACAAATTTTTTATAAATTCCTTAGATAATTATTGTGTGTAAATTCCTCTTTTCCACTTTCCTTTGCACATCTCAACTAAACTAAACTAAAAAAAAAACACAACTCGAATATAAATTCTTGAGTTTCCATAGTTTCAATGGGGGTATTTTTGGGGAGGGGGATTTATCAAAGTGGGGTACTTTTCATGGGGGATGGAGTGGGGCGTATTTACCAGGGGCAGTTTTCCAGGGGGTGGGGGTAAACGTCTAGACCCAGAGTGGAGGTCTCGAACTATTTATTCTATTTTTCACTGGCTGAATTGTTCTCATTTTCTCTTCTTTACGTTTTTTCTTTGTTTTGGATTAAATCTTCCTTTTAAATGCCCCCCTCCTCTAGGGCCCCTAGCTAGTGAAAATAAAAAAATTCAATAAAACTATCTTCTGAAACCATATTTTCATTCAGATTGAAACTTATAAATGAATAATAATATGTTGGTATGCCCTATTTATGTTTATTCTAGCAGTAAAGTTCTAAAAAATTTCTATGGCAGTTAAAAACAACCTAAATCCCTGGTCTTTTTTATGCAATACTAGTAGAACATTTGTACGAGGGCTAAAAATTGTACGAGGGTTAAAAATAGGGCTTTTGTACAAGGGTTAAAAATTGTGACAGTGTGAATTTTTTAAATAGATTTTTCCTCCCCACGCCCCATCAAAGTATGAATGAATTGTTCATTTATTCTAACCTCTTACACTTTGTCATTTTGGGACAAGGAATTCTCCCCTCCACTGAAGAACTAAGGTGATTCAACCTTGTGTTATTCATAACATGATATAAAGAATCAGTTTTGCTAAAATAAATAATAAAAGTATACTCTCTTATTTGGAGCTCAAATTTTCGAAGTATCGCTGCAGACACTTCGTCTCTTTATGCGATTAAACTGAAAGTAAGGAGCGACATTAAAACTTAAAACGGATAGAGATTACTCCGTATATGAAAGGGGCTGTTCCCTCCTCAACGCCCCGCTCTTTACGCTAAAGTTTGACTCTTTCTCTCAACTCTGCTTTTTAAAACAGTAAAACACAGCAAAACAAGATTTTATGACTTTTAGGGGGTGTTTCCCTCTAGTTTCTAAAATTATGCAAATTTTCTCAGGCTGGTAACTCTTGATACGAGCCGGGTCGCACCTTAATTTGAAAAGGAGCCAGGTCGCTCCTTACTATAGGTCGTTACCACGAACTGTTGGAAAAAATGTAGATCTTTTCAAGGGGAGGTTTAAGAGAGCCACATAACAAAACTTAATGCTAATGCCCAACTTGAAAAATCAAACTTACGTTTACTTTTTTAGTTTCATGGCCCGGGTTGGTCAGCCATGTTTTTACAAGCTCTATTGCGTATATTTTTAATGCATAAAGACAAAATGAAATTCGTTCTTTAAAGATAAATTTTTACTGATCAAATAGTTTGTGGTAACGAACTGTAAACAAGGAGCGAATCAACTTAGGAAGAATCAACTTATTATGCTGATTCGAAATATATAAAATCCATCAGGGTTAGGTTTTTTTTTATCATCCATTCTACGAGACTTTGAAAATTTGCATGATTTTTGAAAAGTGGTCAAAAATCCCCTAAAAATCAAGAAATATTAATGAAAATCACATCATTAGATTCAGCGTATCAGAGAACCTTGCAATAGTATTTTCAAATTCTTATATACGAAAATGCAGAATTTTGCCATTTTTTTTTTTGCCTGAAGAAAGATCACGGATGCGTATTTATTTTATTAATTTTTTTCCGGGCTGATCATACAAAATAATGGCCCTAGAAGAGTGGGAGAGCCTTTACTTGAGGGGAACTTTATAATTGCCTTTAAAAACTTTATAAGTGGCTTTTCAAGTGATCAAAAAGATTGGAGGGCAAGTAGCCCTCTTCCAAAACCTTTTATTCCCCCAAAATCGTCCGTTCAAAATTTGAGATATCAATTTGTTTAACATAGTAGTACAATCTAATAACTATGTCTTTAGAGGCAACATGACCCCCACTGTCCGTGAGGAGAGGGAAGTATATAGACATTTTTTGAAGGGGAGGAGATTTAATGCTTGGAGTTGGTTTCTATTGGCTGGATTTTTGTGGAGAGGGAAATTTTGGGGGGTAAGCTTTCCAGAGAAAATTTTACACTGGGGCGTTTTACAGAATTCCTGTACGTAATTCTTTTTGCATGTCTAACTTTCTCTTCATCGACTCAATTTTGCATGTAAAGTGTTTGGGGAAAATTGTCCTGGGTGGTTTTAAGCAGGTTTGGATTCCCGGATAAAATTGTCAAAGAAAAACCGATCTCCAGAGTGAGCAGGAAAGACTAAAGATTAAAGTCTTTTTTAAATGAATATTTACTAAGAAGAATTTTTCAGGCTGAATCATCCGAAAGAATTTTATGTGGGGGGCATTCTTAGAAGGGATGGAATTGTCAGGAGGGAATTTTATGGGGGGAGGGATGAATTATGCGTGATGAAAATTTTCACAGAAAAGTTTCCCGCGAGGGGAGGAACTTTTCAGAGAGAGTGACCCAGATTCACCGGCATTATTTTTAAAAGCGATCAGAAAAAAAGTAAATAAATTCAGCTGAAAGTACGTAGCAACGTTAAAGCACGAACCTTATACAAATTGTTCCGTACATGAGGGGGCCAACCCTCCCTCTTCTTGATACGCCGCTCTTTACTCTAAAGTTGGACTTTTTGTCTCAATTTTTAAGAACAAGTGCCGTTTGATCAGAACAGGAAGGTTTTTTAAAAGTATTAAAAACTGTAGCACAAAGAGCAAGATATTGAGGTGGGGTCCACTCCTTCATACAAGGAATAAATTATGTTCGTTTGGAATTATAATGATACTCCTTACTTTCTGTTGAAGTAGCTTGTTTTTCTCTATTTAATGATCATATCAAAATAACGGTCCTAGAAGATCGGAAGAGCCTGCATTCGAACGAAACTTAGTAGTTCTAGCGCTCTTTTTAAGTGATCAAATAAATTGGAGGGCAAATAGCCTCCCCCTCTGAATTTTTTTTTCCCAAAGTCGTCCGTTCAAAATTTAGAGATATCCATTTCGTTTAACTTAGTTGTAAAATCTAATTACTATGTCTTAAGGGGCAATAACCCCACCAGCCTTCTCCCCAGTTGCCCGGAGGCAGTTTTACTGGGAGGGGGGTCAATTATTCGTGGAAAAATATCATTGGAGGTCAAATAGCCTCCACCTCCAAATCTTCTTTTTTACCAAAGTCGTCCATTCAAAATTTTGAGATATCCATTTTGTTTAACTTAGTTGTAAATTCTAATTACTCTGTCTTAAGGGGCAATATAACCCCCACCACCCTTTTCCCCAATTATCTGGAGGCAGTTTTACAGGGGGGGGGTCAATTATGCGTGGAAAAAATATCACTGAGGAATTTCTGGTGAGAGGAAGGAATTTTCTTACATCACTTATCAATAAATAAATCAAAATCATTTTCTAAGCTACCAAGAATACTCGATGGTTTCAAATGATGATAAAGACGGAAATTAGCCCCTTTATTCATTGTTCTTCTAGTTTTACTGTTAATAAGGCCCCTGTCATAACATGCTGGTAAGTGGGATTTACAGATGGACCTTGTTGCTTACAATTACAAACAGGTTTCCAATTTATGTTACTGTCCAATCTTTCAAGTATTAAGTTGTAATTAAAAATCATTTGCCCAATAGTTTCTGAAAATTTATAAGTTAAAACTGGACTGTCATTATAATTCAAATTACTAGGAAGGGCCTGTTTCACCTCCCGCTGATTTAACATTTTTACGCAGCCATGAAATTCTTGTGTTGTTTTAAAATCCCTTTCCTGTGAATGGGCAGTGGGGTGGCGGGGTGCACCTGGCAGTTAAACGATTATCACACCTTTCCAAATATTATTAAGAAAAAAAAATCACTCAGTAATAGTTTATTGAGCTCCTAGTTCGGGCCTCTTGGGCCTGTTAGTGAATCCGGGCCTGGGAGAACCCACCAAGAATCATGAAAAAGGCTAGAACAATATAGGTCCTCAATCGATATAGCCACATGGCTACACCCAAGGTCTGAAACTTTCAATTCAACCTTGGCTCAAAACGTCTATGCTAGCCCTCACCGTTTCATTTCATCTCCATTATTGCCCCCGCTTAAGGTCTCATGCAAGTTTTCAGGGAGGCAGCTGAAATCAGAAATTACATCAATCAAAAGGTCACCCGGTTAACGGAGATACTTGAATGAAACTCGTCTTATTTAAAATGAATTCCCACTGAGAATAAACTTATCAATTCCGATCATTTTATATCTGTCCACCAAATTATATTTTGGAATCTAGCTCTGTTAATACCATGACTTGTAGGAGATTAGTCTTTAAAAAAGACTTGTATAAAATGGAAGTTTGAATCGCCATTCACTGTCGAATTTTTTTATTCAGTTGCCCTTTCACCGTTACATAAAAAGGGTTTTCTTCTTTTAGTTTTATTGATTTCTTTAAAGGTTTGTTTTTTGTTTTTTTATATTATCTTGAGGACTTCTATGTGTACTTTTTTTTATTCTGCCCTGATGACGGGGACAAACCTGGGTATATCCCCCTCCCAACGAAAATACCACTTGCGGTTGGTTGGTCTCTAATAACTTTCGAATTATAAAAATAGACCAGAACTGTCACTTTTTGATGTAACGAGTAACCTCCAAAGCATTTGCTACTGTGAGGTGGAGGTCTGGATGAAGATGGGCAGTATCCGTTATACATGTTCTGCTCAGAATAGATTAAATTCTTCTAATTTTTGGTTTTAATGTCACTCTACTTTGGTAATGACAGAGTATACCAGAAATATTCCCAGAAATGGTAAAGGAAAAAATTTTACTCTCAGATTTTTCCTGTGTTTTCTTTTAAAGATTTTTTGTACTCCTCTAAATAATCCTTGGGCATTATTCATCAATTTTTACTTTCAATCGCCCCTTGTCTCTTCCTTAGAACTAATTATGTATTTTTCTGAAGACCTAATGATAGCTGAGATATTTTGGTCTTAATATATACCCTTTGAGATATTTCCCCCCTCCCTCTTCACAATCACAGAAACACGTAGTAGATGCTTAAGGGCCTTTTCAAGTTTTATAATTTTTGCATTACTTACAGATAGTAAAGAACAATCCATAAATAAAAGAAACCCAAAACGAACAGAAATTACAGTAAATAACCGAGACAAAATCAAATGAGCAGAACTAATGTGAGTACGGCTGACAACCCCCATGCCCTCTGACAACCAGAACATGATTTGCATGTTACTAACAACAAAATAAATTTAATTTTGTTTTTACTTTTTTACTTTAATAGATAAAGAATTATTAAGACTTTAGGAAATAAATAAATATCAGTATGTGTATGTTAAACTGACAATCTACGGTGATATTTTTTTTTTTTTATTAATGGGCAAAAAATTTTGTTCGTTTTGAATTTGAATGGGTTATTTGCTGTAATTTCTGTTCGATTTAACTTCCATTTATTTATTAATGGTGATTTGCGGTAGTTTTACGCTTGGAAGATAAGCAAAACTATTTTGTTGAGTTTGACAACGCTTTCCCCCGTAAAAACTTAAACAATAAGAACTTGTTATTCCTAAAAGAAATTGTGTTTTTATGGGAAATTAAATCTTCTTAAAGTTTTTGCTGTCTTATTTTTTAGCTTAATTTTCGTGATTTTTCTCCTGCATTCCATTTTTTTTCTTCTTTTTTTATTTTTGATTTGGTGCCCGCTACTGCCAAAAATAGCAGAACCTTATATGGAAGTTTTTCTACAAAAATTTAATTACAAATTTCTTATAAATTCCTTAGATAATTATTGTGTGTAAATTCCTCTTCTCCACTTTCCTTTGCACATCTCAACTAAACTAAACTAAAAAGAAACACAACTCGAATATAAATTCTCGTGTTTCCATAGTTTCAATGGGGATATTTTTTGGGAGGGGGATTTATCAAAGTGGGGTACTTTTCATGGGGGATGGAGTGGGGCGTATTTACCAGGGGCAGTTTTCCAGGGGGTGGGGGTAAACGTCTAGACCCAGAGTGGAGGTCTCGAACTATTTATTCTATTTTTCACTGGCTGAATTGTTCTCATTTTCTCTTCTTTACGTTTTTTCTTCGTTTTGGATTAAATCTTCCTTTTTAATGCTCCCCTCCTCTAGGGGCCATAGCCAGTGAAAATAAAAAAAAATCAATAAAACTATCTTCTGAAAACAAGTTTTCATTCAGATTGAAACTTATAAATGAACAATAATATGTTGGTATGCCCTGTTTACGTTTATTCTAGCAGTAAAGTTCTAAAAAATTTCTATGACAGTTAAAAACAACCTAAATCCCTGGTCTTTTTTATGCAATACTAGTAGAACATTTGTACGAGGGCTAAAAATTGTAAGAGGGTTAAAAATAGGGCTTTTGTACAATGGTTAAAAATTGTGACAGTGTGAATTTTTTAAATAGATTTTTCCTCCCCACGCCCCATCAAAGTATGAATGAATTGTTCATTTATTCTAACCTCTTACACTTTGTCATTTTGGGACAAGGAATTCTCCCCCTGCATTTAAGAACTAAGGTGATTCAACCTTGTGTTATTCATAACGTGATATAAAGAATCAGTTATGCTAAAATAAATAATAAAAGTGTATTCTCTTATTTGAAGCTCAAATTTTCGAAGTATCGCTACAGACACTTCGTCTCTTTATGCGATTAAACTGAAAGTAAGGAGCGACATTAAAACTTAAAACGGATAGAAATTACTCCGTATATGAAAGGGGCTGTTCCCTCCTCAACGCCCCGCTCTTTACGCTAAAGTTTGACTCTTTCTCCCAACTCTACTTTTTAAAACAGTAAAACACAGCAAAATAAGATTTTATGACTTTTAGGGGGTGTTTCCCCCTAGTTTCCAAAACTATGCAAATTTTCTCAGGCTGGTAACTTTTGATACGAGCCGGGCCGCTCCTTAATTTGAAAAGGAGCCGGGTCGCTCCTTACCATAGGTCGTTACCACGAACTGTTTGACAAAATGTAGGTCTTTTCAAGGGGAGGTTTAAGAGAGCCACATAACAAAACTTAATGCTAATGCCCAACTTGAAAAATCAAACTTACGTTTACTTTTTTAGTTTCATGGCCCGGGTTGGTCAGCCATGTTTTTACAAGCTCTATTGCGTATATTTTTAATACATAAAGACAAAATGAAATTCGTTCTTTAAAGATAAATTTTTACTGATCAAATAGTTTGTGGTAAGGAACTGTAAACAAGGAGCGACGCAGCTCAATAGTAAACGAACTCGATTGAACAGAATTTTGGTATTAATAGATATATCAAAAGAATCAACTTATTATGCTGATTCGAAATATATAAAATTCACCAGGGTTAGGTTTTTATTATCATCCATTCTACGAGACTTTGAAAATTTGCATGATTTTTGAAAAGTGGTCAAAAATCCCCTAAAAATCAAGCAATATTAATGAAAATCACATCATTAGATTCAGCGTATCAGAGAACCTTGCAATAGTATTTTCAAATTCTTATATACGAAAATGCGGAATTTTGCCATTTTTTTTGCCTGAAGAAAGATCACGGATGCGTATTTATTTTATTAATTTTTTTTCCGGGCTGATCATACAAAATAATGGCCATAGAAGAGTGGGAGAGCCTGCATTTGAGGGACACTTTATTATTCCAGTGGCTTTTTCAAGTGATCAAAAAGATTGGAGGGCAAGTAGCCCTCTTCCAAAACCTTTTTTTCCCCCAAAATCATCCGTTCAAAATTTGAGATATCAATTTGTTTAACATAGTAGTACAATCTAATAACTATGCCTTTAGAGGCAACATGACCCCCACTGTCCGTGAGGAGA
Organism: Artemia franciscana; assembly: GCF_032884065.1. NCBI lineage: Eukaryota > Metazoa > Arthropoda > Branchiopoda > Anostraca > Artemiidae > Artemia > Artemia franciscana. The sequence continues at coordinate 27,589,590 of NC_088879.1, read as the reverse complement.
GGGAATTATATAGACATTTTTTTGAAGGGGAGGGGATTTAATGCTTGGAGTTGGTTTCTATTGGCTGGATTTTTTGTGGAGAGGGAAATTTTGGGGGGTAAGCTTTCCAGGGGAAATTTTACACTGGGGGGTTTGACAGAATTCCTGTACGTAATTCTTTTTACATGTCTAACTTTCTCTTCATCGACTCAATTTTGCATGTAAAATGTTTGGGGAAAATTGTCCTGGGTGGTTTTAAGCGGGTTTGGATTCCCGGATAAAATTTTCAAGGAAAAAGTGATCTCCAGAGTGAGCAGGAAAGACTAAAGATTAAAGTCTTTTTTAAATGAATATTTACTAAGAAGAATTTTTCAGGCTAAATCATCCGAAAGAATTTTATGGGGAGGGGGGTGATTCTTAGAAGGGATGGAATTGTCTGGAGGGAATTTTATGGGGGGAAGGATGAATTATACGTGATGAAAATTTTCACAGTAAAGTTTCCCGCGAAGGGAGGAACTTTTCAGAGAGAGTGACCCGGATTCACTGGCATTATTTTAAAAGCGATCAGAAGAAAAGTAAATAAATTCAGCTGAAAGTAAGTAGCAACGTTAAAGCACGAACCTTATACAAATTGTTCCATACATGAAGGGGTCAGCCCTCCTTGGTACCCCACTCTTTACTCTAAAGTTGGACTGTTTGTCTCAATTTTTAAGAACAAGTGCCGTTTGATCAGAACAGGAAGGTTTTTTAAAAGTGCTAAAAACTGTAGCACAAAGAGCAAGATATTGAGGTGGGGTCCACTCCTTCATACAAGGAATAAATTATGTTCGTTTGGAATTATAATGATACTCCTTACTTTCTGTTGAAGTAGCTTGTTTTTCTCTATTTAATGATCATATCAAAATAACGGTCCTAGAAGATCGGAAGAGCCTGCATTCGAACGAAACTTAGTAGTTCTAGCGCTCTTTTTAAGGATCAAATACATTGGAGGGCAAATAGCCTCCCCTCCATATCTTCTTTTTTCCCAAAGTCGTCCGTTCAAAATTTTGAGATATCCATTTTGTTTAACTTAGTTGTAAAATCTAACTACTATGTCTTAAGGGGCAATATAACCCCCACCACCCTTCTCCCCAATTGTCCAGAGGCATTTTTACAGGGGGGGGGGGGTCAATTATGCGTGGAAAAAATTTGACTAAGGAATTCCGGCGAGAGGAAGGAATTTTCTTACACTACTTATCAATAAATAAATGAAAATCATTTTCTAAGCTATGTTACTGTCCAATCTTTCAAGTATTAAGTTGTAATTAAAAATCATTTGCCCAATAGTTTTTGAAAATTTATAAGTTAAAACTGGACTGTCATTATAATTCAAATTACTAGGAAGGGCTTGTTTCACCTCCCGCAGATTTAAAATTTCTTATAAATTAAAATCTTCAGTCTGCTATAATCTGTTATCCTTATTACCAATCTTATCAGACCTATTCTTTTTGAAAATAAATTTCGTTTTAGTTAGAATGCAAATTGTATCGTATATTACTTTAAGATTATATTCAAGAGCCGAATTATTTTTAACTCTCCAGAAAAGTTTGGTTAAATTCCTCCTGGATAACTTATTTAGACGTTTTAATACAGAAATCATACCCTTAGATTCAAGTAGCTGGCATAGATCCGTAGAAAACTTATGTAAATCTTATTCATTTTTTCTCTTATTCTTCTTATGCCCTCTCGATCGCTTTTTACGCTTAGTAGGACAAGTAAAAGAAGGATGGTCCATAAAACCCATCAATACATTTAACAACATGAGACACGTCTCCATTTTTTTGCTACACGATCATTTAGCCCAAAAGGATAAGCTGTACCAAAAGTATGGATCCTGAAATCCTCCTGTTTGCGCAGTCTATTATTCTTTTCTTCTTTATTTAAATTTTCTAATTCCAAATTTTATAAAATTGTAAAAGTTGTATCTGATATGGAGCACATAGCATTATAAATATGTTGAACTAGTAAGTTATTAGTTTTTTACTAATATACATTTACTAATATACATTTTTTACTTTTTAAAAGCATAGTTTGTGGGTGTCTGCAGAAAAATGGGCGTCTGTTCTTTCTAGGAAGAACAAAATTAAATACAAAATATCGAAATCTGCAATACTTCTATTCTGATTATGAAAACAAATATTCTTAACTCTTACCCTAAAGTAAAAATATGGACGCCCATAAATTAGATGTACATAATACAACACCTGAAAATGAAATAACATATTGCAAGCATAGGATAGCAAAAATGACCTTTAATAAAAATTACAAGTTGTAAACTTAGCATAAAAATCATATTCATTTGCTTACTCACACATACGGAGATTTTGTAAGGGACGTTCCCAAGGAGTAATATTTGTCTGACAAAGCCCCGTCGACAAGTTTAGATGCTATAACCTGCAAACTCGGTTTTGGAGCAGTAAAAAAAACAATAAAATTTTAAAATGACATGAACAAATAAAATCATTAGCGACACATCTAGATGGGAATGCAAGCAAATATGCGTTCCATTTAAAATTAAAACAGTGCCACTAAAATCAATCAACGATAAACTAAAAATAAATAACAGTACAATTAAAAACAATTAAAAAACACCTTACAATTTTCGAAAGGTACTTATTAACAGTTTATAAAATCAATACTTTTCAAGTAAAATAATTCTTCTTCAGTGGTGAAAATACGGTGAATTGATTTCTGCAATTCATCAATAATTAATATATTTGTAAGAAAATTGAAGTATTCAGTGTAGATAATACTGTGTAGAAAACTCAGTGTAGAAAAACAAAAGATTCTATACTTACCATAATTCTGCTTAAAAAGCCGAAGCACAATTAACTAACATAATTTATTAAAAAAAAGTATGGATCCAATTTGGAGTTTGTAAAGACGTGGTAATATCCTCAGACAATAAGCCAAATTATAAGTTGCTTTTGTGTGACAAAATTAGTTTAAGATTCAAAGGAAAATGGAATGTGTATGTTTTGAGATGGAGAAAACTCAACGGGAGAAATTAAAAAAGTTCTTCTAACAATGTATATACGATCCTTAAAATTTGTAATTTGGCCGATGGAGTGATACCCAGTTTTGCTTCCCGCTGTATGCGTAGATGAAATGCATTTAAAGGCTTAAAACCAAATGGTATTGGTAATTCGGCTCTCGGAAAATTTTTGTGGGATTCTAAGACACGATTTGACTGTTCTAATTCAATAGGTTGTATGTTTCGCAACATCATTTTATATGAAAACTTAAATAATTTTTGCTCATTTTCATGAGCAAAAATATTATTTCAGTGCGTTATGTGTAGATTGTTTCATGACAGTTTACTTTAAAAATGCCTAAGTTTGGTTATTTTCCATTTGAAAAAAGAAAAAAAATATTGAACTTCAACCAAAAACGTAAATTGCTCGTATCTCTGTTTCTTTTTCCTTCTCTCTCTGCGTCTTAGATATACATTAATTCTACCCATGAGTAAGGCTACTTGCTTTCATTATAGTGTTCAGTTTTTATACACCTCTTTTATTAACACCTATGTCTGTGTATTATTGTCTATATAAGTTAAATTTTTTGTGTTTTACTAATCTTTTTTATTTTATAAAGATGTCTACAAGAACTTTGAGGACAAGATCTTCTGGAAGAAACTCTAACGAAACAAGACGTACCATTGCCAGATCCGAAGCTGCTAATTCACGGAGACAGCAGCGAGAACAACAACGAGACAAGCTCCGATCCATCAAAAATGAGAGTCAGGGGCAAACAAACTCAAACGTAAAAACTGCTGCTGAGAAACATAAAGAAAGACTTGAAAATATCTAGAAAAAAAGAAAATAAAAAAAGACATGGAAAGAAAAAACAAGAAACCAGCATTTATGGTTGGTGTTGTTCATCACAAGCCATTTGTCTTCTCAGATGACCATAGCCTTATGCATACGAGGTCTCAGGCTATAGGAGTCGCTCCCAAAGAAAACGCCAGAGGGCCGAAATCAACTAATAATAGGAAGAATTCCTCAAATATCGCACCAAGGGGCTTTGTCTTTACTGCAACAGATAAAACTCCTAATATAAGAAAGGAAAGATCTTCATCACCAGCAGAAGTAAGCTGTTCTGGTCTTCTTTCTATAACTGTAGTAGAAACTTCTAAGCCAAAGAGTATTCTGAAAACAACAGAAGAAAGAAACAAAAAAGCTATTTCAAAGGTGGCGAAAGAGACAGTTAAAAGAAATAGCAATTTAAAAGTAAGTTCTCTACACAGTATTATCTACACTGAAGACTTCAATTTTCTTACAAATATATTAATTATTGATGAATTGCAGAAATCAATTCACCGTATTTTCAGCATTGAAGCAGAATTATTTTACTTGAAAAGTATTGATTTTATAAACTGTTAATAAGTACCTTTCAAAAATTGTAAGGTGTTCAGTCCTTAATTGTACTGTTATTTATTTTTAGTTTATCGTTGATTGATTTTAGTGGCACTGTTTTAATTTTAAATGGAACGCATATTTGCTTGCATTCCCATCTAGATGTGTCGCTAATGATTTCATTTGTTCATGTCATTTTAATATTTTATTGTTTTTTTACTGCTCCAAAACTGAGTTTGCAGGTTATAGTATCTAAACTTTCGACGGGGCTTTGTTGTACATCTAATTTATGGGCGTCCATATTTTTACTTTAGGGTAAGAGTTAAGAATATTTGTTTTCATAATCAGAATAGAAGTATTGCAGATTTTCATATTTTGTATTTAATTTTGTTCTTCCCAGAAAGAACAGACTGTCTCATTCGCCACCTTTGAAATAGCTTTCTTGTTTCTTTTCTTCAGTTTCAGGGTTTTCGGTGTTTCCTTCCACTCATTTTCTTTTAATACTTCAAGTCTTTCCAGACGTTTATCCACTTCTTTAATCGTGATTCTGATCATTTCCCAGAAACCCTCTAAATCTTCAACAGTAGCAATCCTTTTACTAGAATCAGTCTCAGACATTTTTAGGATGGACTCAAATTGAATAAAATGATCTTGAAGGACCATTTTTGTTTTGCCTATTGCAACACTAATCTCTCCCTTATGATCTTCAGGAATAAAATCGAAATCCTTATCTTCATTTAGAACTTTGTTCCATTTCTGTTTAGCTTCTTCAAGCCGTTTTTATTCGTCTAAAAGCAATGTTCTGAAGTGTTCGATATCCTCCGGGCTGGCAGGTTTCAGAACCTTTACGATGGGAGAGACTATCAATCTTACTTGCACAAGTTGATGGACTTTCAGGGGCAGATAACCCTGTTGTTTTCAGAATACTCTTTGACTTAGAAGTTTCTACTACAGTTATAGAAAGAAAATCAGAACAGCTTACTTCTGCTGGTGATGAAAATCTTTCCTTTCTTATATTAGGAGTTTTATCTGTGGCAGTAAAAACAAAGCCCCTTGGTGCGATATTTGAGGAATTCTTCCTATTATTAGTTGATTTCGGCCCTCTGGTGTTTTCTTTGGGAGCGACTCCTATAGCCTGAGACCTCGTATGCATAAGGCTATGGTCATCTGAGAAGACAAATGGCTTGTGATGAACAACACCAACCATAAATGCTGGTTTCTTGTTTTTTCTTTCCATGTCTTTTTTTATTTTCTTTTGTTCTAGATATTTTTCAAGTCTTTCTTTATGTTTCTCAGCAGCAGTTTTTAAAACGTTTGAGTTTGTTTGCCCCTGACTCTCATTTTTGATGGATCGGAGCTTGTCTCGTTGTTGTTCTCGCTGCTGTCTCCGTGAATTAGCAGCTTCGGATCTGGCAATGGTACGTCTTGTTTCGTTAGAGTCTCTTCCAGAAGATCTTGTCCTCAAAGTTCTTGTAGACATCTTTATAAAATAAAAAAGGTTAGTAAAACACAAAAGTATATCTCTTCTACAGATGGCTCTTTCAGACTATCACTGGTCAAATTATGGTTACTTCTGTTTTATTGTGTTTTGATTGGTTGTTTGCTATATTGAACCAAATATATGAATGATTTTGTATGCATCGTTTTTTCTAGTATTATCGTTAGACCTCAAGAGAAAAGCAAATAATTTATTTTTAATAACAGAAATTAGCTTATTCAAGAACGAGAACGAAGAGGACTTTACCATTCCTTAACGTAAAAGGATATACAGGAAATCGCTGTCACTTCAGAAAAATCAGGAGAAGCTAAGGTAATAAATGGGTTAAAACTAGCGAGGAAATTGCACGCAATTGGGGAAATCTCGTAGTTAGTTTCTATTATTGCTTCAGCAATTATTGCCATTTATTTCTTAAAACAGACAAATACTAGTAACTGTCTGCTCATATTCTGTCCTTAAAATCAAAGCTAAAAGAGAATGATATTTTTTTATATGTATGATTTTTCAACAAAAAGACTTCCTGTGTAAATTGGTCTTCCTACAGAGAAAGAACATAAGACATAAGTAGATTTTACTCCTGTACACACCAAAGTGTCTGTCCAGACCTCAGTTTCCAGACAGTTCCCCTCCATAGGTAAGGTTTGATGCTTGTGTTCAGTAAATTACTGCAAAGCATCAATGTCCAGAACTATACCAATCAGGAAGCTTTAGTAAGAAGAGCGTTTGCATACATGTATGGCTGGATCTCTGCATCTTAGCAAGCGCATGACCAGTCATAAAATATATAGGCATGGATCTCTTACTGGAACTGCATGTGAACGCCACTTTTAGCTAAATTCACGAAGCCATGCAAATTTAAATGTTGTTTAATCACTGAAGATTATCGGACACCCATAAACCTCAGATTATTCATCTGATTTTCTTAATTTATAACATGTAGAAAGCTTAACAAAAATTAACTTAAAGTGCTTTAAACTAAGGATGGAAGTGCACCCAAGATGAGATTAAGACAGGGAACGCTCATAGAAGGAAGCGAAGACAAAGAAACAAAAGATTATTAAGAAAAAATCACTCCTGTTCATTTATCAACATCCTGGATTAATTAAGTTTCATCAACCAAACACAAATTTGCTCCAGTAGCTAGGCTTGAATCATTTCAAGCGAATCCTCACTAGATTGGAGGTATGATTCTACTAAAACACCAAGGTATTTACAATGAAAGTAAAAAGTGACTATTTGAGTTGATCAAGTGTGCTTTAACCACAGATGCCTTGAAAATTTAGCAAAAATCAGGAATTTAATCTTCAATGAAATAGGCCTCCATATACAGACAGTTATGTAGTTTTTGATAGTAGTGGGCGTCAAATTTAGAAAAAGAATTGTGGGCATATAATCAGCAAAAAACATATGACGTCAACCATCTTGTGAAGGTGCATCTTTCCTTTGAAGGTCCAGTTGTATTTGGGATTGGTAGTGTTTAAGTTTGAACTTTGACAGACTGAAAGCATTGTCAAAGTGAATTAATTAGTTTTCTTATTTATTTCTCAATTGAGAGGCAGTTTTTACGAAAATGTGTTACTGCCGTAATAACTACATATTTTTGAAAGAACCAAAAGAAAAATCAGAAAATGGCTGTTTTCGGGTATGGATAGTCCTAAGATAGGTCAAGGAGGCAGATAATGTTCTTAATATGGAATCTTTGGTACTTCAATGCAACGAATGGGCTTTTAATAAAATAGGCGACGCGAAAACTAGGTTCAAGTACATTGGAAGGCCTTACAAAAAAAAGCCTTAGGCTCCAAGAAACGCAACTCAAGCGAATTCTGTTTCAGAAATTATATTGCCTTGTAGCTTCTCAAAGGTAAACAATTTGTTAATTCTAATAGCCCCAACAGGTACTCAAGTTGCCTTTTATAATTTTAACATTCCGATATATGACGTATTCTTTCTATCAGTAAAGAAAATATTTGTACAAGGAGTTGAAATTGATATAACACCGGGTGGTATAAAGTTCGGGTGGCATAAAGTTTCCAAAATCATTGTCTAGTTTCAAACCCTCGTGGATTTCAAAGCTCATGGTAAGTCACGTTGGCTTTATACAAGTATAGAAATACAAGAAATAAGTTAAATTAAGAGCCTCATTCACGAGACTTGAACAAAGAAGAGAAAATTAATGCGTCTGATTTATATTCTCGTCGACCACTCAGCGTTGGAGTAATTCTCTGTCAACATAAATATCGTTTTTAGTCGACCTAACAATATGTTATGTCCATCTCTCTGTTACTTCTTTTCTCTACTGATTATCGACAAAGCAAGAACCGAACGAAGCCAAGGATTCTTTACACGGTAAAGGAGGAGAAGCGACTTGTCAAAATTTGGAAATTTTTACCAAATCAAATTATCCTATTAGAAGCTAGAATTGAACAAAGCTAAGAATTTTTTTGTGGCAAAAGGGGAGAAGTGACTCTTCAAAATTTGGAGATCGCTACCATATCAAGTTATTGTAATAGAAGCTAGAATCGAATGAAGCTGAAGGTTTTTTTTTTTTTTTTTTTTTTTTTTTTTTTACGTATGAGACAAAAAGAAGAAACGGTATAATAAATAAAAAAATCAAATAAGTGAGAAAAAGAGGACTTTATCAGCCAGTAGCAAACTATGAAAACAAAAACAAAGAAAATATATCGACAAGAACCTCCGCCAAGTCGTCCTCAGTGCTCAGAAAAAAACAAAAACAAAATAAAAAAAAATGCTTAAAAAAAACTCAATCTCTGTTTCTTTCATAACTGACAAAAAGTTGAACAGTTTTTCCAACTCGGAAAAGGATAAAACCGACCCTATACTGGTAATGGTATTTACAGAGTCCCGTGTTCACGTGGGAAATTTTACATTGGTAGGACCCATCAACAACTGGGGGAATGATTGCATAAACACAAAACTTCAATAGATAAGTCCCTGAGTATTGAAAATAAAAATAACAACTTTGATTCTGCTTTGTCCTCTATATTTTTGAAAACCCTGATTGTTAAGTTCTTTTTGAAGAGACAACTTTAATATCTACTGCAAATGACCTACCGCAATCTTTTAGAGAAGCAATTGAGATAAAAATACAGATTGATTGAGATAGAGGTACAGGATATATTTCTTTAAGCCCAATTTATGATAACTTAATGTTAAAAGATTCAATCAATATTTTTCCCCAGTCTAATTTAAGACAACCTGTCCACATATCTAACGAAAATCGAGGTTGCAGGCAGGCAAAATCTATTGCTAAGCAAAGAATATTTATCCAATCCAGTGGTAAATGGTCTTTCATTGATTCTGGCTAGTTTCTTGATTCACTGTCTTTTCTCTTCTTGTGGAATCCACTTTAAAAGGTTAGATCTTGTCTTTGTTTTTTCTGAGCACTGAGGATTACTCAGCGGAGCTCCTTGTCGAAATATTTGCTTTGTTTTCGTTTTCATAGTTTGCTACTGGCATATATGATTTTTGCCGTAGACAATCAACAGGAAATTAAGATGAAGAAAGTTTTAATTTGAATGGTGAAACTGTGAAGGTTGTGTCTCAGGCAATATATTTAGGATTCCATCTAACATCGAACGGAAGATGGAGCAATCATATTTCGAAGATGGCAAATCGAGGAAAAGCAGCAATGGCAACGCTGTTCAGGAACAGTAATTTGACGGGAATAGGTGACTTAAAGATGCACAAAAACGTGTTCAACTCAAAAATAAGGCCAATCCTCCACTATGGAGGGGAAGTATGGGGCCTAGCAGTGGCAAATTCATTAGAAACTCTACAGCTACAATATTATAAACGAATGCTAGGTCTGCACGCCACAACTCACACACTTTTCATCAAGGGAGATTTGGGACTTTTCTCCATGAGAAAACATACACAGATCCAATTAATTAAGTTTTGGCTGAAAATACTGCAATGTCCCTCCTCAAGACTCATCAGAGCAGCGTATGATGAATTACTTACCCTGGGACAAAAATCGTCATGGCCCTTCCATGTCAAAAAACTACTGGACAGCACAGGTCTATCGTATGCATGGAATGGAGGAGAGGTCCAATCTCAGATCAAAAAGCCTTTCTGTCAGAGATCCAAACAAGGCTGGAAATTTGGGAGATCCAACACGTCAAAATTTGGAGATAATTACCAAATCCAGTTATGATGTTAGAAGCTAGAATTAAACGAAGCTAAGGAATTTTTTTATGGTAAAGGGGGAGAAGCGACTCGTCAAAACTTGAAGATAATTACCAAATCATGTTATCACATTAGAAGCTAGAATGGAACGAAGCTAAGAATTTTTTGGGGGGCGGGGTGAGGGGGGTAAAGGAGGAGAAGCGACTCCTCAAAATTGAAGACAATTACCTAATCAAATTATCATATTAGAAGCTAGAATTGAATGAAGCTAAAGGATTTTTGTTGTGATAGAGGGGGAGAAGGCCCTCGTCAAAATCTCTAGGCAATTATCAAATCAAGTTATCATATTAAAAAGCTAGAATCGTACAAAGCTGAGAATCTACAAAGGGAGAAGACCCTCGTCATACTTTGGAGGTGATTTCTAAATCAAATTACATTAAGAAGCTAGAATCAAATGGAGCTAAGGATATTTTTATGGTAAAGGGATAACAGCAAGTCGTTAAAATTTCATTATAACCTGATCCTTAGCAAAAATTAAGAGTTAGTAAATAATGCGAACTTATATTTTTTTTTTCTATTCTTCCTTGAGACGAAGAACAACAATATTATTAAAGCTAAACACCACATTGAGACTATAGAAAAGGACGACCAATATCAACAGTTTTGCACTATCATCTCCGAGTATCTTCTTAATATCTGCAAAAAAAGAAGAAAATCAACAACGAATAAGAGAGAAAACAAGCTTCTTGATTGCCAACATATAAGCAAAGTCACCTGAGCAGTCTAAAAACTCTAGAGATCTGGAAACTTTAGAAAAATCTCAATAATTAGCCGTTTTTCCTGTATTTCCAATCCCTGAAATGTGATTAATGAAACAAAAAAACATTTTTCAACTAAAAGTAGTGAATCACTTAAATCAAAGCACTAAATCGGAAACACTAAAACCGAACTGAAATTTTTGTGTATTTAAGGTGAACTCCCCCTCGTAAACTTCTCTCTCATTAAGCCAGTTTTTTAGTGCTCTGAAAAACCTCAGCTTTCCAATTTAATTCCCCTCGTGTTTCAGTAAATGTTCTCAAAGAATTTGGACAAAGAATAATTTCTGATTGTTTTCCAAATTATACCCGGGCCTAACTAAGCAATAGTATGGGGTATTGGCCCCCTTAAACGCCTCTTTCATTTCTATTAAAATGTTTATAAATGTGAAACGGGAATCTGCAAACGCTTGAAAAAACTAAATAATTGGCCGTTTTTTCCTGTTTCCATTCTCAGCAAAGTTTTCTGCTTATACATAATTTTTCAACAAATGCAATCAGGGAATTGCCCAGAAAATTATTCTACTGCAGGGAACATAAAGATCCAGTTCCCTAAGACAAAGAAGGAACTTTTCTGAACAAGTGCCAACAAATATCGAGGAAAATTTACAAAAAATACACAACTGTACTTCCTCGTCCGTTTTATTAAATAGAAAGAGATTATAATTACAGCTATTTTTCATAATTGCTCAGAATATACACAACTGTACTTCCTCGTCCGTTTTATTAAATAGAAAGAGATTATAATTACAGCTATTTTTCATAATTGCTCAGAAGCACTGAATCATTCAGAAAGTTTGACAGACGACACATAACCTCACTTTCTCGTCACACACGAGGGGATGGCAAAAAAAAGTCAAACATGTGAAAACAGCCAAAAAATTATCAACCTAATTCATTTTGCAATACTTCGTAAAAAAAGAAAAGAACAATTGCCAACAACGTTAAATTAACTGAACGATTCCATACATATTAATAAGAAAATTAACTTGTACTGCATTTTTAAAAATATTAGTACTTGCATCATTGAGAATTTCATAAAAGTCTAAAAGCGATAATCTAACCATTTCTCTTTTACGTTTCTTTTTTGATTCAATAGTCGCAATTTCTAACTCCTGCAATTTTACAGCTATCGATTCAAATTATACACAGTATATTGGTATTATTGGTGATTAGTGGCATATAAATCAATATTTTACTGACTTAGTGGATAAAATAATGAAAGAGATTTCAAGCCATACTTGCAGTCTTTTTATTTTAATAGTTTCATTTTATCTTAATAATTAATTTTGATTCCATGACGTAAAAAGCTATTCATTCATTTATCACCTGTTTTAGAACTATTTGTTGCTTAAGCATATGAGCTCAAATATGCTACTAAACAAATCTACACACAAAAGAAAGGTAAAGGACTTTTTTTTTCCTCTTCAGGAAAATTCTATGAAAAGCATATCGAAAAATAACAAAATCTAATTGTATATTTATTTTAATTATACTAGATTTTAGCCAATATTAGAGATCTCTAATATTTTATCTAATCAAACTTAACTACTCAAATATTTATTCGGAGTAAGAATAAACTTTAAAAAAAATGTTCTTTAAAATTGTAACAACGGATTATTAGACATAAAGATTTTAGCAAACAAAAACCCTTTTGTTTAGCTTAATGTTTCAATTTAACACAAATTTGAAGTACCCCTCCCCCCTTCCCTAAAAAAAACATTTCACAAATATTCAAGATTTTCAAGGTCACGAGACAAAACAGGGTAAATTTACAAAGAATAGGACAAAAACTCATAAAAAATTAATGAAACCTACTGACAATATAATGAGAAATAGTCGATTAGCTTCAGCATTCAAGTACCCATGATATAACGTCGCAAATTTTTTTACCTAAATATTAGTGATTGGCTGTGAGTTACCAGGAAAGCCAATTATACAAATGGAATATTAGTACACCATCAACACTTTCTAATAGACTGGCTTCAAAAAGCAATCTTTCTGAGACTGGAGAATTTGCCCTTCGAGAGAAATTAGGTTTGCATCTTATCAACAAAATTAATCCTTATCTGAAATGGTAAAATCAAATCCAGTGGCGACGAACGGGGGGGGGGGCATATACCCCCCCACTCCTAGAATTAAAAATTCCCTTTTGGAGGGCATTTTCATTGACAAATGCCTTTTGGCCTTTTCACTTCATATATATATATATATATATATATATATATATATATATATATATATATATATATATATATATATATATATATATATATATATATATATATATATATATACATATATATATATATATATATAATATATATATATATATATATATATATATATATATATATATATATATATATATATATTAAAGAAAAGTTGTTCCTATAAGAAAAAAATTGCAACCATGGACAAAGAGAAGATAAAATACTTCTTATGTGGCAATGATGACGTAAAACAAGAAGTTATGAAGAAATGGTGGCTTTTACGCAGACAATTTATTATAATAAAGCTTAGGCAAGTTATGTGGTCAAATACCCAACTTCCGTCTGCAGTGAACATATACAGACCCAATGAAAAGTAAATAAACTTGAAATCATAAAGAGCCTTCGAGCCAAATCCAAATTAAAGTCTCAACACCATTATTCTACATAAGTTTGGCTATGCCATTTTTAAGATTTCATTTTAGCACATTTTCTTCAATAAGAAATCAGTACACACAAATGGAAAATCCATACAGAAAAACATTATCTTTCTAATACAAAAGAAACAAAAAAGCTGAACAGCAATTATCACATTTTCGAAAAAAAAAGTAGAATCAAATTACTATTCAAGTTATCTTAGCAAAAATACCCTTTCCTCAACATAAATAAGAAAGAACGAAGAAGAAAGAAACTCATTGTAGCTTAAGACCGTCTGAACAGTGTTGCCAACACTTTGAGATAAATTTTTACCAATTTTCGTCCAAACTGTAACACGGAGGATTCTTTGTGAACTACACTGAAAGACACAAAATTTTTTTTTTCCATCCTCTTTCAGAGAACAATTTTGAGTGATGTTTCACGTGTGATGATTAGTCTGAATTTCGCGGAGATTTCTTGTTGTGTCAGGTCGACGAAAATTCCTTTTCTTTTGCTTAAATCCCTAAGAGTGACTTGAGGAGCTTCGAAGATGAAAAAAAAAAAAAAAAAAAAAAACTTGACCCTGCAAATACAGCCTAAATGTACCAATATATTTGGATTCTAACATGAAATATCAAATGTACCGCATTGTACCTAGACCTCTAAATTTTTACCAGAAACAGTACAATTGTACTGCGATGGCAACGCAGCGCCCAACCTGACAATTGATAAAGCTGTGTTAGTTTTTGGTTATATTTACATTGAGGGTCATTAAAGGGAAGTTTTCACAAGAAGCCATGTTTTAATCACCAAAAATAGTCATTAATAAAAGACTCAATGAAAGTAAAACTGCTTATAATACAGGCTAGTGAAAATTACACAGGAAAGTCAGGAATAATATGTGAAAAAGCAAGTTATTTAAAAGTTGACCACGCTTCCATTATTATAATAAATTTGTATGTGTAAACCAGTGTTAATGATTGGTTTTCAGTCACAATCTTGCAAGATTTCAGGAATACTATTCATTTCTTGAAATCACTGATAGAAAAAAGTAAAAATCAGTGGACTCATGAGCGTAGTAATTTGAATTTAGCGCCAAAATACTTCCTACAAGCGGGCTGGATTCACTTTTTAAGCCTAGCCAATTCTTTTTCTTTCTCGCGAATAACGGTTAGGCAGCTTTCCGCTTGTAACTAATAATAGAAACAAATAATGGAAAGCTTACCAGCGTTTGAGCTCGAGAAAAACAACCGTAAGTGAGTTAAAATAAATGACGAATATAACAAAAAATAAGAGAAATGTACCTATAGTAATTGGGTTTGAAAGGACCGGCTTTATTCAGACCAAGGTATTTTGCTTGTTCTTCCGTCAACTCAGTTAAGTGAGCATCAAAAGAAGGCAAGTGTAGACTAGCCACATACTCGTCCATTTTCTTCGGTAATAGGTACACATCGGCTTTGTATCGACCCAAAGGAGCGTTGAAGAGCTCAATTAATGCCAATGCCTACGAGATATAGAACAAGAAGATTTACTAATGGCGCAACGTGAAATAAAAAGAGTTAAAATATAATATCTTTTTCGAAGAGAATCCCTGTCTTTTTCTGATTCCTCTTCTATTGTAAGTTTTATTATTATTATAGTTCTTTTTTCCTCACTATTTACTCGTTTCGCTTGCTACGATTGACACCTCGGGTCTAAGAAATCACTTTGATAGGACAGGGCTTTGACTTTCATCCTCACATTGGTCACCCCTTTAATCAAAAGCTAGGGCCTTTGCCTATTGTAGGCTTCTTATTATCAAGTCAAATTAGCAACTTTCTCTTTATTTTTAATAAATAATTTTGGGATTTATCAAATATATAGAAATTTCCAAGTTTGTAGCTTGATCTTTAGAGAGACCAAAACACAACATCAGTATTAACAGCCACCCCACCTCGAGAATTCGAAAAAGTTGTCCAAGGGGCGACAAAATACATTAAAAAATAATACAGGACTAAATAAATTATAAAACAATTAATACAAATCACACATCCTAATCAGCACCATAGACCTCGCAACAAAACAAATTCTGCTTTACTGCCAAGATCATACCCCAAAAGGTCATAATAAACTACTCAATTATTTATTTGCACCCCCCCCCCCCAAAAAAAGAGAAAAGAGCAAAAGAACTAAAATTCATACCTACTAATAACGACTTGTTTAATTGCACTCTTAAGACAGTTTAGCAGTTTTTCCAGTTTATACACAAACAAATACACACTTAAATTTATGTACATCGACATATACTAGCAAAAGAGAAACTTTTTTTTATAGAACGCCCACGTAAAGAAAAAATATGTTTTAGGCTTCATTTTAGTAAAGCTGTCTGATATCTACTTCACCCGAACTTGCGCTACTTAACCAAAACACAGAAGTAAAGAAAGAAAAAAAACAAAAAACAAATAAAAACCTGTATGCGTTATTCGGTAAAGCAATTCTTCAGCTATTTACAACTAAAATTAAAGAGGTAATATATCTACTCAACCTTTTATTTCTATTCTTTTTACTATTTTTTATTACATTAGTGGAAAATCAATCCATTTTAAATCAATATTTCAAACACGTAGAAGCATTTTCTCTTTCAAAGACTATATAAGGCAAACAAATCCCAAAGAAAACAATTCCTGTAAGAATATCCGACATACCAATTTTTTCTTTCGACTGCAAACGTTTTAGGAATAACCATTGGGCATGTGCCACCATGCAGCAGTATAGCCTCTAAAGCTAAAGAGTTATCAAATTAGCTTTTTTAGTTCTAAGTCGTTTTTTTTTCAGAATTTTCAAAATGATAAACAACAAGTAAAACACCCTTGAATTTGAACTTCCAGTCCTGGTTGACTTTTCCTGAAGTAATGATGCTAGGACTGTTTTGAGAAAATATTTTAGTTATAAAGATTGTATTTTAACGTGAGTTCTTTCATATTCTTCGTTCTTCTTTTTCATTTTTTGTTTTTTGCTGAGGACGGCCCATGGATATAGGGTCGAAATATTCATTTGAAGTTGCATTCATTGTCTTGCATAAAAAATTTCCCTATTGTTCTACTTGTTGTTTATGATGAAAAGGCAGTGAGGTCTTCGTCGCTACTTAACTTCAAAATGACACTATAAACTTTTCATTTCCTTTTGAATGAACGGTTTCCTGATATTAGCCGACCAACTACTCAAAATGATGACCCTTTGAGAATAAGATTAAGAAAAAAAAAGAAAAAAAGAACACGCATCCCAGGATCTTCTTCTCGAAAAACAAATAAAAAATTCCGTATTTTTGAAGATAAGACATTGAAACCTCATTTCTAGGAATTCTAGGAGGGTCTAAATTTGGTGTTGTAATTTTCACCATGCGCTTTTTTTTCGGGGGGGGGGGGGATCCTCTTTATAGATGATGCACAGTTTTTTCTGGTAATATATTTTGATGGATAAATTTAAAAATAAATAATTTTTCATGTTTGGAAGTCACAAAATAAAAGCTTTTCTGGTGCATATCACTTTTTCAGAATTTTGGATTCAATTGAAATGAGTCGCTATTTACTTGGTTTGCCACCATGATCTCTTTGACAACTTCTACAAACTCATCGGAGCATCAAGCCAACTCAGCGGAGAGCAGAGACGAATCCTCATAGAATACTCCCTCCAGCCTTATTTGGGCGTTTTGACTCCTCTCACCCCTTAAGTTTAGCAAAACTGTACTTTTTTAGAAGAAGGTATCACAGGTAAAGTCGAAACCGTATATATAAGGCAGGCACATAGGAAAGATCTTTTGCTTCCATGGGGAGTGTTCTGGGGGGACACGATTTTGAAAAAAAGTGAAGATAGGTCCCCTTCCCCCTTCAGGCGTGTCTGGTATGAAGCTACCAAAGCTATTCTCGTAACAAACATACACAGCGCACCATTGGCTGTCGCACTAAGTCCAACATACTTACCTGTGTTGCTGCAGTAACTGAAACAGCATAGGATGTGACAGAGGAACAGCTTAGATTCACGAGTCTACCCTCAGCAAGCAATATTAGTTTCTTTCCATCAGGCCAGATTATGTGATCAACTTGAGATCGGACTTTCTCCCATATGAGGTCCGGTGTCCGGAGATTATTCTAGAAACACAGCAAGATTTAGCAGACGACACTGAAAACACACAAATACAATACATTTATACACACTTATATATATTTATACACACAATACATTTATATATATAAATTGTTTTATTTTCTTTTTTTTCTTCGCTTAAGCGTTTGTTATATATGTGGTGTGGTCGCCCAGTATCAAGTGCTTTTGTGTATTTCTTTGGGCAGCCACTTGGATAAATGCTATGTGTTGTTTTCTAATTAAATGAACTGAACTGATAATGACAAAGACGCAACCGAAGCCTTTTTAAAAATTTCCTCGACAGGGCAAGGAGTGCTCATAATGCGCTATAAATCAACCAAATGCTTGTAAATACAAGCATTTGAGTTTATTCTATTTATTTATTTTCTAATAAGAATCCGTATACTCTTCTCTAAGTATACATTAAAAAAAAAGAAAAAAAAAACGCAGAAGAAAGCAGACATATTTGAATAATAGCCTATAGAAGAGAGAGAGAGAGAGAGAGAGAGAGAGAGAGAGAGAGAGAGAGAGAGAGAGAGAGAGAGAGAGAGAGAGAAGAGAGAGAGAGAGAGAAAGAGAGAGAGAGAGAAAGAGAGAAGAGAGAGAGAGAGAGAGAGAGAGAGAGAGAGAGGAGAGAGAGAGAGAGAGAGAGAGAGAGAGAGAGAGAGGAGAGAGAGAGAGAGAGAGAGAGAGAGAGAGAGAGAGAGGAGAGAGAGAGGAGAGAGAGAGAGAGAGAGAGAGAGAGAGAGAGAGAGAGAGAGAGAGAGAGAGAGAGAGAGATGGGGAACGGGGGAGAAAGAGCGAGTCAGACTTACAACATCAATTTCCGTATTAGAGTGTCCCATATTACAAACAGTAGCACCATTTTTCATTTTATCCATGTGATCCCTAGTAACAATGTTTTTGTTCCCAGTGGCAGTAATCAACAAATCAACTTGACGAATTACTTCTGAAAGTTTTACGACTCGGAAACCTTCCATACTAAAAAGAAAGAGAAGGAAGACAAAGATTTAGCGACACAGGGATAATTACATAGCCTGTGTAAACACATCATCATATGGCTGTTATTTGTCGCATTTACAAAAAAAAAAAAAAGAAAAACAAACAATTCAAACCTAAACATTGTCTATGTTAATACAAACAAGAAAAACTAATTGACTTTTCATATGTGTCTAGTTTCTACAAATGGGGATAAAGTGGCCATAAACCACAATAATAATAACGATACAATTTACTGGAAAAAAAAAAAAAAAAAAAAAGGAATACATGCTTAAAAAAATTAGTAGCCATTCCACTTAGAGGAGAAGCATCAGTAAATAATTCAAATACAAAATGAAATAAAGGTTCAAAAGAACCCGTATAAATGGTCTAAACTAAGATTTTAACCTTATTATTTATGTCTTATTGATGAGTGGTATCTAAGTTACTTAATTTAAAAAAACTACAATAAAAGAAGACATTTGTCTCTTCCAGAAAAAGTGTCTACGGATTTATCAGGGGACCCGACTGACTGACTGTATTTCAAACAGTAGGCTATACGAAAACTGCAGTTCATTCCCACTTTCAAGGGCTATAATGAAAGGAAGGTTGAGATGGCTAGGGCACGTTCTATGGATGAAAGATGACATATCCCCAAAGATTGTCCTTTTTGGCCAACCGTCTAGGGGTAAAAAGAAAGCAGGTGGTCCGGGGTTGGGTGGAAGGGTATCATAAAGAAAGATTAAAAGGATGGGAACTTCATGGGAGGGGTAATGAGGGAGGCTTTCAATGGATTGGGATGGAGGAGTAGCGTACATAGCTGTCTTGGCCTCCGTCTTTTGGCGATACAGTGAGTTGTTAGAAGCAGTAGTATTTGTCTCTCATCTGGGGGTGCTCTGTGCTTCCAGATTGTGCTTTCCAGTAATTTTGATTTTGTCGACAATTGTGACTATAATGTGGCCAGGGCATTAAAAAAAACAAAAACTGAGTAACTCGAGACATCAATATATGGGACAAAACACCAAAATCGGGGCGTTATTATCAACATAAAAAAAACTTTACCGTTACGTCCCAAATTTATTATGAAAGGACTTAAGACAGAAAATATCGTAATTTGAAAAATGACTCTAAGAATTTTATGAGTCCTATAGTGACGCAGTGGGTTCGACCTCAGCTTGGTAAAACGGGACCCAGAGATCAAACCTTGCTTAACAAGACACTGCAGGGCACAGAACTAGATTCCGATGATGATATTATGCGGAAGCGTCTCCATATTAATCCAAATAAGAAGAATAAGAAAGAAGGTGACAATAAGAATTTAATGAAAGCAGTTTACCACGCTTCACGGAGTGTGCAAAAGCTGATGTCAGGACTGAACTGGGCTTCCTAAGGTTAGTATAGAAAACAAGTACAAAATGCAATAGATCGTTCATTGCAATGAATAAGCAAATTTTTGTTCCCTTCACTAGATTCCTTCACTAGTTTTTTTTTCTCGATAACACTTCAGTTGTAATTGGGCTAAAATAAATGTTTTACAGCGCAAAATGGCAGAAACCTTCACTTTGTCCTGGTATAAGCTATAACAAAAATAGAAACTATATTTTCTTAGGGATGACTCCTCTTTCAACATTCTATAGCTACTTGTTCGAAACATTCCCTTCTGGGAGTGTTTAGAATTCCCAATTCTTGTAATTGGGCTAACATAAATGTTTTACAGCGCAAAATGGCAAAAACTCTCACTATTTCCTGGCACAAGCTCTTTGTTAATAATAAAAATAGAAACTAAATTTTCTTAGGGATGACTCTTCTTTCGACATTCTATAGCCAATTGTTCGAAACACTCCCTTCTCGGAAACAATACCAAACTTCATATTTTTGCAAATTGAGAATTGAAACCTCCCCTCTAGGGTCTCTCAATTACACTGAAAATGAGGGTGTAATCTTCAAGAGCGCACCACTTTTTGGACGTGGTCATTTTTTTTTCTAATTCTATGCAACCTCTCATATGATAATAGCTCTGGATGGGTAAATTCAAAATTAGTGTATTTGGGTCAACATTATAATTAGTTTATTACCTGAACCATTTGAATTTGGTTCCTTACCAAAAACTGATGAAAAATATCTTCCTCAAGATCAATTTTTCTCAAGATCGCGCCCTCTTTTTTCTTGGCGGGGGAGGGGGCACTGTTTATAAAACTGGTCATCTTTTCTTATAGAACAATTATTCACTCCGACAATTCTTGATGGTCTTATCTAAGACTTGACTTAAATAAACGCATTTTACATATTTGAGGTGAAAATTAATAGTCATTTCTTGAAGCATATATTACCCTCAACTCTTGTATTTTAGAGTTTTAGCTTCATTTAAAAAGCGTTACCTTTTATATACCGTTCGTCAATTACTATTTCGTAGAAAAAAGGGAAAATACGAAATCGTCTAAAATAAAATAAAATTTAGTAGACACTTGTTGTCTTCTTAAAAACAAATTCTCTTAGAAATATTTTGTGATACTCTTTTGACTGTTAACAGATCAATACTATTTGCATATTTTTTCCAGGTTTAAGAACATTATCACTCACTCCTATTTACGCACACCGGTTATTATCCTGTAGGCTTATAGTTTGGATTAATGTAGTTTTGAAATGATTAAAGTATATATTTTGCAATAGGTAAAAAAAATATTACATTTTTAAAGTTTAGATAGTGATTATACGAAGTGATTACTCGGGAAACTGGGATTTTCCAAAAAGCAGCCTGTTTTTTTTCTACAAATTCAACTTTACAATTTTATTTTAGAAATATTCATGAATATATCATTTACTTCCAGATTTACAAAAAAGGCTCTTAATTTAATAAAGTCAATGTAGGTACAGCTATAACAAACTATGCCATAGTCTACAAATTGTATACCAGAATATATGATAGATTGAAGGGTTAAAGACCCATTGAAAACAGTATTGATGATTTACGAAGTGTCGCTTACCTTTATTCCAATAAGATGAAATAAGAGAAAACTTGTTTTGTGCAAGAGAAAATTGAATAAAAAACCTATTTAACAGGAGAAAATACGTTTTTGTCGTTAAATAGATTGTGACCAGAGTAATTCTGAATAAGGATCTCAAATGCCACTAGGCATGTACGCTGTTTTTTAAGATTGTATATATATATGAAAATGTTCCAATGAAATGAAATGTTCTGTTGAAATCTTCTAATGAAATGTTTAAATGAAAATGTTCTAATCTAAAAACCTAATCAAATCAAAGGGAAACGTAATAAGTTAAAGAAGTGTTGCCACTTGCTGTACATCCTTGCTATTTTTAGTGCTTTATTGTCTAATGGTACTTTTTTGGTTAATAAGGTAGTGAGTTTCGTTTTAGTTGGGTGGCAGTCTAGCCAGAAGAAGTGTGGCCAAAGTGACAATCCTAGCAAAAAAGACAAAATAGACTATAGGATTAGAATCTACCGTCGGAAACAGCATTAAAGAGGTTTCGTGAACTGTCTTACCAGGCTTGAAGAGCACAAATTGGGTCAATTTCTGTTACATAGACTACGGCTCCCAACGCTTTCAAAGACTGACAGCAACCTTTTCCAACCTCACCATAGCCACAAACCACAACTTGCTTTCCAGCGAACATCATATCAGTAGCACGTTTTAAACTAAAAAAAAAAAGAAGCTTGAAAAATGTAGAGTTTGTTCAATATTTATCAATTTGATAAAAATGAAACTATTCATTTATTTATTTATAACGCAAGAGATGTAAAAACAATTTTTTAGTTTTTACATCTGTTTTTTTAGTTTTAAACTAAAAAAAAGAAGCTTGAAAAATGTAGAGTTTGTTCTATATTTATCAATTTGATAAAAATGAAACTATTCATTTATTTATTTATAACGCAAAAGATGTAAAAACAATTCAACACACTGCAGATTAAATTAAAATCAAAGGAAGGCACAATAAAGGAAAAAAAAGGATAACAACACAAAATCCCAACAACAACAATAAAACGAGAAAATTAGACATGATGAAAAAATGAAAAATCGAAACGCAAGTTGACCAAAAATAAATACAAGGATTGAAATTTTCCTCGTAGTGTTCGTAAAAAAAAAATGAAAGTGAGGCGTCAGATCCCTAATACCACTAAAGGCTTTAGTTTAATTATCACTTTACTAGAAACAATAAGTATTTTGAGCAGTGTCGTATCCAGGATTTTTTC
The DNA here is from genome assembly GCF_032884065.1 of Artemia franciscana. Classification (NCBI taxonomy): domain Eukaryota; kingdom Metazoa; phylum Arthropoda; class Branchiopoda; order Anostraca; family Artemiidae; genus Artemia; species Artemia franciscana. Next base: position 27,566,818 of record NC_088879.1, on the reverse strand, counting down.
GGAGGGGGGATACATTTTTTTTAGAAAGCGCACCAAATATTTGTTCACGTTTTTATGAGTCTGACAACAATTTCGGAGGAGTGGCAGTTCTATCTGAGGGACATCTCTGACACGGAACCGATGAATTATTTCAGCGCTATTTGCCATTACTATAACTGCCACACAGAATATTCCCATATCATACAACCATCAAAACAGATAATAAATGAGACCACCATGTGCAAAATTTATACTCAGAACAAAATTATACTGACGAGGAAATAAACTTTAAAAAGCTATTTTCTTACAAATGAGGGTTTTAGCCGCTTTAGTCAAAGAGGGACCCAACTAAAATTGAAATTTTTGAAAAACAACGAATCGCTTCAAAAAGTAATAGGGAACCTCCTGCAGATCTGTTTTAATATTGTTCTAATAAGAAAATTACTTCCATTAGAACTATGATAGTGAAAAATATTGAGCGTTACTTTTATATAGTTTGTTGCTATAGGTCATTTTTTTAATTCATAAATAAACACATTTGTTATAAATTAATGCAATAGGATACCAGATCCAATCGAACTCATTGACTGAATTAAATATCAAATTCGGAAATCTTATGAAGTTCAGTAGTAGCAGCGTCAAGGAAGTTTAGCGAAGGGTTAGTGGTGTGAAGTTTAGTGGGAATACCAAGATATAATAGAGAATAACCTTAAAGAACCAAAGACATTAAATTTATATAAATTTATTGAAACCTGGCTATTTGTTGTGATGTTTATTGAGACAGTCAAGCATTTGAAAAAATTTCTTCTGCATACTAGGAAAGAATAACTGGCTCTAGGTGAATCCAAAAAAAAAAAAAAATCAATTAAACGGCTTGAAAAATCAACAAAATTTAGTTGAAGTTTGGTGGTTTGAAGTTTAGTGAGAACACTCTAATGCATACCGAAGGAGATATCGACAAAAAATCATTAGTTTTTTTTGTAATTCATGAATTTATTGTAATCTAGACGCGTGTTAGCGAACAAACCATTAGAAAAATTCATTCGTATACTAGGGCCAGGAAAAAGCTCTAATAGAACCCCTTACAAGATAAAAAAAAAAACAAAAACAAAAACAATGTAAAGCTTATATCTCAATGTTTGGCCAGTAACAGACATTTCCTGAGCCATACTTATTGGGATACAATTAATAGAGAGAAAGATTCTATGGTTAAGTAACTAAGTAATTATGGGCGTGAAGGAAAATACAAGATGTGCCTTTTATTAAACAATAACAGAATTTAAAGTAATTTATTTGGCCTTTTCTATTCTAGAAACTATTCCAAAATCATTATATTTCTGGTTCTATTGTGGAACAAACTAAAACAAGAGCGATTTTCCTTTGCTATAATTTCTGATAATGTTACCATCAATGAATAATTTTATCGAACAAATGATAATGAAGCATGAACAGTCAAGGGAAATGGTAGATGAAGCAGTCAATCGCAACCAACACCTAACAACACTTGCTTTCTGAGTCAACAAACATTTTCGGGGTTAAAATCATATTTCTGCTTAAAGAATCTTCAAAATAGTGAGCATAGCTGAACAGTAAATATACTACTACAGTACTACTACTACTACCACTACTACTAACTCACTGCACTACCAAACCATCTGAGGCCAACACAACTATGCACACTTTTCCTCTACCTCAACTTATTCAAAGCTTAACTCTTTACCATTTCCTAAGAACTTGAAATCTCCATTAAATTCTTCCTCGTGGCCTCTCCCCACCCCATTATGGGACGATCTACTTTTTGTGTTGGCTCAGGTAGATGGCCAAAAGAGCAATCTTTGAGAATATTATATTTTTCATTATAGCCCTAGAAAGGACTATCTTTTCATTAACGGCTATCTTTCATTATAGCCCTAGAAAGTGGGATAGAATCGCATTTTCAGTACAGCTTGTTTTTTGACAGGCAGTCGGTCAAACAGTGATATTACATTAGGGTAACATGATTGCAACAAAACCTACTGAACTATAGTTACTACTCTAATTTCTTCTCTAGAATTGACGAGAAATCAGAAATATGAATAGTGTGGTGTCGCTAAATAACACATGCAACTATAACAGGGATGGTAAATAGCTTCATCTCGGACGTGACCACACTAAAATTTAAATGTAAATTTAAAGTAAATTTATTTTTAAAAAGTACATTCTTTACTTTATTTAACCGCTTAGTTGCCGAGTTTGTTGTAACACTTAATCATGCCTCTCAATTAATTTTAATGTAGCCTCGGTATAAAAACTTACCGCTTGTTCTGGTAGCAAGGAATTCACTTTTTTTTTTGGATCGTTTTGATTATCACTGTACCGGTTGCCACTGAGGTGTTGTTTGAAGTGGAGAAACAGATGGTGATTACTCGGCACAAGATCAGGACTGTATTGTGGGTGATCTACAACTTCCCAGTCAAAGCTGTCCACCAAATTGTGGGTCGGGCCAGCAGTTTTTTTGCTCTACGAAGCTTTCTGAGGGTTAGGCAGTATGCTTAGGCATTGATAGTGGTTCCTCGTTGCATGAAGTCGACCTTGTCTATTTCAAAACACCGACGCCATGGTATTGCGCTAGGAGAGTCTGTTCGAACTTCAATTTTTCAGGGGAGTGTGAGTGTTACATTCTATGTTCTGTTGTCTCGATTTGGGCGTGATATGCGAATACCATGTTTCGTCTCCATCTCAACTGGTTGCCACCCCAGCGACAACCGTTACAAAGATAACGACGATATAGACAAAAAAACAGTGAACTCTTGGTTATTGGAGTCGACTGTAAGTTTTTATGAAGACATTACTTTCCAATTAGTTGACAGGTATAATAAGTGTTTGAAAAAACTTAGTAACTATGTCAAAAAGTAGAGTAAAGTACACATTTTCTGAAAATAAATTTACTTTTTTGAAACAATCTTTCGATGTTCAAACGGACCTTACTTAAAAGAGACACCTTGTATCTAGTCTATTAAAACTTTTATTTAAAATAATAAAGGATATTATAAATAACAATATACTCAATATTCTATAGTTTACAGGAAGGGTCGTATCCAGGATTTTTTCGGGGGGGGGGGGGGGTTAAAATTTTTTTTTTTAGTGGTTTTTACAAAAAAAAAAACAACTAAAAGACGCATCAAAAATTGGTTTATATTCATTTTTTGTTACGTGTTTTAGGAGTCAGACAAACATTATGGGGTTAGGGGGTTCAGATCCCCTAACCCACTTCCCTAGATACGGCCTTGCTTATAGATGATAGAAAGATTTTTTTCAGTGGTTTTTACAAAAAACTAAAAGACGCATCAAAAATTGGTTTATATTCATTTTTTGTTACGTTTTTTAGGAGTCAGACAAACATTTCGGGGTTAGGGGGTTCAAATCCCCTAATCCACTTCCCTAGATACGGCCTTGCTTATAGATGAGAGAAAGATTTTTTTCAGTGGTTTTTACAAAAAACTAAAAGACGCATCAAAAATTGGTTTATATTCATTTTTTGTTACGTGTTTTAGGAGTCAGACAAACATTATGGGGTTAGGGGGTTCAGATCCCCTAACCCACTTCCCTAGATACGGCCTTGCTTATAGATGATAGAAAGATTTTTTTCAGTGGTTTTTACAAAAAACTAAAAGACGCCTCAAAAATTGGTTTATATTCATTTTTTGTTACGTTTTTTAGGAGTCAGACAAACATTTCGGGGTTAGGGGGTTCAAATCCCCTAAACCACTTCCCTAGATACGGCCTTGCTTATAGATGAGAGAAAGATTTTTTTCAGTGGTTTTTACAAAAAACTAAAAGACGCATCAAAAATTGGTTTATATTCATTTTTTGTTACGTTTTTTAGGAGTCAGACAAACATTTCGGGGTTAGGGGGTTCAAATCCCCTAACTCACTTCCCTAGATACGGCCTTGCTTATAGATGATGATGAAAGTGTTAACCATGAGCTTCGATACTCAATTAGCACATCCCTACTTGATTCTGATAACTATTGCCAGCTCATATGATATGAATGCCAGAAATTTATTCGTTTTCAACTCTTCAATTGTATGCAAGCTGCTACTGTACAATTTACTCTTAAGTTACTCCATAAACGGATATCAAAATAAAATTATTTGGGGATCTGGGACTCCACAAATATTCAGAATCTCTAGGTTCTTTCCCGGACATTTCACAATGGAAACGCAGAAGTATGCAGCGTAGCATCATTTAGTTGGGGAAATTCGCTACTTGTGTTCTTTGTGCTTGAGCTGCGCTACGAATGTTTGCAATAATTTTTTATGTATATACTTCACAGTTGACTGTGTTATTAAAAACAAGGAGAAGTAGATTTTGCACAGGTTTATAGTCTGCCAGATAACCCGATTTGACTTACCCGATTGCGATTTTTATTAGAGGAGGAGTAAGGTAAAGAGTGAAGTCAAGAGTAACACCTTGCTGATGAAGAAAATTAAAGGCGAAGATTCGCAATATGATTCTGGAAATTAAACCAAAGAAAAGTTTTCAGCCTTGACACAAGCTGATTCAGGGTAAAATAAATTTCCAGTATGCTGTTATTTATAATATCCATCATTTATTAACTGTGAACAACAATTATAAGATATTAGTAATTCACTTTTCTTCAAGTATTTGTAAGTTTATTTTGATCTTACTTATACATATTTTTATGTTAAAATATAAATAAAAATAATTTAATGTTAAATAATATGTTAATTTAATGCTAAATTAATTAAATCAATTTGATGAATTAAATGAAACAAATAAACGTTCAAACGGGGACAAGTCGATTTATTAGACAGTGAAAGCAGATACAAAAGTATGTATATTTCACCCACATATACAGCGATCGTCATCAGCTTAAATACTAAAGCACTAAATTAGAACAGACGTATTTATACAGATCACAATAATAACTTCCATTTTGTTCACTAGACCTAGTGTGAAAAATATCGAGAGTTGGTGTTACAATTTGTATAATTGTAACACCATAGCAACAATTTGTTGCTATGAAGCAATTTTTGGTACTTTTGTACCAAATTCAAGATCCTGTATCGCGAACATGAGACAATAACCGGTTTTCATGGTCTATACCAGAAAATATTAGTTTGGCTCGTTGGGAAACTATATTTTAGCTACATTTTAATTAAATATTTAGTTGGTATTTTTGGTTAGGTTACGTATTTAATATTATGTGGTCTGCCCCCCCTTCCATAATTCTTCGGTAGTTTTCATAATTTTGTTGATGAAGTATTATATTTTTATCATATTTAGTTTTATTTCATTAGCATTAACCAGAATTCACCTCTCGACAGAGCTTGACTATGTTGGCTATAAGACACAAGTAACAAATTTTTTCTGTTTATCAATTAGCGAGTTCTTTGTTAGAAGCATATCTTAGTTTTGTTTTATTTATTATTTTGGCTTCTTCACTTTAGAAAAGTCATTCATGCTTATTATAATAAAATTTATTTGTCTTGGAGCTATTATTGACATAAACAATAAAGTTATTCAAATACGAATTCAAACATTGGAAAAGGGACGGTTGGTAATTTTATAGAAAACTTCAAAAGGCTTTAGAATAAGATTTACTTGAGCTGCGTCTTTCATAAACAATAGAATTTCATACTTCTGCATGAACCCCTCTGTGACCAGCCAAATCTCAGAATGCTAATGGGTCGTTTTGAGCAAGTGGCTTCTAGTTCAAAACAAACCACAGCTTAGATACCAATATACAGTTATAAAAACTCCCATCTTGCCCATGAGAAGCTTTTGGTACAGATGCCAGTTTCTTATCTCCATCCGCTAGCATCGCTACCGCGCAGTGTGTCCCAAAAATAAATCGAGTTTTCATAACTGTACTGGTATCTAAGCTGTGTTAACAACTCAGAGATCTCATTTTTTCTAGTCGACGTTTGATATTTGATTTTGTCGTTTTTATCCATTACCGTCTTCTTTGTTGAGATAATAGACGTAGTAAGTGGATTACTCAATCACGAGTAAACATGGCAAATAAGTACTGGACACGTATTCTTTTGTTATAATTGTTTTTGTGCTATGACACTCTTCAAAGTGGAAAATTGTCTAAACATTGGAAATTATCTCTCGCATTACCGCTAGGCAAACAATGTTTACTTCAGCTGTAATTAGAATTGTGGATATATCACCCAGTTCTCGGTTCATCACCTCACTGCATCTATCGCTTTAAACACATCGATAGTAGTAGCTGTGCTAGCTGGCTCGATTCCAATAAAAACTTTTAGAATAAACGGTGGACTGAGAAACTATTATCATGCACCAAAATTGAGCATTTATTCAAGAGTTTATAAAACTCTTTTTCCAAGGAAGTACTCGGAAGGAGGAGTGAAAGATCCCCCGGTACCATCCGACTCCTTCTATATGTGCACATCTCTACTGAAGTCACGTCCAACAGTTCGTTTCAATAAAGAAAAGCAAAAGAAAGATAAATTGGGTTGAGTTTTTAAGCACCCAGAAAATTCAATTACTATAGAGGTTTTAGCACAATGATGGCATTCTTATTTGGTAAGTAATCATTTTCGTAAGTAATTGCCTATAAATTGATCAACTACACTTTTTATGTAGTTTCATTTTTAATTTTAGGGTTAAAGTACATGATAAATTCTTAGCTTATAACGTTCTTTAATAGTCTTCCCCATAAATAAGGATTAATCCGTAATATGACAGTGAACGTGCTGGCCAGATAATATTAACTAATATTTTAAGAAGCAGATTCGACAAATTTATAACTTCTTCTTATTTTCCACTCATGGACACATAAGTAAATACTAAAAACCCCAGGTATTATCTCCCAACGGTTTGAGGGGGCACCCACCCTCAACCACCTAATGTGCATCTCGGAACATCAATTGCACCGTAAAGCCGCATACTTCTGCCACGTCACACCAGTTCACATAGCACATGGAATATATATATACCATGCACCACGCACACTAGCCTAGCCTTATCCTAGCCTAGCCTTGCCTTGGTAAATTTGGCACAGGGAAAGAAAACAGTAACGGTTACAGACAGCTGTAACAAGGTATAACAATCTAGTTATAACCAAAACTGCATTTGATCATAAAATGGCCTAGAAGTTAACATGGTATTCACATGATGGTAAGACAGATAACATTATTGATTATGTAATTGTAAACCGAAGACTGACAGAATCGATACAAGATACTAGGGTATATATGAGTGCTGTTATTGATGTTAAAAGTGAAGATCACAATCTAGTAATGTCTAGGGCAGTGGTTTCCAAACTTTATTTTATCACGGCTCCCTAAAAATATTTGATCGTAAGGTGCCTCCCTTCCATTTCACAAAATAAAACGAAAATTTTTAGTTCTAAGACTTATTAAGACACTCATACAAAAAAAAATGAAAAACAAATTTAGACAATTGATAAATTGGATAAAAAAGGAAATTCAATCAAGTTTTCTTTCTCATTACTTGTTAATTCAAATTCGTCCTTTTCTTCGTCGATAAATGGTTTCTGTATCCACACAAATTTTGAAAAATAGAGATCGTCGAAATTATCCGAAAAATAAACTAGCTAACCATCCGAGTGTTCAACAAATGGATTTTTGTTTGCTTCTAAGTTATTTAGGCTGCATGAATTTAAAAGTGGAAACATGTCAAACTTTTTTTTTTTCAAACTCGTCTTCCATAGCTCCATTTTTTTATGAATGATTTCACGTTAGCTTTTTAATCAATAAATGCATTTGTGGCCTTTACATCTTTTAATTTATAACACTTAATTTTGCTTAAATTTCCATCAAACAGATCAGTTATAATCTATTATTTTGGATTATTATTAAATTAATTTTTATTATTATTGTTATTAAATTTAATTAAATTTGATTTCATTTTTAATATTATTTCAAAATTATTATTATCACTTATTATTACTAAACTATTATTTATTTAATTTATTATTTTATTGTTGTTAAAATTGTTTTTAGATTTTATTACTAAAGTTGCTTCTTAAAATTCTAATTTATCTACTTGTTAGGATTATTTTTTTTTTTCTTTTTTTTTTGCTTGTCAAATTCCTAAAGAAGTTAACGAAAACTACCCAAAAGTAAAATAAGTTTACAGAAGATACCCCAATATAAGCGGGAGACATATTATAGAAATGACATTAAAATATAAGAATTTCATGGAAGGTGGCCAGAGTGACCAAAATCTTCTGTTAAGAATTTTTTAAAATGTAAATTTGCCGTGTTTAAGAGAAAAAAAAGAAGGAAAAAATCGGACGCAATTCCCTTCTTGTTAGGAATCTTTCCTATGGTAAAATTTAATTATCAACATTTTCATTTCCCCCCAACCCCTCAGAAAAAATAACATTCTCCTTATCAATAAAAAACAAAATAATTAGGTTAAATGCACAGTAAGTCAACTAAAAGTGGAGCCCCTTTCTGAAAGAAGATATCTCCTTAGTTCACATAGAAACAGGGAAAGTTATTTCCCTGTTATTTCCCCCCAGAAACATATATGCTACAGGGAAAGTTATTTCTTAATTGATATTTTAAATAGAGGACAATAGCCTGTAAAGTATATCAGTGTTTAAAGGTAATTTATCAACTATTTTAATCAGGAAACAGTCACTTCTTATCTCTATATAAATGACATAGTCAGAAAGAAAAAAGTTATTGTCGCCTTGGCTCCAATACAAACTCCTATTTTTAAAGGGAAGGAAAGATTTGTTACGCATATCAACACAGTATCTAGAGGGATTGCAGGGGTATTTGGGGTATTTGCAGGGGTATTTGAATCGGAGTATGCTGTCTAAATCGGGTAGAAGCTGTCTTAAACAAAGCACCCTGTCTGTTATTTTAAATCCGAAGACTGAAGAGACCTGTAGAGTATATAAATAATGTTGAAACATTATTCATCGATTTAATGTGGTAACAAGCTGAGGAACAAATGTGTTGTATTGGTTTGTAGCGTCCTATTTTGTAGTTAACGAAATTATACTATTTTGGTTGCATTGAAACGTAACACGAAAAGACTTTTAATAAAACAGTGGACTAAATATTAGCCTAAAGGGTGTCTACAGTATAAATGAAAATTGATATGAATAACGGTTGGCTTCTAGGCGTTTACCCCCACTCCCCACGGAAAATGCTGCCTGGAAGCCCCCCCCCCCCCATCTCGCCGTAGAAAATAGGGTTTTCCAAACTTGAGAAATTTATCTGAGTTGTGTTTTTTTTTCGTTGAAATTACCTAAGGAAAGTGAAAAAATCGCAAATACATTTCTGCTGAAAGGACCTCCATATGAATTTCTACGATATTGGACAGTAGCCGGCGCCAAATAAAAAGAAGAACAAAAACGTAGGCAAAAAATCCTAAAAACATATGGCACAATAAAGTTTAAGATGATTTAGATTTCCTTTGAAAGTATTCGGGAGCCTTTTTCTTTGGGGACCAACACATTATTATTGTTTAAGTTTTTATGGACGAAAGCGTTGTCAGATTCTATGAGTTAGTCTTATCTTCCAAGCGTAGAACTACCAAAAATCACAATAACAAAATAAATAAAAGTAGAAACGAACAGAAGTTGCAATAGATAATCTAGTCAAATTTAAAACGTTCAAAAATAAAAAGGATTGGGCCCACAACCCCCAGGTCTTTTCAAGACCAGAAAATAATTTGCACTTTATTAAAAAAAAAAAATTGTGGATTGTCAGTTTAATATACATATTGTTCTATTCAGTCCTTAAAGTCTTAATACTTCTTTATTTATTATAAGTCAAAAAGTAAGAACATTTAAAATGCATTTTGTTTCCAGTAAAGTGCAGATTATGTTCTGGTCTTGAGGTGAGGGGGTTGTCAGCCCTATTCATGTTAATTTTTTATTTCTTTTGCACGGTTATTTATTGTAATTTCTGTTCGTTTGGGTTTAATTTATTTTTGATGGTGATTTGTGGTAGTTTTACGCTTAGAATATTATTTGAATTTATTTATACAAAATTTTTGGCTTAACGTAGCTGTTCAAATTTTTTTAACAAACTTGTTTAGTTGAAAAAGTTTTTTAAATTAAAAAGATTCCAATCCTCCCCCCCCCCAGACAATTCCATTCTAGCTGAAAATTCCACCAAGAAAATTTCTTGTGAACGTTCTCGGGTGAAAAAAATTTCTTAGCGCACTTTCATTTGAAACAGACTTTAATTCCTGATTGCTTCAAAAATAATGAAGTAAACCATTCCTCCGTGAAATTTTTCCAGCAAAAAACACCCACCACCACCCATCCCCAAGTTGAAAGTTGCTCCAGCAGAAAGTTTTCTCTGAAAAACATATCCCATGAAAAATCCCCCCCACGTACAGAAAGACACTATACAAGATCACGTAAGGGGGATTATGAAAAAACGATGGCAGGTGTTTACCCCCCCCCCCCCACCCCCCATGGAAAATACCCCGGCGTTTAACCTCCGGAAAATACCCTCCCCCTGTGGAAAATCTCCCTGTAGAAAATAAGACTTTTCAAATTTGAGAACTTTATTTGAGTTTTGTTTTATTATTTGCCATAGGTGGAAGAAATTTAGGTATTTTTGTATTATACACCACTCACACAAGTTTACTCTGTGTAAAACTCGAGAACAAACCGGTTTCTTCGTTAGCTTCTCTCAGCTTAGTGTGAGAGAAGACATGAGATAAGACACAGACAAGTGACAAAATAAATGGGAAATATATAATGTGGGCTATATATTTGCACATAGGGGGGGGGGGAGTATTTGGACAATTTGAACTCAGAAAACATTTCTTACTTCATAATATGCACCTAACATATTTTCATGCAGACCCACTGTACTTTAGCCCCCCTCCCCCCTAATGTGCAAATATATAGCCCAAATTTGTTCTAGTGCCCTGTTTTAGTGACAAAAAAACCTAGTTCCCTCCCAAATCCATTTTCTCCCTAAGGATATCTGATTAAAATTTTAAGATAGCCATCTAATGCAGCATAGTTGAAGGTCTACTCTATTTTTTGAACAAATGCCTATGTCAAAACTCAAAACAAAAACAACAAAAGAACATTAAAACTCAAAACGAACAGAAGCTATTCCGCATTATGAGGGGTTGCCCCCTCCTCAATATCTTGCTCTTTACGCTAAGATTGTTAGAACTTCTAAAAAAGCTTCCAATTTTAAATAAGCGGCCCCTGTGTTTCAGAGGCCGCTCTTACAAAATTGGGACAAACAATCAAACTTTAGCTTAAAGAGTAAGGTATTGAGGAGGGGGCAAGCTTTCATATACGGAATAATTTCTGTTCGTTTTGAGTTTTCATGTTGTTACTTTCAGTTAAAAAACTTATATATATATATATATATATATATATATATATATATATATATATATATATATATATATATATATATATATATATATATATATATATATATATATATATATATATATTTAATTTCTGTTCATTTCTCAAATAATGCAGATAAATCTCGGTCACACTCAATGACATATATCCCTCTCCATAAAGGAAAAATCTTCCGTAAAAATTTCCCAAACTTAAAGTACATCCCCCTGCCCTCGTCATGTTCCATCCTCGCTAAAATAGCAATAATCTTTCAAAATTGACTAAATACATTAAGATTAGGCTCTTTACCTATCGGGTTATTCATAATTTTATTAGAAATCTACTCTTTTAATTTCATGCTCATCTAAATCGTCATTTTATTATTAGCATTGACCCTCGATAGACACTTGGGTAGAGATCGGGCGATGTTCCAGCGAACAATGGTGAAGCTCATTAAAGCGCGATAAATAGACAATGGAACGAACTTGAAACCTGTATATTTCACCGAAACATTACCCTCGCCATTGTAGATATGGGCGTTTTCAATAGATACCACGCACGAAGTGCATGATAAAATAGCTTTTTCAGGGGCTTATAAACACCCAAGTGACATAGACTGAAAAAGAAAAAGAATGAGGGGCCTTTTTTTCTGTCGACATTCGTTTTTCAGCTGCAGTCTAGATTAATTTTTAAATTTGTCACTGATATATTTTGTCCATACCAGCCATATTGGCATTAGACGAGGTGGGGAGGGATAATCGGAGGAGCAGCTTGCCCCCTCCGGACCCCAGTAGCCCCTCTCCCTCAGCTGAAATTTAGTTCCTTCAAAAATCTTGTCAAAACCAAGATAAACTTACATAATTGAAACTCCCAGAGAAACGGGTTATTTTTTTTGTTTAGTATATATTGGCCTTTATGGTCCTATACGGCTCATTTTTCAGTGTTATTTTCACTCTACTTGGGAAAATTGACCCCAGCTTTGCCCTCCCCCGGATTATGACAAAATTACGCCACTGAAATGTAAGCTAAGTAGGTAAGTAATATTCTAAAGGTGAGTAGGTGAGCTAGGCGATTGAAACTCCAAGAAATTTTCATGATTTGGTATTTGCGGTGATTTCTAAGCCTCTTCCGTCTCGGATCTTTTTAAATATAGAAGCATTAGTGCTGAAAGCCATTTTTTCCCCTTATTTTATTTATCTTTACTTCAAATGCTTACCTATCGATGACAGATTCTCTACAGCTATATAAATTGTCAAATTTGGTTTTGGTTACTGAATCATTGACGTTCATAGCTGGAACAAAGAGTTTCCCAGCACGACTCAACTGATATAATCGATGTACACCAGTTACGCTCTCTTCGACGATACCTAAAAAACAAAACAAAAAAATCATTCAAATCCCATTTGAGAAAGGGTTGTTCTCCTAACACCATAGCTTCCCTTCTCACAGCCCTGCCAAAAACTAATAAAATAGGAATTACCCAAAGGGGGAAACTTTCGTTAAAACAGGATTTTCTTTTTGCAAAAAATTCCTATTTTGCAAACAGGTGTTTATCCACTAACCACCAGGTAATAGTTTTGACCTGTACACTTCTTTTTCGTATTTCAATTTCAATAAAATATCTTCTGCAATTGTCACTCTAGACTCGGAACATTTCGAGTAGATGTGAGGTTTCCGATATTTCCTCAAAAATGGACTAGTTTGTGGATAGGTTCCACAAGCGTCGAGAAAATATTGTCGACTTTCCACTTAATTGTAGTGCGAAAGCAGCTGAGAATGTTGTTTGTTTTTTCTTGGTTATTGTTTCCATTTTATTTTATTTTGCTGTATTTTTGTGCTCGTCTAAGTACATTTTATGGATATAGAGAGGGTTTAAGTACATTATTTTATAATTCAAGCATCTACAAAAACGGGTTCTTTACCTTTATGGTACTATACGGCTCGTTTTTCAGTGTTCACTGTCATTTTCACTTGATTAAGATAATTGGCTCCAACTTTTCCCCCAACCCGGGAATTTGACGAAGTTACGCTGAAAAAGCTGTGAACTTTTGTCTCGTAGTTTAGCCATTTTGTTCAATCAGTTAAAGTATTTTGTTCAGTCTGGCTATATCCAAACAGTGCTCAGGTTTGCCTCCAAAAAAATTTTGATACTGATATCTCCTCCAAGTGCACGATCTTATAACTCCCAAATTAAGACAGTTTCACCTAAAGTCTACGAAACGTTTGTATCACTACAAAAAACCATAGGTAAATTTAATAGAGGTAGATAGATAGATTTTGATAAAAAAAAAAAAAAAAAATACAACTTTTATTAGCCAGCAACAAATTGACAACTTTTATCAAAGATATTACCATCTAATGTACTAGTCTATATTCTCAGAATTGGACACGGCTTAGCAAGTAAAATACACTAATAGCTGTACACAACATCTAAGAATTCGGCGCCGGATATAAGACCAAAGTATACGCACAGTGAAAATATTTATTGACAATTTAGGCCCGAACCCTAAAAAAAGGCTTTGACCTTTTATCTTGTAGCTTAACTATTATTTTCCATAAGTTAAAGGGTCTTGTTCACTCTGGCTATATTCGAACCGCGCTTAAATTTTCCTCCAAAAGATTTTTTTGCAAAGTTTTTTTGTTCGTTTTTTGTTCGTTTTTTGTTTTATAATATTATCTTTAATATGTATGGGCTTAATAAAGCTTTAAGGTAAAAACCTCTGCTGACATCTAAAAATGTCGTTTTGACTTCAAATAAAAGTAGCTTGACCTAAAGTTAACTAAAAGTGCATACCCCATAAAAATAATGATGAAAACTAAGAATTACACTAAGAAACGATAAAAAAAACTTTTCTGATGGTAGGTGGCACCACAATAAGATAATGCCAATGAAAAGGCACCAAACTGAATTTTCTACTTTAACTACCATTTGCTATAAATAAAAAAAATTTACATCCACTAAATATTAGCAAAACAACATAAAAAAAATAACAAAAAAATATAAAATAAAAACAAAAGACAGTCAAGGATTACAGTATTTGAACGAATAAGATAAATTATAATAAAATGCAAACGAATTTATACATTAAAGCCAAAATTCCCTGCTAAACATACAAAAATCCTTAAGAAATGTTTTGAATAAATTGAATTTTCTTCTTCTATTACTAAAAGCTATTATTCAGAACAAGACTCCTCGGCAGAAATGATAATAACGAACGTCACAGATCAATTTTCAGTAAGAAACGCAAAAGATGAATAGGTTGAAGCGGCAGCCTATTTCCCATCAACAGTACCTTGGGAAATGGAGCTTTTTCATTATTTCTTACAGTAGAGCAAATGCACGAAAAATCCCTAAAGATTCTGGAAGTGAGAGAATATTCCACTCTCTACCAAAGGAGGAAGGATACTACGTGAAGAATTTGAAAGGCTTTTGAATTATGTCTTACGATCAACAGATAAAATAACAATATCATTTAATATATCAACAGCTATAAATGAGTGCCACACTAACAGGAGTTAGTTTAAAGAAAGGAGAAAACGAGAGGTGGAAAGGAGAAAGAAATAAAAAGAGAAATAGAGAGAGAAACCATCATTGCGAATTAATAGCAAGCTATAGCAGAAACAAAAATATGACTTTCTCATGTTGCGTTGGATGTACACAGGAGCGTAGCACTTGCATTTTTATTGGGAGCAGGAGGGGTCCACATCCAGATAGTCAATGGATATGGGTTATATAATATTTATTTTTGCAAATATTGGGGGGGAAGTACCTCCCTCCCCATAAACGACGTTTAAAATACATTTATCAAAATTAGAATTTTTTTTTGGGGGGGGGGGGGGGCGTGCGGCATACGACAGTAGATACCAGGCTTAGGATAGCCAGCAATTTCTTACGAACTAGTTCTTCTTTTTTTGGAACTGAATATTTTGTGAAATAAATTATGAGCAAGGCCTAGAAAATACATTTACGTACCATTTGAGGGAGCAGGGTTCACTTCCCGATCTTCAAGAAATATTATATTTTATTTTCGATTTTTCATGAAAACCATCTAAAAATATTCATCTTTCGATCTATTTTTAACTGATTTCGGAAGAAGTCATTCAATAATCAAATGCTGTCCTCAAACAAAGACGGTTATAGTATCTCTTGCGCCCAGGACAAAATGCTGATTAGCCCCCCTGTCTCCCAAAAAACGTTGAGGCCCAATTTTAACAAAATTTTCATTTGTTAAAAAAGTGTTATCAATTTAATAATGAAATGATGATTCTTTTTTGTTTTGTTTTTTAATTTACTATTTAATTAAGCCTACTTTATTATTTTAATTTAATTATTTAAGAATACTAATTAAATTTTTTTTTTCAATTTATTTCGTTAATTAATAATTTATTAATTATTTTTATTTATTAACTCCACTTTGATACAAATTAAATTTCAAAAATTACAAAATGACTACAGCCTTTAGTTTATCTATTTGAAATTTTACACCCCTAAAATTTCTGCACCAGGGACAAGTGCCCCCTCTCACCCCCCCCCCCCCAAAAAAAAAACAACAAAAAACAACTATATCTGCCTCAAACTAAGTTTTATTACAATTTTGAATCCCACCTTTAATAAGCTTGAACATTGCTGGGTATTTTCTGTTCATTAAGGCAGTGGCATCTCCACCGTCATCCAGGATCATATTTGGTTGCCAACCATCTGCTACAATACATTTGTCAATTGCCCACCAGAAATCATCCTCAGTCTCACCACGCCAAGCGAAAATCGGAAAACCTACAATTAAATGGTAAATATGCTATAGTAGGAAAGTAAATACGAAAAATGAAACGAAGGAAAATCTGCATAAATTGATGTCTGCTTTACGAAAGGAATTATGAAGAAAACAAGAATGGCACAAGAGCTTACAAGTAGAATGCACAACTGAAAACTTACAACTGGTAGTTTAGGTATTTACATTTGAATACATTTTAATTTTTTATTAAATACATTTGACATGTAAATGACGTCACATGACTAAGTGACTCCTCTTGAGACGTTCCTCATTTTCTAAGAAGATCCTCAGGGTTCTAAGGAGTTTTATCTAGAGAATAAAAATAAAATTCTAAACAGCGATTAAAAAAAAAATTCCTTAGAACCTTTGAAACATTTGCAGTTCATTAGTCTGGCGTGGTAACTTCAACAAATTAAACTAGACATACACACTTAACTAGACCAAGATAACGACCCGAAAACGCAAATTCACAGTGGCCGAAAATGAACAACCTCGACCATCAATTATGACAAGGAGATCAATCCAAGCAGCCAAAGCAAAGAGGATTAGAAAAAATTTATGAAGTAATGATAAACAAAAAATAGAAAACAGATAAATATGCGATTAAAAGACTTGCAACAACGAGGATCACAACGAGTCAAAAACAAAAAAGTCATAGAACACATAGACGCAAATCTCCAGTTATATAGCATGAACAGTCTGATATATATATATATATATATATATATATATATATATATATATATATATATATATATATATATATATATATATATATATATATATATATATATATATATATATATATATATATGCTACAGTTATGAAAATTTGGAAAAAATGAAAAATGTACTGTGCCAACAAGTACTGCTTCTGCGTGTTAAAATTCTACAGTATTAGAAGCTACATTTTAGAATAACTGATTCAAATTTTCTATTTCCAGTGCCAAAGGGCAATCAATACAAAACGTTAGTCTGTTTCCAAGTAGGAAACAAATTCCGTATAGTAAAATTAAATGCCTGAAGACTGAGAGTTATTTAATAGGCTGGCTCACCCAAATTGAAAAAAATAGCCGGATAGGCTTTCAAGATCAAAACAGGTTAAGCACCATTAGAAAAATCATTGTTCGAAAGTACTAGTTCAGTAGGAAAATGTCTATGCTCACTGCCTTGGAATCTGAACAAATCAGAAAAGACATCAAGTGAACTCTCAGACGTCACTGATAGACAACTTGAAAGAATTTTAACGCACAGAAAGTTCAAAAGACAGACATATTTCCTTACATGAAACCTGCGCTATGGATTCGACAAGTATGACTGAGGATAGTATATTATATACAAGGGACAACGACCTTCATTACAATAATAGACGTTTACTATGAAAAATATATCGTCAGTGGACTAGAGCCCATTACCAGAAGCATAGCTTCAGTTTTTTATTGGGCGGGGGGGCAAGAGGGGTCTGTACCCGGATAGTCAAGCTTCAGACAACCAGTGCAGCGTCAAACAATCTTAAGATTTTCTTTAAACACGAATGCCATATCCTCATCTTTTCAAGAAGGCAGGTTTGGTTACCATAAATGACAGGAAAGGGACCCTTTCTATCTGCGTTGGTGGAAAAGCTCTCATTAAATATTGGACACAAAGAATACTTCCACCCATCCCATCCTTACCAATGTTACCAATCACTCGAATTTACTAGAAAATTAAATAAAAAAAAACTAATTTTTTTAGCTGAAAGTAAGGAGCGACATTAAAACTTAAAACGAACAGAAATTACTCCGTATATAAAATGGGTTGTCCCCACCGCAATCCCTCGCTCTTTACGCTAAAGCTTTTAATTGTTTTAAAAAGTAGAATTGTGGCAAAGAGTCAAACTTTAGCGTAAAGAGCGAGGGATTGCGGAGGGGACAACCCATTTTATATACGGAGTAATTTCTGTTCGTTTTAAGTTTTAATGTCGCTCCTTACTTTCAGCTAAAAAAATTAGTTTTTTTATTTAATTTCTGAACGTTTTTGAATTAATGCATGTTTGGTTTTGACTCTCCGCACATAAATTTTCAAAATGAAATTTGTATATTAATTCTTTTTTTGGCTAAATGGCTTTCTCTTAGTTTTGATCAGACGATTTTGAGAAATAAGGGGTGGAGAAGGAGGCCTAGTTGCCCTCCAATTTTTCGGTTGCTTAAAAAGGCAACTAGAACTTTTAATTTTTAACGAACGTTTTTATTAGTACAAAATATACGTAACTTATAAATTAGCAACTTACGTAACAAACTTTCATGATCCTATATTTTTATTATGTATACAAGGGGGTTTGTATCCTCGTTAATACCTCGCTCTTTACACTAAATCTTAAGTTTTGTCCCAATTCTTTAAGAATGACCCCTGAATCAGAAAGGCCGTAGAATAAATAGTTGCAATTACTAAAAATACTTTAGCATAAAGAGCGAGGTATTTATCTCCTCCTAAATACCTCGCTCTTTATGCTAAAGTATTTTTAGAACCCCTCATATGCGTAATAATCTCTGTTCGTTTTAAGTTTCAATGCTACTTCTTCCTTTCATTTGAAAAAAAAGTTTTCATGTTCATTTTTCATTGTTTTCTTATAGTAATGCTAGAGAATCCTGCGCCCTTTTCATTGAATTTTTCTTCCCCCATGACAGATTCCTCCAAGGAAAGATCCTCCAATATAGCCCTCTCTCCTCAGCCTCACCCCCAAACAAAATAAAATCCCCCTGAAAACGTCTGTACACTTCCCAATAACCATTACTATATGTAAACACTGGTCAAAGTTTGTAACTTGCAGCCCCTCCCCCAGGAATTCTGGGGGAGTAAGTCATCCCCAAAGACATAGTAATTATGGTTTTCGACTATGCTGAACAAAATGGCTATCTCAAAATTTTGATTCGTTGACTTTGGGAAAAAAATGAGCGTGGGAGGGGGCCTAGATGCCCTCCAATTTTTTTGGTCACTTAAAAAGGGCACTAGAACTTTTCATTTCCGTTAGAATGAGCCCTCTTGCGACATTCTAGGACCATTTGGTCGATACGATAACCCCTGAAAAAAAAAAAAAAAAAAAACAAATAAACACGCACCCGTGATTTGTCTTCTGGCAAAAAATACAAAATTCCACATTTTTGTAGATAGGAGCTTGAAACTTCTACAGTAGGGTTCTCTGATAAGCTGAATTTGATGGTGTGATTTTTGTTAAGATTTTATGACTTTTAGGGGGTGTTTCCCCCTATTTTCTTAAATAAGGCAAATTTTCTCAGGCTCGTAACTTTTGATGGGTAAGACTAAACTTGATGAAACTTATATATTTAAAATCAGCATTAAAATGCGATTCTTTTGGTGTAGCTATTGATATCAAAATTCATTTTTTTAGAGTTTTGGTTACTATTGAGCCGGGTCGCTCCTTACTACAGTTCGTTACCACGAACTGTTTGACTAAAAAGCATAAGAACTTTATTCCGTGTTTTATTTCCAGAATTAATATATAACTCCCCATTAAATGGGTTTCAACACCCTTTAAATCTACGCTCTCTCCTATCTTTTGTTCATCTGTGATAACTATTTTTTATTTGACTCACTTTAGGTTTACTTTGTTTTTATACATTTCGTAGTTTTTAGCGTTGATTTTTAATCAACTCACATTTCTGAGTTTCTTGTTAGAGTTTGTTTATGTTTTTATACTTTTTGTACACAGGACAATAGACAAAGTTTCAGAATGCTTGATTGTACTGGCTCTATATAAGAAAAACAGAAACAGCAGCATCTTATTACAACCAATTTGCAAAAGCTACACAAAAGGTACATGTAGAGTCGATGCTAAACTGCTTAGCTGGATGTTATTACCTATATATGTTATCAGGGCCACCAAAAGCACCTGCTCAAAGTACCTGCCTCCTATTCAGGAGGCGGTATGCTAGATTCCCATTTAACCACGTTGGTATGCATACATCAGTAAGAGCGTCACAACTGAAAAGCAGAACAGTAACGTTGATGCACCATTTACACCAACAATATTAAAACAAATTCACCCTCTAGTTGTATGAGGTTTTTTCTTCATGTGTAAAAAATATGGGAACTAAATACAAGCATTTTATTTTATTTTTTAATGGAAAAAATATTTTTATAATTAAAATAATTTGTTATTAAAAAATTTTTATTAAAAATAAAAATTTTATTAAATAAAAAAATTTATTAAATAAAACCTTTATAAAATTTATTAATAAAATTTTATTAAATAAAAAATTAAAAATATAAATTTTATAAAATAAAAAATTTTATTAAAAAATAATTTTTTAATGGAAAAAAATATTTTATTTTTTAATGGAAGTGCTTGAAAAAAACTACTTTTGAAAAAAGGAGTGGCTATAAGTTATATCACTTTCAAAGAATCGACACTCTATACTTACTAAGCCTCGTGACTGTCATGTTGCTCTTTCCGTCAAATGTTTACAATGCAACAAGCAATAAAGATGCTCCCTTAGTTTCATCACAGAAACAGTTTCACAGATAACCAGATTCACATTTCCTATCAATCAAATGTGACATTTACACACTGACAAGCTCGTAGTAATATGGTTCGAGGGTGGAGGAGGGGGATGGAGTAAATTTATCAAATAGCAAAACAAGGAGGACTATAATAAAATTACCAAGAGATGTGAAAAAATCGTAAAGATTAAAATATCATCTAGGCAGGGGAAAAAGTAATTGTTTTAGGAGGAAGGGAACAAGCACTGATATCTCCAACTCTATATCAGGACTTACAGCATATACCAAATAAACTTTCTTTAATTCTTCTTCCTGGTTTAAAAAAAAGTTAGAATACTACTTCTTTAGCTTCAGAAAAGTTTTGATTTCAAATTAGTTTGCAAAGGCTGACTTCAAATTTTAAAGTGAGGAGAACGGGCATAATGAATTAGGATTCGGCCATAGGACTTTTCCCCAAGGACTTGGGGGCAATGCAATCTTACGGGGCCCATCTTGGCGAACTGCTGAAGCTAACTCGGCGAAATTCATCACACACATGCTTAACCTGTTTATTCAGAACCATCGTCAAAGGAGGATTCCCCTGGTACTTTGGCAATTTTCTAAGAGCAATCAGAGACAATGCAACATTTCGTCCCTTCCCGCATATTCACGAATTGACGTCACTGATCTATAAAAATTTTAAAAGCGGAAGGAAAAGGAGCCTCTTTTGGTTTGGGCGCTGAATGCAAGATATGAATGATTTAAATAAAATCGTACCCATCTTTGTACAAAATAACAGCAATTGGAGTACATAGACATTAAAATTGATTCTGATCAGAATCTGAGGTGTGAAGCATCGACTCTTTAATATGTTTTGAATGAAGTAACCAAACATAATGCCAGTAAATAGACTGTTACCTTTTTATGATCAACCAAAAGAAGCTAGAACCAAGTATTTTTTTCTAAATTGATACCATTCTCGCTTGTTTTCGTTGCCCCATGAACTCTTTCTGGATGAATGGATGAAATTCAGTATTCCACACTGTTTGTAAAAAAAAATAATAATAATAATAAAAACTTTTAATTTCAACCAATCTCCCTAAAAAAAAATCATGTTTATGCTTCTGGTTGAGGGGTTGCCGACATACAAAAATTGTGTACGCAAGGTGACACGTGCAAAGTGCTATGAAAATATTCCAAGCGTGGCGGAAATTTGCCAAGCGTTATGGGAGAACTGAGCCAAGCATGGCAGAACTGTGTGGCATACTGCGCGCCCAGTGACATACAACAGGTGACAAAACTTGGGTGACACCTCGCTTCAGCCTCTTGCATAGTTACCAAAGAGGATTTTGCAATTAGATTAAGAGAAACTGAGACTAAGCCTAATTGTTTTTATAAACATGCAGATATTTTTACTACCAGCTATTGAAGGTTTTCTCCAAGGGTAAGCAGAATCAGATACTCCCCCACCCCCTTTTGAGGCTCAAATTTTCTCAAGGTTGTGAATGATTACCCCAAATCCAAGTACTATTTACCGAATTATTTCTACACCAAACATCGTGAATTGTGAACCAATGAGATTAAATACCAGGGGTGTACTCAGAAGGGAGGCTTTGGTGATACCAAACGAACATAGAATGTCAGTTTCATCTTTTGGAATAAACTCAAAAATTTATTTCAGCTCCTTGATTCTATTCCAGCCACAGTGGCAAAATAAAAGCAAACAAAGAAAATGGAGATAAAATACTGAACCCAAAATCGCAACTCATACACCTCTTATGT
Organism: Artemia franciscana; assembly: GCF_032884065.1. NCBI lineage: Eukaryota > Metazoa > Arthropoda > Branchiopoda > Anostraca > Artemiidae > Artemia > Artemia franciscana. The sequence continues at coordinate 27,544,459 of NC_088879.1, read as the reverse complement.
GCTTGTGTCTCAGTGCGCTCGATTTTTTTTTTTGAATGGTTCAATACTTTTTTGGAAAATTGTAAAACTAATATATTCCGTCATAAAAGACGGACTAGATAGGATGCTTACTTTGGGAAAACTGGCTTAGTCTTAGTTTTTGAAAAAAAAGACAAGCAGATTTAATATGAACGACATCGCATTAATATGCATTTAAAGGGCAACTTACAACATTTTTTCCAGGGGTGACTGTATCGCTTTTGGTATCTATGACGCATACGAAATTATACAAGATCAGCAATGAAACTTAACAGCTAAAGCAACATTCATGAAAAAATGTCTGAGGTTGTGATACATAGAAATGATGCAGCGAAACAAACGACACTGATAATCAAATCGAATCGTAAACGAAAATGATGCAGAACAAAATATGAGGTTAGACGATAAATCAAGCAATGGAATGAAAGAACACGTTATTTTAGCGCTGCTCAAAAAAGAAATAAGTAAAATTAATGCTGAAACTGTCTATAACTTTCCAGGAGAATAAAAATCCTACAAGAGCTAAGATTCTGTGAAGGATAAACGGAAAGGAGGAATAGAAATTCGAACCAAAATTCCCTAACTCAATTGAAATTGCTGATTTGCCACGCCATGACTTAAAATTGAAGAATAACGCGACAATTATGCCAATGCGTGCTTCAAGAATCACATACAATCAAAATGGATTAAGTAGATTCATTTCATACTCTATATTTCACTTTCAAACTATCTTTCCCTGAAACAAGAACTGCAAAAATAGTGTCAACTCAAAAAAAATGATAGAAAAAGGAGGGAGAGACTTTATTTTTTTAAATATAAGGGGGGCAGTTTTGTCGTTTTTATCATTTTTTGTCTGTGAAGATACTAAAAAAAAGATGTATTTCTTCTAGAAGAAATACAAAACAAAGGCAATCTAGGACGGACAATACCTTGTAGGGCTTGGGCAAGAATCCTCCCCCCAAATTGACGCCCCTGAACATCCATGTTTTTTTTATCCAATTAAAGATAGAAAGGAGAATCTTTTAAATTAGCTTAAGTTTGTGAATCAGGTATAAAGCCAATTGGAATAGAATAAAAAGTATCTCTCACAATATTTCAAGAATAAAATTTGAATAAAATTAGCTTTAAACAGTATAAGTTTTATTAAAAATTTTTAAAAGACAATTATTGCACTCATATATCCTTTCAGCATAGCATACTAAAGCCTTAGCATAGACAGCAGGTTATGGATAATGAGGGGGAATCTCCTCAAATACAGAATAATTTCTGTTCATTTCTAGCTTTAAGGTTGCTCTTTACTTTCATCTGAAAAAAAAACTTGTTTCTTGAATTTAATATCAGTAAAACCCTAGTTGTACATAAATAAAGATCTTTAGAATCAAGACTTCAAGTAAGGAGTAACTGTTCCGATAGTAGCCGAAACTCTAAGAATTGGCAGTTTAGAAACAGCTTTCGCATCAAAATAGCAGAATTTGGCTATTTCAACTTTGAAAGTAAAGAGCGATATCATGGTTGCAGTGATAGTAACTTCTCTGGGTTATTATGTCATTTTCTTTCAGAGACGAGCTACTTATCTCACTTACACATTCCATTAATTTACCAAATATCAAAATTAAATACCTTGAAACAGCGTATTGGATAAAACCAAGCTTAGGAAATTTCAGGACTGAGGTTCAATCCCGCCTGTTGCAAATAACATCTTGCAAATACTACTTTCATAATTTTTTTATCTGTCATATTTTCATAGATAAGTTATTAAAAGATTCTCAGTTTAATCCTTTATTTAATTTTAGTCAATCTATTCTTTTACGTAATTCTAAAAGGAAATATTTAGCACTTTGGCCAGTTAGAAGACACGCGACAACGAGGCTGATCAATCGAACAGGAAGCATTCTCAAAGTAATAAAAATTACAATGGAATGAAGGAACGCGTTATTTTAGCGCCACTAAGTAAAATTCATGGTGATATTGCCGATTGCCTCTCAGGGGAATACAAATCCTGTAAAAGCCGTGATTCAGTGAAGGATAAACAAGAAGGAGGAAATGAATTCACTATGGAATCTCTTAATTCAACTGAAATTGGTAGATGGCCCCGCCATGACTTCAAACTGAAGAATAACATGATAATTATGCTAATGCATGAATCGAGAATCGCATATAAACAAGTCTGCCGGGTGCCAAGGACCGAGCGGAAGTGCGTCACCTGGTACTGTATCGTATCTAACATTTTTATCGTATCTAACGATACATAGTATAAAACGATATCTAACGAAGTTAGGTCATATTTACATACTAATTCTCCCTTTGAGGACAGCTCAGCAAACGATGTTTGGCGATTAATTCAAAAGCATTATAATTTTTGCTTTCCATTACCAATATAGCAAAAGCTGTACGAGTCTTAGGATTTCGGCTACACTATTTTTCCCCCATTTTGCTTATTTACTTTTTCTTGTATTTTTTCATTTTGGCTGAGATAAAATCAACGAACTGAAATTGATTTCTTCAGCATTCGAAGAAAATTAAACTAGCCTTCTATGTTTGTTTAGTATCACCATAACGTCCCTTCTGAGTACACCCCTGGTATTGAGTCTCATTCGTCCAAATTTTTAATTTAGTATTTTACGACACTTTTTTCGCCGGTTTTAACCTGAACTGTTCATCTTTCTAATCAAGAAAACAAACAAAAATCTTTGGTTGCTGCCAATCCACTTATGCTTGTTCTACTTTGTTTGGTGCAGAAATAAGTCAGTAGTTAGTACTTGGATTTGTGGTAATTATTCAATCACCCCGATAAATTTCGAGCATCAAAACAGAAGGGGATGGGAGAGAGGTACCCTAACTAACCGCAGAACGTGACCTAGCCATCTCATCTTTTCTACCTTTGAAGAAAACCATCTAGCCATCTCATAAGTAGCTGGTAGTAGAAATATCCGCATGTTCATAATACAAGTAGGCTTAATCTCAGTTTCCCTTAATCTAATTACTAATTCCTCTTCGACCACTATACAAGAGGCTGAGGCGATGGGTTGCCCACTTTACGTCCCTTGATGCACATCACTGAGCGCGCAGTATGCCACACATTTCTGCCATGCTTGCGCAGTTCTCACAACGCTTGGTATATTTTCGCCATAATTGGCACGCGCCACCAAGCACACGCTATTTATGAATGTCGGCAACCCCTAAACCCCTTAAATATTATCAATTTAGAAAACAAAACAACATAATCCTAGCTTTTTTTGGTTGATCATAAAAAGATGACAATCTATTTATTGGCATTTTCTTTGGTTGCTTCATGCAAAATATATTAAAGAGTAAATACTTTATAGCCCAAATTCTGATCGTAATTAACTTCAATGTCTATGTACTCCACTTGCTGTTGTTTTGTACAAAGATGGGTATAAAATTAATTAATCATTCATACCTTGCGTTCATCACACAAACTAAAAGAAAAATTGAATGGGATGGGCTCCTTTCCCTGCCGCTTTTAAAATCTTCATAGGTCAGGGACGTCAGTTCGTGAAAATTCGGCGAGGGGTGGGGGTGAATTTTGTTCCTACAACAAAATTTATGGAAAAATTTGTCATTCCTTTTGATTTTTCTATGAAAATACCAAAGGCAGTTTTCAATGACGATCCCACTTGAGAGAGGGCTCATTTGAACGGAATAAAAATTTATGACCCTTCTTAAGTGACCAAAATGATTGGTGGGCAACTAGCCCCATTCCCAAGCCTGCCTTCCACATTGATATCTGATCCTTGGGGAAAAGGTCTTGTCCTATGGCCGAATCATAATACATTATGCGCATTCCAGTAGAGTTTCTTGCCAAATTACATAAAATCTGAAATTATACATCAAGTCCTTATTTCAACGGTGGGAGGGGAGGTAAAAGTGCTTACAGTTATAGTAGAAATTAGTTCCCTGTACAAAAAATAATATTGAAGTTGACAATAACATATGTCACTACACCAACTTACAACCCCCAAATCAAAACATGCTGATGATGTCTTTCTGACGAGCCCCAACAACAACCTATCGCTATTTCACTTCTTTAAAATCTAAGTCTACTTCTTAGTATTCTACATTTTTTTTTTTTTTTTTTTTTTTTTTTTTTTTTTTTTTTTTTTTTTTTTTTTTTTTTTTTTTTTTTTTTTTTAGCAATTGTTAAGTTATTTATAACAGTCTACTAATTTTTTATTAGTTGCCACTACTTTTATTAAATGGAATATTACTTAGTACTTGGTACTATTTTTTTGTTTGATGTTTGTAATTATTAACTAATATCAGCCAAAGTAAAATCTGCCGTTTGAAATTCTCTGGAAACTGCATTGGTTCTTGGTTGTTTCTCGTGGAAGCTGCATAACCATCTAAGGGCAATTGAAGTGGATGTTTATTATACTATCAGTAAAGGAAGTCATTTTCATCTTTCGGATTCTATTTCTACCATTGTTTTTTTTTTTTTTTTTTTTTTTTTTTTTTTTTTTTTTTTTTTTTTTTTTTTTTTTTTTTGTCAAATCTTAAACCTAAGTTTCTCAAACTTATTAGTTAATATAAGTTAGCGTAAATACTATAAGCGTAATAAGTTACCGTATTTAATTAATATATTTAATATATTAAATAATATAGTATTATTAATTACTATATTAATTAATACAAATTAGCGTGTTGCTCGAGACAAGTACACAAAACTATTAGAAATTTTGAAAACGTAGTCTATTTTGAGTTGGTATGCGAGAAAAAAAAAAAGAAGCAGAAATCTAATGTACGTACAATTACGCATACCATTTTGTGCACACAAGAAATTATACATATATATGGCAGCTACCACAAGTTAAATATTTACATATAAAAAGACGTTTATAGAAGAAAAAGCAAAGTTTACCTGCTTCAGCCAAAGCAGCAGCAACTTCATTCTAAAAAAAAGAAGAAAAATCTTGTAACAAAAACAATTGGTATTAACACATTTATGTTAGGCCAAATTTTAAAAATTGATGCAGTTTATGACAAACAGATAAAAAAAAAATCTGCAGTGAAGGCTAGATATGCTTCTTCTAAAAATGGAGCCAGCAACCCCTAAACTTTATGATTTGGCACGCTGCATGGAAAACTCGTACCTGTGTGTTGAAGCACGTAAGGGACATTGTACCCTAAGATACATCGAGAGTAGTCTAGAAGTAGTGCCCCTGCATCACCCGATTTTTATACCCCTCCCCTTTCCAGCATTGAAAATCATCATTTTACACAACACAACTATGGCGGTGTAGACCTTTGGATAAATAAATCATAGTTTCAACTGAATATAGGCAACAAATTAAACAAACTGAATTTAAAATCAATGATTTCTTTTCCAATGAGCATTACAGAGCCTTCAGTTACATGCAAATACACTAATTCTATTACATTGATAGGCAACAAAATTACAAAGTTTCACAAATACAGTCTAGTTAACCTACTTAATTTATTTAGTCTATTCAATCTATTTAGTTTTGTTTTCCATAGTTTTTATTTTATTTATATTTTCTTTTCTTCTTATTTTTGCTCTTCTCTCTGTGAGTAAGTGATTATTTAAACTTTTGTTTTGTTCTTCTCCCCCTCCTTACAGGCCAATGAGCCTTTAGGGACACAGTTAAATGTAATATTATATGTGTAATTCATGATGAATAAATCTTACCTTAGTGCACAAAACAATCTTTTCTTCCTTACGATTTTATTTTACTTTTAAACAAACTTTTACTTTTACTTTTACTTTACACAAAACAATCTTTTCTTCCTTACAATTTTATTTTACTGTTATACAAACTTTTACTTTACACAAAACAATCTTTTCTTCCTTATAATTTTATTTTACTATTAAAAGTTTCCAATTCTACTTAAGATCAGTCTTTTTTAAAAAATACCTTTAAAACAAAATCATCACAACAAGCATCTTCTAATATACTCACGAGGTAGGTTTAACCTCTGTTTTTCTATTTAATGTACAGCAAATCTATTCTTAACATTACATTTTCAGTTCTATTACGCAAAATTTTCACATTTCATTCAGAACAGCTAGTTCCTGGAAAGCTCATTGTAGTAACTGAAACAAAATAAGAATTGACAAGCTCAAACAAGAATTAGTACAAAGTCTAATAATAGAAACGCTTTTCATGAGCTTCAAGGTAATATTAACAGATTCATGCATGTTGCCAAGCAATTGTTTAATGTTAAATGATAAGACAAGCATTGCAATGGACTATATACCTACTAGTAAAGCTTTAAAAAACTTCAGGAAACATGGAAAAAAATACTATGATAACTATAGCTTTTTGTTTACTTCATATTTTGCTTTAAGGTATTGAGAAAAGTACCGACTAATATAAAAGCAAATTTGGCAAGTTTCAAATTAATGGTTTTTATGGTTTTTCTGATAAGAAAAAGCCTGTAACACTTGCATTTTCCGACTGCAATGATAATACATCAAAACGGCTTTTCATACAGTTTTAATTAACAAATCTATTATTTTACAGAAAAAATTCTGTTATATTTCCATCCAGTTTTTTTTCACCTGGTCATTGAAAAGAAAAAGGAATATGGGGCTCCCAAATTCAAGATACTCTACATCAGGGCCTGCAACATTTTTTTTTTTTTTTTTATCATGGGCCAAAATCACCCAAAATACGAATACTATGAGGAATTTGGGTCAGTGGTCAGTCTTTTAGCGAATGTACTTTGATCAAAAGCAGCGCAAATCCATTACTAGATAATGAGTCATTTTTACTTGTTAATAGATATTGTTGGCAAATCAAATAACAACAAACGGTTGATTCTCAAAGACAACTATACCTTTGAGAAAAAGATATACCTTCTTAATCCGTTTAGTGCCAAAGGTTTTTGCTTTTTTTTTTTGCTGACTTTTCACCCATGTTTTTTTTTTTTTTTGCACCCAGTACTACAAAAACCTCCATGGTAGTCTTTTTCATTAAAAACTGAATTCCTGATTCTTCTATTTTTAAATAATACTTATGGTTGTTTGAGTTTTTGTGTAGCCAGTTCAATCAGATTTCATTTTCACTGTCCTTGGTACTTAACTTAAGCTAAAATTTAGGCTTTCAAAATGCTACAAGTCTGAAATTACGCATGCAGAAGACCCCATTACTTACATAGTTGAGGAGATAAGCTGAAAATTTGTGGGTTGAAGTTTATTTGAAATATAGAGTTTTTTTGGTTCTTTTCGGTGGGGCTAATATTCAGTGGCATCAATCCATGAAAATTTAACGGGAGGGGGGCACATTTTTCAAAATCTAGAGAGGGGCGGGATTTTTTTTGTTTTTCTTCATTTTTTTTCAATTAGGGTACCAGAAAAGTACCAGGTACCAGAATACCCCTAAAAAGGTATTATTATAAATCTAGGGATGCACATGTACCTCCACCCCTCAATTGGCACCGCTGTCAGTTTTACAAGTTCATATCTAAGAATCAAGTATTAGACAAAAAATATATGAATGCCCTCATAGGTTAAATAGGAAGATGAATTTAGGGAATGTGCACCCCCCCCCCTCGGGAGAAACTAACAAGAAATTTTAAATACCAACACCCCCGTCATAAAATGATACATAACGCCAATATCATTCATTTCGAAGGAAAACGGAAGAAAGCTTATCATGCACACAAGAGGAGATTGAAAACGTTCATACTATAAGCACTGAAACTTTAAATTAACCCAACATTGTCCTTTGACAAGCGAATTTTTGCAAGTTAAAAAGTTTATTAAAAGTATTGAATCAAACATTCTTTCCACATTACATCTAATCCTACGAAGTTTAGGGGCACGCATCTCCTTGTGATGGCATCTTCAAATATCTAGTAGTATCGTCAAATAAAACGTTACAAAATCGGAAGTTACAACTATATTAATTGGAAGTAAAATTTGCTTGAAAAACTTTGCAAGTAGCTCCTTGATTTTCGTACTACGGGTTAAATGCTTCATTTAAAACCATAAACGATGTCATTTAAAACTTTTGAATTGTCCCCTGTCATTCCTGAACGGGGTATATGTGCTCCTAATTGTTGACGAATATAACTCAGTTTTAAGTACACGCAATTTTCGAAGACTAGTCTTTTGGTTTCGATGAACATGTCATTCATTTCCAGGCTAATGAAGCCTGCTCTTGTTAAATTCCTATTTTTTATTTTGATTTACTTTAATTAAGATATTATTTAAATTAAAATCAGATACAATAGAAACTATATCTTGCTTTTAAATTTGATAAAGACGTTTCCATATCCCTACCCAATGTGGGTGAATGAATGAGAGCGTGTTAAATTTATTTATTTATATTGGTTCATTTAAAACCCACAAGCAGTACAAAGGAAGAATAGTACAGCATAATGTGGAGTAACAAAAAGGGAAACAAAGAAAATAACAACATAGAAAGAAGACAAAACATAAGAACAAACCAAAACCAACAAATAGCCACTACCAAAACTGTGAAAATTATACGCATGCTCACTAGAACTGTGTATAAGGGGTCAGCTTTGTTACAATAGCAATCACGGGGTCCCTAAGTTTCGAAGTGGCGTTCCTAACATGAAACCGATTCACTATTCCCGTATTACTGAATAGACATGATAAATACATAAGGATAAATACACAAGGAATTTATAGTATTTAAACTAACCTTGACGCAGACAATTTAGATTTATAACTGAAAACATCAAAGAAATCACTAAAATAATTTGACGATGGTAGATAAAACTAGTATAAAGCAGACCAAAACCCGATGGACTAAATAACCCTGCTCGATGTGTAAGTGGGAAGCACTGAAGGACTTAAGAGGCAAAATCCTTGGGTATGTGAATATGATGAGCAGTAGCTGACAAATGTGATTAGGAGTGAATATTATGATCCCTGGAGAATTTAATTAAGGTGAGAATAGAGCAAATTGAAAGTTTTTGATATTACAGACTGGGTTGTATACAAATTTGGACATGCTGATAAACTTTTTCTAGTTTAACTGTTGCTATTGTTTCAATTCCTTCCATGGCGCTGTGGCTTTTCTGCAATACATGTTACATCATATCGACTTGCGTCACCTTGTACATTAGGCATACTTACCTGTGTAGAGTAGATATTACAAGCAGACCAACGAACTTGTGCTCCCATTTCAGCTAATGTTTCTATTAAAACCTAAAAAAAAGTGAAATTAGCGACAATTTCAAAATGAATAATCATACAGTGTTCTAGTTTACCTATTTAGTTTTAAATGACCCTACTTTCTGCTAGTATTTTTAAGCGGCTTGCAAAATTGCTATTCAGGTAAAAAATAAAGGCCAATTACACTAGCTCGGAAGTATAAAGCCACTTTCACATTGAATCATTGATAATGCATACTGGTCTAAGTATGCTCTGTGCCACATTCGCAGCAGCACAATGCAGGGCTTGCATAGGAAAATATAACGATTCACAAGCATTTAATCCTTTAACGTCTAAGAGTGTTGAGCACAAAATCTGCAAATACAGGGAATAATAAGCAAGGAATAGGGAATCAAACAGAGATAATATTTATGAATTAACAACTATTCCTAACTACTGGAAATGGGATATCTGTAGCTTAAAAATATTAAGACGCTGTGGTACAGCGTATATATATATATATATATATATATATATATATATATATATATATATATATATATATATATATATATATATATATATATATATATATATGTATATATATATTCTTTTGTTGCAAAACTACTTGGAATCGATTGGATGGCATTGCCATTACTTGTAGAACTTGGATAAGATGCTAAAAGCCGCACCCAGTTTCCCAGTAATCTTAGAAAAACCGCTAAACTTCTCGCGTTTTGTGCCGGAGATAGAGATATTCAGATTTAATGAAACTTCCATCATTATAAAGTTTGAGTTTTGTTTTTCGATTAAAAAGTGCAAAATTTTCTTTTTATTGTTCAAGAAAGGGCAGCTCATAAAAATAAAAAGAACGAAACAATCTGTCTTAGAATATTTCTATAGGGGGAGGAGGGGGGTCATGTCTTATCTTCTTCAGCTATCCTAGCTGGATTACCGTCCTAGCCACGTGGATTGGTGCGCTTAATTTAGAACCCTTTGTCCGAGAGGGCGAGGGTTCGAATCCTAGTGTTCCCAATTGTATGGTTTAGGATGGGGGTCAGTAGTTTATTTTATGATACTTATTACTATCATTTTGATTTGATTTAATTATACAATCGATTTAATAGGTGAGTAGTAACATAGACTTTCGTAAGACCGCAAACCAGGCCTTTCTTCACTGCAAGAGTGTTGTTTGTTTTATTTAATTAATTGTTATCGTTAAAAAACAAAAGTTTAAGTTTTTACAACTAGTTTTATTAATAAAGATTGACTTTGTCTTACTAGCACATTTTCTTTCATTTCTTATTAGATGATTTTCAAGACCCAAAAAAGAAGAAAAACAAAAAACTGACCCAACAACAACCACATAATTAAATGAGAGTGTAACCTAACATGATACATCAAGCACCAAAAAAAAAAAAAAAAAAAAAAAAAAAAAAAAAAAAAAAAAAAAAAAAAAAAAAAAAAAAAAAAAAAAATCCATAGACTAGCCAAGGACAGGCGAGATCGTCATTAGTGAGCATAAATAAGGAACATATTCCCAAACAGAATTACATACCATGCTAAAAGCATTCGAATCAACGCAAATATAACTAAACCATATATGAATTAATAAGAAAAAAGATCAAAAACAAATAAATGACCACGTCTCACTAAACGTGGATCTTGCCCTGGAATGATATAGTAAGAGGTCCCAAGAAATAAGTCAAAAGAAATGAAATCTGTACAAAGTAAAAACTGAAGCTTTGAATAGATTGGTGTGGAAGAGGAGTGTGCGTAGCTATTCTGGGCTCAGGCGGTTTGGGGTTGCGATTAATTTTAAAAGTTTTCACACCTTCCTGTGCACTATTAGATATTTGATGATTCATCAAAGTGAAATAATATACGAATTGATAACAGTAACTAGAGATTAACCTATGCATTGAAATTCCATTTTTACGCATTTCTTGGGAATTTTCTTTTTGTGGGGCATTTTTGATTTCAGAATCCATTTAAGGGGACATGCCCCTCTAAATGTCCTCCATTTAAAAACTTCAATTAATCATCAAATTAAATTTACATTATCATGCATCTGGCTACTTTTGCAGTTCGATTAACATTGTTTTGCAACATTTCAAGAAGCGAGTCAAAGAAAAACTGGAAAAGAAAATATAAAAACAGGTAGAATTATCATGACAGCAAAGAATCGAATGCAAATATATACCAAATATTTTAGTTTCGTAATCTCAAATTCTTTTTATTCGGGGAAAGAAAGTGTAAAACAAAATTAAAAACTGTAAAAACTGTAAAAAATTAAAAGTAAAACAAAATTTTAAGAAAACTGAGCTTTGTACTCTTTCTTCAATTGTTTTGCTTAAAAATTTGGCACATTTAATTTTATTTTCGCTTGCTCTTCAGCGGATGGACAGTATATTCAATTGCTAGATGATAATTTACGTTTTCCAGTTCAGCAAAGCGGCTGTTGGAACTGTCGATTTACATTCCCAGCATTAAAGTATATGCAGATTAGAAAAACGACAAAAACATTTCCGTGTCGCTTGCTAATGCCCAATAATTTGAAAAAAAATCAATAAAAACCTTCATTAAAACGGAAGGAGTATACGTGCCTAATGCTTCAAGATATAGAAAACACAAACATTTTGAAGTGGAAGAAAACAAGAGCTAAGAGCTCATATGGCACTTGTGACTAGGTCGGAAGAGACAAGATATGACCACTAGCAAAATTCTAAGAATGAATTGATTGTTTTAAAAGGAAAATCAGAGGCTTAATGCCGGTCGGGATTTAAAATAAAAGCTCTGAGTCACGAGGTCCTTCTAAATATCAAAATTCATTAAGATCCGATCACCCACTCGCAAGTTAAAAATACCTCAAATTTTCTAATTTTTCCTCTCCCTTCAGCCCCCCAGATGTTCGAATCGGGGAGAACGCTTTATCAAGTCAATTTGTAGAGCTCCCTGGCACGCCTATCAATTTTCATCGTCCTAGCACGTCCAGAAGCACCTAACTCGCCAAAGCACTGAATCCCACCACCTAACTCCCCCAAAGAGAGCGGATCCAGTCCGGTTACGTCAGTCACGCATCTACAACATTTATAAGCATTTTCCAAGATTTTTGGTTTCCCCCACCAGCTCCCCCCCCCATGTCAACAGATCTGGTCGGGATTTGAAGGAAGAGCTCTGAGATATGTGTTCCTTCTAAATATCAAATTTCATTAAGATTTGGTCACCCGTTCTTAAGTTAAAAATACCTCAATTTTTCTAATTTTTCCCATTTAACAACCCCCAGATCCCCCAAAAAGAACGGATCCGTACCAATTATGTCAATCTCGTATCTATAACTTGTGCTTATTCTTCCCATCAAGTTTCATCCCGATATCTCCACTCTAAGCGTTTTCCAAGATTTCCGGTTTCCAAGATTTCTGTTTCCCCCCTCCAACCCTCTATGTCCCCGGATCCGATTCGAGTTGAAAATGGAGCATCTGAGACATAAGATTCTTCTATATATCATGTTTCATTGAGATACAATCGCCCATTCGTAAGATACCTCGATTTCAAGTTTTCCAAAAATTCCGGCTCCCCCCTCCAACTCCCTTCAATTTCACCGGATCTGGTCGGTATTTAAAATGAGAGTTTTAAAGCACAAGATCCTTCTAGATATCAAATTTCATTAAGATCTGATCACCCATTCGTAAGTTACAAATGCCTCATTTTTCTAATTTTTCCGAATTACTTCCCCCCCAAACTCCAAGAAAGAGAGTGGATCCGGTCCGGTTATGTCACTCATTTATCTTGGACTTGTGCTTATTCTTTCCACCAAGTTTCATCCTGATCTCTCCTCTTTAAGCGTTTTCAAAGATTCCCCCCCCCCCCAATGACACTGGACCCGGTCGGGATAAAAATAAAAAATCAGAGTTTCGAGGTCCTTCTAAATATGAAATTTCATTAAGATACGATCACTCTTTCGCAAGTTAAAAATACCTCATTTTTTCTAATTTTTTAGAATTAACCTTCTCCCCCCCCCAACTCCCCCAAGGAGAGAAGATCCGATCCGGTTATGTCAATCCCGTATCTAGGACTTGTGCTTATTTTCCCACCAAGTTTCATCCCGATCCCTCCACTCTAAGCATTTTCCAAGATTTTAGGTTCCGCCCCCCCCCCCCCAACTTCCCCTTCACCGGATAAGGTCGAGATTTAATATAAGAGCTCTGAGACATGATGTCCTTCCAAACATCAAATTTCATTAAGATCCGATCACTCCTTCTAGTGAAAAATACCTCATTTTTCTAACTATCTAGAATTAACCCTCCCCCCACTCCCCCAAAGAGAGTAGATCGTCCCGGTTATGTCAATCACGTATCTAGGACTTGTGCTAATTTTTCCCACCAAGTTTCATCCCGATCCCTCCACTCTAAGCGTTTTCCAAGATTTTAGGTCCCTCTCAATTCCCCCCAATGTCACCGGATCCAGTCAGGATTTAAAATAAGAGCTCTGAGACACGATATCCTTCTAAACTTCAAATTTCATTAAGATCCGATCACTCTTTCGTAAGTTAAAAATACATCATTTTTTCTTATTTTTCAGAATTAACCCCCCCCCCCCCACCCCAACTCCCCCAAACAGAGCAGATCCGTTCCGGTTATGTCAATAACGTAGCTAGGACTTCCGCTTATTTTTCACACCAAATTTCAGCCCGATCTCTCCACTCTAATCGTTTTCCAAGATTTTAGGTTCCCCCCTCCAACTCCCCCCAATGTCACCGGATCTGGTCGGGATTTAAAATAAGAGCTCTGAGACACGATATCCTTCCAAACATAAAATTTCATTAAGATCCCATCACTTGTTCGTAAGTTAAAAACACCTCATTTTTCTATTTTTTTTCCAATTAACCGGCCCCCCACTCTCCCCCCCCCCCCAGATGGTCAAATCGGGAAAACAACTATTTCTAATTTAATCTGGTCCGGTCCCTGATACGCCTGCCAAGTTTCATCGTCCTAACTTGCCTGGAAGTGCCTGAAGTAGCAAAACCGGGACAGACAGACAGACCGACAGACCGACAGAGTTTGCGATCGCTATATGTCACTTGGTTAATACCGAGTGCCATAAAAACCTTGAATTAAATACAATATATCTAAGAAACCTTGCTGATGATTATATCCTATTTGATCAGAATCTTAGCAGTTGATCCAAAATACTGGAAGCAAAATTCCAAAGAGACAACAGAAATAAGAAACATAATTTTGACCAAATAGAGTAGCAGGTCAAGTTCGAATTAGTGACATGTGAGATATCCTATATCGGACATATAAAAAAAAATCTTTATATAAACATCTTTCAGGTTTAACCACATATCTCCTCATACATAATTCATTATTCCAAGGGGGACTTTTGACCCTTACGCACTCCCAAAATCTCAGGATTTTTTCGTCCTTGAATTTTTTATTTAATTTACCTATTTTCTGCATTTCCCCAGCCTTTTCATTTGTTCCTTTTCATTTGGATTGTATCCTGTTTTAAAGAGAAAAGATTTAAAGGCTCTCAAGTCATCTTATTTTCGTTTCCTCCGATTTTTGTTGTATCTTCCTCCCTGATACAAGAACAGTGATATGGTAAGAAATTTCGGGGCTCCAGATTTATTAAATAAACTTGAAGTGCTACACCAGAAACTATGCGATTCGATACATTTTACTATTAACCCTTTTCATGGTCTTCTAAAATATTTTCTACAGTAATTTAATGCGTTATCGGAAGTTATTTTTTTTTTTTGTGTGTGTGTGTTTGTTTTCTCCGCTGTTTCACGTGGGTCACAAATAAATTATTATTATTATTATTATTGATATTAAGACATTTTTGTTTGTTATTTTTCATTTCGTTATTTCATTTGTGTTTTGTTTGTTATTGATGAGTATTTTTCTAGGACATTTTTAACAGCTCCACATATTCATCAAACAGTTCGTGGTAACGAACTGTAGTAAGGAGCGACCCGGCTCAATAGTAACCAAAACTCAAAAAAATTGAATTTTTATACCAATAGCTACATACAAGAATCGCATTTCAATGCTGATTTTAAATATATAAGTTTCATCAAGTTTAGTCTTACCCATCAAAAGTTACGAGCCTAAGAAAATTTACCTAATTTAAAAAATAGGGGGAAACAACCCCTAAAATTCATAGAATCTTAACGAAAATCACACCATCAGTTTCAGCGTATCAGAGAACCCTATTGTAAAAGTTTCAAGCTCCTATCTACAAGAATGTGGAATTTTTGTATTTTTTGCCAGAAGCCACATCACGGATGCATGTTTATTTGTTTCTTTGTTTTTTTTTCCAGGGGTGATCGTATCGACCCAGTGGTCCTACAATCTTGCGAGAGGGCCCATTCTAACGGTAATGAAAAGTTCTAGTGCCCTTTTTAAGTGACCAACAAAATTGGAGGGCACCTAAGCCCCCTCCCACGCTAATTATTTTCCCAAAGTCACCGGGTCGAAATTCTGGGATAGCCATTTTATTCAACGTAGTCGAAAAACCTTATAACTATATCTTTGGGGACGACTAACCCCCCCCCCCCCAGTCCCCGTGGGAGGGGCTGCAAGTTACAAAATTTGACCAGTGCTTACATGTAGTAATGGTTATTTGGAAGTGTACAGACGTTTTCAGGGGAATTTTAAGGTTAGGAGGGTTAAGGAGACGGGGATATGAGGGGGAACTTCCCTTGGAGGAATTTTTCATGAGGAA
This sequence comes from Artemia franciscana, assembly GCF_032884065.1. NCBI lineage: Eukaryota > Metazoa > Arthropoda > Branchiopoda > Anostraca > Artemiidae > Artemia > Artemia franciscana. Next base: position 27,528,600 of record NC_088879.1, on the reverse strand, counting down.
AGAAAATTTTCATGAAGGGAGCGCAAGATTTTCTAACATTATTTAAGAAGAAACAATGAAATAATAAATATGAATGTTTATTCAACTGAAAGTAAGGAGAAGCATTAAAACTTAAAACGAACAGAAATTATCACGCATATGATGGGCTCACTTTCTCCTAATACCCCGCTCTTTACGCTAAAGTATTTTTAGTAATTTCAACTATTTATTCTACGGCTTTAATGATTCAGGGGTCATTCTTAAGAAATTGGGACAAAATTTAAACTTTAGTGTAAAGTGCGTGGTACTGACGAGGGGGTGAACCCCCTCATAAACGTAATAAAAACATGAGAATACAGAAGTACGTTACGTAAGCTAATTTGTAAATTACGTATAGGCCTATCTTTTACTAATAAAAACATTCGTAAAAAATTAAAAGTTCTAGTTGCCTTTTTAAGTAACCAAAAAATCGGTGGGCAACTAGGCCTCCTCCCCCGCTCCTTATTTTCTCAAACTCATTCGATCAAAACAATGAGAAAGCCATTAAGCCAAAAAAAAATAAATATGCAAATTTCGTTTTAATTATTCATCTGCGGAGAGCCAAAACAAAACATGCATTGATTCAAATACGTTCAGAAATTAAATAAAAAAAACAAGTTTTTTTAACGGAAAGTATGGAGCGGCATTAAAACCTAAAACGAACAGAAATTACTTCGTATATGAAAGGGGCTGCTTCCTCATAAACGCCCCCTCTTTACGCTTAAGTTTTTTACTGTTTTAAAAAGTATAAAAAAAGAGCGTAATAAAAATTCTTCTGAAAACGTCTGTACACTTCCCAATAACCATTACTATGTGTAAACACTGGTCAAAGTTTGTAACTTGTAGCCCCTCTCCCGGGGACTGTGAGGGAGTAAGTCGTCCCCAAAGACATAGTTATTAGGTTTTTCGACTACCCTGAACAAAATGGTTATCTCAGAATTTTGACCCGTTGACTTTGGGAAAAAAAGGAAGGGGGTCTAGGTGCCCTTCAATATTTTTGGTCACTTAAAAAGGGCACTAGAACTTTTAATTTCCGTTATAATGAGCCCTCTTGCAACATTCTAGGGTTGATATGATCACCCCTGGGTTAAAGAAAAAAAAATGACTTTTAGGGGTTGTTTCTTCCTATTTTCTAAAATAAGGCAAATATTCTCAGGCTCGTAACTTTTGATTGGTCTTCAAGACTAAACTTGATGAAACTTATATATTTAAAATCAGCATTAAAATGCGATTCTTTTGATGTATCTATTAGTATCAAAATCCCATTTTTTAAAGATTTTTTTAAAGATTTGCTTCTTTTGTGTTCCTGTGGTGTCAGTTTGATATTTTTGGTAGTCTGTGCCCACAAGCTCACATCTGGGTCAGCAATTAATCAGGTAAAGCAACTCCAGTAAGTGAGGCACTGCACAAACCAGCTGCTCAAAATAATGTTTATTAAACATAGCTATTGTACGTAATAAACACGTCGTAGGAGATTGTACCCTGTTCCAGACTCCATAGTGTACAATGAATTGTTTTAAAGCTCAAACTCCGTACAAACCAGACAATCATATCGTTACTGTTACATCTAAATAATTACCAAAAGTTGTTTGGTAAGCTTGTTTGGTAATAAAGGCTTGTCTGAGTAATGTTTATTGAATTTCTTCTTATGATTTTAATCTAACTTTCCTACAGATATTCCCTTTGAGAACAGCTTAGCAAAGAATTTTGGTAGCTCTTTTAGAAGTTTGAAAATGTCAGGGCGACCTTCAGGCGTGACAGTGATGGTATTCGTGCATAAATATAAAGGCTGGTGACAACACTGGTATTTTGTCTGGATTCAAACAAGCACAAAAAGGAACAAAATCACTGGAACTGGAACCGCATCGCTCTTACTGAATTGTACCAAATACATGTTCATCCTGATCGGATTGCAGTCGCGATAAGAATGAATTGAAAAAGAAACTCACCGCAGTTTGGGCATTTATGTGTGTACACCCAACGACTTTTGCCCCCTTCAGTGGTTTATCCAACGTAGCTCTTTTCCTTAAAGCCATGATGCCAGGCATTTCTGAAAATACTCATATATCAAATAAAAATTGGCATTTTAACTATTAAAATGCTAAGACAGACAATATATCACTAGTGCGAAACGGCTTTACAACTTCTACTTTAATTGTGAAAGCATTCAAAGGGAATCATAAAGATATTTCTATGTTCAAAATCCTGCGCAATATTTTACACAATTAAAATACAAAGATAAAAAAAAAAATATATTACTATTACGAAATGGCTTTAAAACTTCTAATTTAGTTGCGAGAGTATTCAAAGGGAATCATCAAGACAAATCCATGCACAAAATTCTGCACAATATTATGCAAAAAGATCAAATCGTCAGCGTCTTTATAAGGTAGAACACTCCTTTCAAACGAGCTTAATCATTAGGAGCTACACCCTCCTACTAATACCGTAATATTGTACAAGCGGTTATCTCAGATTTACTACTCGCCTGACCTTAGGGTATAAGAATAACTAATACCCAAGTCCAAAACTCGAGGTACAAGTCATTACATTTCGGTGCAATTATCTTAACAGCAGGAGAGGATGTAGGACTCCAAGAAAATTCTCATATGTTGTATTTACTGTGGTTTTTTTGTGTTTATTTGTACTGTAGTTTTCTATAGTAATCTTATATATAGATTGGGGTTTTGACGCTTCTTTTGGGGTTTTGACGCAGTTTGCTTTTTTGCGGTCATTACATTTCGGTACCATTATCAATAATACCAAGAGGGGATCCTGATATGGGGATCCAAGAGGGGACTCCCAAGAGAATCCTGATATTTTATATTTATTGTAGTTTTCTGTAGTGACCTTATAAATCACGACTCCATTGCAGTTTTGACAAGACTTGGACCATATCTCCCCCTCCAAAATAATTTGATGTAAATAAAGGAATCGTACGAATCTCAAGGTTTTGAGGACGGGCTCATTGTAGCAAAATTTTGTTCCGTCATGCGTGCTTGACATAGGGTAAGTTCGAAAGTGTTGAAACCATAGTGGCTTTTGCCTTCCAAGTGCCTGCTTTTAAAACTTGCAGTGATATTCTACCAAGGAAAATAATAAAGGCCCGGTCTGATTACCGAATTCAAGAAAAACCTATCGAAAAGTCAATCATGTGTACAGCAAGCATACCTCAAATATTTAAATGATCCAAAGTGGACTTTTCTAAACCTTCGACGCAGCTTATTGTAAGTATTTTCTTGTTTAAAAAAAAAAAATACAGCATAAATGCTAACAGTTTTTATTTCATCTTGAACAATCCAAAGCGCCACCATATGAGGGGTGCACGCAGCAGCACGGAAATAGGGCTTTGAAAGCTCAAACGTAGGGGGGGGGTATGATGTTCAGAATAGACTCACTATGAAGAAATAAGACTGGAACAGTCCCATAAGATCGAATTTTGGTCACGAGAAAAACCAGAAAAAAAACTTGATTTAGATACACTCTTTTGTCTTTGTCTAAATATTTGTCGAATTTATATTGGACCATTTTACACCATATTTTTAGCAAAAATATCGCCGCAAACGCATCAAAATTGAATATCTTCCAGAAATCAGGCATTTCTTGATAAATAGCCTTAAAACAGAAAAAAAGCATATAAACTGAAAGAAAAAAGAGTATGTTACTGATTTTTGCCACATTTCTCATTTATTTATTTATGTAAGTTAAGGGCACTGCAAAAAAAAACAATTATTTCAATGTTCTGCACATTGCTAGTTTACTCTTTTTTCCTTTTATTTTTCGAAAAAAAATAAAAATTTTCAGTAAAGTAGCAAACCTTGTTTTCAGTAAAGTAGCAAACTTTGCCTGATTTCTTCCAGAAATCAGGCATTTCTTGATAAATAGCCTTAGAATAGAAAAAAAGAATATAAATTGAAAGAAAAAAGAGCATGTCACTGGTTTTTGTCATATTTCTCATTTCTTTTTATCTTTTATGTAAGTTAAGGGCACTACAAACGAATCGACTATTTCAATGTTCTTAACATTGCTAGTTCACTCTTTTTTCTTATTTTTCGAGAGAAAAAAAATGTTCAGTAAAGCAGCAAACCTTGTTCCGCAATTTCTATTTCTTTTCGTCCAACTGGTGCGAGTTGAATATTTTTGACACAAAAATCTGAGCTTCCCTTCGAGTTTTTCTGATCCTTTTCACGAGGTGGGACTTCATCTTCCTCATCAGAGCTACTGCCAGTGTACGAAGCTGAAATCAGACAGAAATATTGTGAGAAAAAGACTTGGTGCAATGTTTGAGTCAGCATACGGAACTTTCTACATTAACTCTACGTTTCTACGGAAATTTCTAAGTTTGAGTTGGCATATGGAGCTTTAATAATGATTTGCTGTTACCATATGTCTTAGAGAGTACGTCACCTTTTTATTTTAGCAGCGTATCAAGAGCATGCATTTATTCAGACATTCTTAGTTTGTCCGTTGAAGATGTCATTCTAATTTTGGTGGAGTGAAGTTCCCTGACCTGCAATCATTTTACCCGCGTTCAACAGAGCTTACAGCAATCAATTGCAAAATTTTTTTGAATAAGCGCAATTGTTCTGCTCTACTGAACATGATTTGAACATAAAATAATTTCTTTCAAAAAAAAAATCTTGCACTATAGAACCTTAGAAACCAACCAAAATGTCGTTACCTTATTTTGACAGGTACATACACAAATAATTTTCTATGTAAAAGGACGAATTACAGTTTATTGATTAAGCAAAATAAGCGAGTAATTAATTGAAATAGGTTTCAATAAGTGCTTTTAATAATTACAATTGCCTACTGATCGCCAAAAATTACGAAAATCTATTGCAAAAAGCTTATGGATCGTAGGATTCATTTCTGATGTTTGCATATTTTTCGGAATATACACGTTTCCCGGAAAAACATTCACATGTTTTTCAGCTCTAAATTCACGTTATAGCATTCTATGATTAAATCTGCTCTATAATGAAAACGCGAAAAGGACATTGCACTGAAAAAAAGAAACAAAGAATTTTGTGGACTCTGTGCTGTCAATTGATTTCATTTTCTTGTGTCAGAACTAGTGCTAGTGGACAATAGAGTTTTAAGTAGTTCTAACCGTGCAACTTGAGTTTTGATCGGGTATGGGTAGGAAGGGGGGACATTCCCTCCTATTTGACATTAATGGACAGTGGAATATTTTTTAGAAGACTGGAAAACTTCATAGCCTCCATTGCAGAAGCTTTGTCGATAGTCTTCAACCAGTCATGTCCTGTCGGTGAAACTTCCTTTTTTCATCTTTTTGAAGTGTGGCTGGGTTTTTTTACGTTTCTTTCTCGGTCATATTATCCTCATATGATCTTGTTTCAGGGATCAATAGTCTATTCTACAAAGTTAAATTGAAACTGCTGCTTCAGAGGATAAAAAGATAACATTAGTGGCAAAATCAAATATTCTAGCGAAAAATTCCAGCAATCAAACATTATATCCAAGTAAAGCAAATACGTTCAGTTTCCTTAGGCTTTGAAAGCTATTTTATGATATAAAGAAAATAATATACATTTTCCTAGAAATGTCTTAATATAATCATTCTAGTAATATGACTGCGACTGCATGAAAGTCTTTTTCCCATCTCCAGAGAAATTCTTATGACATGACATGAGTCTAAATCCATTTAAAATTGAAAAATATTTCTGATCCAGCTTTTTTGAACAATTTTGGTTTTTGTTTACTTCTTTTTTTTTCTTCTTTTTTTTGTTTGTCAAAAAGCATTAAGCCAGAAATATATTAGAGTGACGAAAAAAGAACGGTCTCCACTTGTGTTTTTAGGGCTACATCCTTATCAGTCACTTATCTCCCTTATACCGCGGGATATAGTAGAATTAATGTCAGTGAATCTAAATAGGGTTCAACTGGATATTTGGTCAAATACATGCTGTTTCAAACACAACTATGAGACATGCTCGTCCAAGTAGATCAAGCACGATAACACGGATCAGTTTGGCTGTGCGAAACCAGAGAGAAAAATTCAGAAACAGATTGAACATTTTGAAAAGCAAGAGGCCATAGGGAGTCTCATTCCATCCATAGAAAGTACTGTAAGCCCCAAAGGACGACCCAGTAAGCGTTTAGTTAATTTGGTCGAGGCACAAGGGGAGTCCGTCCTTAAGTATACCATTTAAGATTTGCGAGAGCGTAAAAGTGATGTTCAATTATAATAATGTTCCGCATCGAGCAAGGCAGAATAGGCTTTCGCAGCTGAAACCTTTTTCGACATTGGGTGATATGGATTATCAGTCTCGAGAGGGCTTCTGACACTGGTACCCCGATTCCCAGACTTTGGCTTGCCAGGTTTTTACCTTAGGAGCTATCTCAAGAAAAAAAAGTGCCCGCAGAGTCTGAGGATCAATGTTACTCGCAAGGACCAAATCAATGTTACATCAAAGGAAGGACCATAGCTATGTATCAGTCATTGGGTAAGAAAGTCATGAAAATGATGCACCACGCCTCAAAAAATACAAAAAGTTAAATTGGGGTCATTTCGAGCATAGGCTCAGGAATTTATAAGAGAGGCCTAAGATTCTCAAATTTCAAATACGATCACTCAAACACAATGAACCATTTATCACCAAATTTCATTCAATTCTGACGCATCAACACAGAAAAAACTCTTTAAATTTTGAGGCACATTTTATCTTTTCATCATCTACGTATGATATCTTTAATATGAGGTTATATAACATGAACTGAAATAATCACCACCAAAAAAAGAAGTGATATTTCAACCAGAGAGCATAGACAAAAAAAAACAAAAAAAAAACAATCATAATAGACCAGTTATAAGACAGAAAATATCTGAAAACTGAAATGCTAAATGATAGTTCAAAAATCATTTGACAAAAACAATTCGCGACCTTTTATTGAATAAAACACTTATTAAGTTTTTTTTTATTTTACGTGCACCAGCGATTCCACGAGGAAATACTTAAGCGTCAGATAGAAATTCCGCAGAAAACCTTTTTTGTGGATTCTAATTTACAGCTAAAATTGACAAGACGCTAAAAACTGGTTTATAACGGTTAGTATTTTTATGAGTAGACCCACAAAAATAAGTCAAAACCCACACCGCATAGACCTACTGCCTCCAGCTAATAGCGCTACAGGTATTTTAAAGTTAAAACCAAAATTTAAAGATGATGCATTACATTTGAAAATAATTTCTACAAAGAGAAGACCCCCACAGAGATTTAGGCTTAATAGAAATAAGTTTTGCTCATATTCAATAGAAAATTCATCTTGCGTAAAACTGCCACAGTGATTTTCTGACGCTTTGCCTGAAATGACAGTGATTTTCAATTTTATAATTAGAAAGGTATTTTATGACATTGTTGGTACTTGTCTATTATATAAAACACACTCGAGAAGTGAAGTTTGGTTAATACTAATAAAACAAAAAAATGATGAAAATAGAATACTTTATTAGCCAAATTGTGAAAATTACAACTGGGAAATATGCTCCCAAAAAGCTGTGTTACACTTCCAAAAGGTTGCTTCTCGAAAGAGTACAAAGTCGTGGTGTGTCCATTGACGCACTGTTTGGCTTGGGCAACAACCCCTTATCCTGGAAAAATATAATTGCCTGTTTTTCGGTCCTTGGCAAATCCCAAATCTTAAATTGAACATCCATGGCGAGGCACTATATTCTATTAACTGACAAAGCAAACTAAGCAGTGTCCTTAAGAATCACGTTAATAATGAACTAAAATGGACTAGGTCAAAAATCGCGTTAATAATGAACTTTTCTTTGTCTTTGAGACGGTCAGTCGACGCTGAAGCTCCCAATTTGGTAATTCACAAATAACCTTCACAATTTTTCTAATAGAGCATCTATTTTCATCACATTTTATTTTCACCAAACTTCACTTCTCGTGTATTTTATATAATAGAGAAGTACCGAAGTTTTTTGGAAAGATTGAGAACACACTCCCCCAACTGAAAAAGAAAATTATATCGATTGCTTCCAGTTCCTAAGATATTTAGAAGTTTAATATGGATAATTTCATGGGCCATCACGGACCCATGCGCAAAGACAGAGCCAAGGAGATGTGCTCTGCTTCAATAGGTCACAAAACTCTTCAGCGGAAAAGATATGAGCTTGCGTAACTGTATAAGTATACAATATATATATATACTAGCTGTTGGGGTGGCGCTTCGCGCCACCCCAACACCTAGTTGGTGGGGGCGCTTCGCGCCCCCCCCAAGCCCCCCCGCGCGCGTAAGTCGTTACGCGCCATAATAGTTACGCGCCATTGTAGTTGTGTCCCTATGTCCCACCTGTGAATATAGATAGATATATATATATATGGTTTTAACTACGTAAAACTTGCGAATATACAACATTCTTTGCTGTCCCATTGTCTTTGCATATAAATAGATTGTCAGGTTTACCGACTCTTGAACATGCAACATATAATGGTCCATGGGAAAACAATCTGTATTCAGATCTATACCTCATGATTCTAATGATTGCCCTTGAGCTTTGTTGATGGTGATTGCTAATCGACCATTCCCTGTCCCGGTGTCCCGGTCGTCATTTACATCCCCCTGTTTCCTCCGGTGTCCCCGTTGTAGTTGTGTCCCTGTGTCCCGGTCGTCATTTATATTCCCTGTGTCCCGGTCGTCATTTGTATCCCGGTGTCCCGGTCTGTATATACATTCGTTTTTTAGTTTTGTTTTTCTCCTTTATTTTTTTCCTTTTTTTTCTTTTTTAGTTTATTTAGATTTTTAGATTTTTTAGTTTTTTTATTAGTTTTTAGTTTTTTTTTCTTTTTAGTTTTTTTGTAGTTTTTACCTTCTTTTTAGTTTTGTTAATTTTTTTTTTACTTATGTCCTGGTCGTCATTTATACTCCCTATGTCCCGGTGCTTTGTTGATTGCTAATCGAACATTCCTTTTGTCCTGGTCGCTTTCTCTTTGAGTGTCGTCATTTATTTTTTTATTTTTTAGTTCTTTTAGTTTTTACCTTTTTTAGTTTTTTTTAGTTTTTTAGATGAAAATTTTTTTTAGTTTTTTCCTTTTTTTCTTTTTAGTTTTTATTGGTTTTTACCTTTATGTTAGCTTATTTTTCAGTTTTTTCCTTTTTTTTTAGTTTTTTTTTATTTTTTATTTTTTTTAGTTTTTTACCTTTTTTTAGTTTTTTTAGTTTTTTTAGTTTTTTTAGTTTTTTAGCTTTTTTACTTTTTTTATTAGTTTTTAGTTTTTTTGTAGTTTTTGCCTTTTTTTAGTTTTTTCAGTTTTTTTTTTAGTTTTTTATTGGTTTTTACCTTTATTTTAGCTTATTTTTCAGTTTTTTCCTTTTTTTTAGTTTTTTTTAGTTTTTAGTTTTTTTAGTTTTTTACCTTTTTTTAGTTTTTTTAGTTTTTTTAGTTTTTTAGCTTTTTTATTTTTTTTATTAGTTTTTAGTTTTTTTTGTAGTTTTTGCCTTTTTTTTAGTTTTTTTAGTTTTTTAGCTTTTTTATTAGTTTTTAGTTTTTTTTGTAGTTTTTGCCTTTTTTTAGTTTGACAACTTATTTTTATATATATAGATAGTTTTTTTTTTTACTTATGTCCTGGTCGTCATTTATACTCCCTGTGTCCCGGTGCTTTGTTGATTGCTAATCGAACATTCCTTTTGTCCTGGTCGCTTTCTCTTTGAGTGTCGTCATTTATTAGTTTTTTCCTTTTTTTCTTTTTAGTTTTTTATTGGTTTTTACCTTTATTTTAGCTTATTTTTCAGTTTTTTCCTTTTTTTAGTTTTTTTTTATTTTTTATTTTTTTTAGTTTTTTACCTTTTTTTAGTTTTTTTAGTTTTTTTAGTTTTTTAGCTTTTTTACTTTTTTTATTAGTTTTTAGTTTTTTTTTGTAGTTTTTGCCTTTTTTTAGCTTTTTCAGTTTTTTTTTTAGTTTTTTATTGGTTTTTACCTTTATAGTTTTTTTAGTTTTTTAGCTTTTTTATTTTTTTTATTAGTTTTTAGTTTTTTTTGTAGTTTTTGCCTTTTTTTAGTTTTTTCAGTTTTGACGTCACCTGATCCAGTTTTTTCAGGTGACGTCACCTGACACATCCATCCACACATCCACAGACAGACAGACAACTTATTTTTATATATATAGATATATATATATATATATATATATATATATATATATATATATATATATATATATATATATATATATTTATATATATATATATACTGTAACTGCTCTTTAAAGATAATCTTAAGTTTGTCCGCTCTCCTCCAAAATGTATACTACATAAAGTAACTTACGCCTTTTAAATTATAACCAGGTTTATCTAAGAAATAAAGGAAGAAGTGAAATTGTGAAAGTGACGACAGATTACGTTAAGTTTTACTTAAAAAGATTTCATGGAACTGATTTAAAAGTGGTCAGCCCAACACGAACTGACAACAATAATATTTCATCAAGAAGAAAAAGACAATGAAACATGGAAGAGCAAAATCACTTTCGCAATAGTGATTTTGTCCCTTCATTGTTTATAGTTGATCTATAGTAGAGGTGACAGTGAGACTATGAAAAGCTTACGAAAAATGTCGAAAGACCCTCTGACAAATTTAATAAATCATTACTGGAAAAATTCGACTAACGAGGCTAATTTATTTTACAAGAAAATTGTTTATACTAAATTTGAATATTCATAAATATTGAGTCATGCCAATGTAAAAAAAAAAATAAAATAAAATTAGTCCAAAAGTATTCTTTAAAATCATCAGGGGCCAAAAAAGAATTTTTAAACTTTGCGACAAACCGACGTGGTAGAACAGCAATAACAGAAAGAACCTAATTCATATGGCACATCCATATTAGGAATATCTGGAAAACGAAGACCTTATTCCCATCTCAAGCTTTACCTTTTCAACAACAACACCCTACATGTTCTCCCGTAAGCAGCTGATGCCTGGAATTTGAACTAAGAACAGAAGAAGGTTTTTCCATTCATAAGACCATGTTTTCTTGGCAGATGTTAGGTAACCCATGGACCCAGAAGGTCACAGACAAATGAATCAGGGAAATCACACCTCCATAATGCCTTATCGACTCTACCATATGTATTTCTGGGATAGAGGAACAAGTCTACAAATTTTTTTTACAACAACGATTCTAAAGGCTTGAGGAATGATAAATATCCACTTTCCTCCCCTTCAAAAGAAAAACATGTACATGCGTTATAAGAGAGGGCAGAAGGAATATCTTGGGCGTGTTGTACACACAGGTGACTCTAAAAACAAAAAGGCAACTTTCCAAAAGAGCCCAAAAGGCAAACCTCGGAAACGACTGACAACAAATGAAGCCAACGACATTCTTTACCTAAATACTCAATACTCATTTAAATATACACCAGGGCATTTTCTACTCATTTATTTACTTCAAAATGTGACAACTTGAAACTCAATTTTTCGTTCAATATGTTCTATTTTAATGATCAATCTTTCTATAGACACAACATTTGACTATACTAGTAGTTGACTTACTACAAACGGCAATAGCATTTTGCATCACATTCTAAGCGTTCTGTAATATTTTTCAGCAGTTACAAGTGTCTTCAACTGTTTCCATAAATTTCTGGGCTAGAAATCTTTAATTTTACATGGAAACTGAAATATACTGCATACAAAAAATATTCACAGTTTGGACTGACACATTTTGGGAACGAGAGGGTGAGTCGGTATATACAAACAAAGCTTGGAAATCAAACATATCATCTAAAAGTACGAAGTGTTAAAGTAAGAAAAGAAAAAAAAAATATAAACAGAAAGTTTATTCAGTTTCATTTGTAATAAATATGCAAGTCACGTTAAAATGGACACAATACCTTTTCATAAAAAACTCTCCATTAATTGTCTCGTCACTTTATACCCAAGGGTTAAGAACTATGTTGTTCTGTACAATATTGAGGCACGGAGATGGAGTGGGAATAGGCTAAGAAGCAAGGAAAAGAGAAGGGGTCAAATAGGAAGTTTGACCAAAAAAAAATCAATTTCAACTGCGTTTTACCAGATCATAGTCTATCTAGCCGCATAGGAAATACTGAAAATATCCGAATTTTATGCTTCATCATTTATAATGAAAAACTTTGACAGAATTTGACTTTCCTCGAAGAAAAGGCAACGCTTAACTACATCACATTAAGCAATAACAGCTTAGTAAACGTAGCATGCATAATATAAGAAATATCAGACGCTCACAAGAAGAAGAAGATGAAATCACAGACGATCGACGATCACTTTTTTTATTAGCTGTACTGCCAACACTAGTACGTCTTTTGTATCGTTCCCCACGATATAACCGATCACCTTTCTATAAAAACAAATTCCGTAAGGTTTAGGCATAAGAATAAAACGACATAACACAATAAAACTCCGTAAATAATTTGTATATTGATACACTAGAACTAGATATATACCGTATCTGAAGTCTTCTGATCATGAAATAGTAACTCGACGTTAAGGTTGCGCGAAGTCTGTGATTTAAGTTACAAACAAGAACCGAATTTCCTGCTTAATGACACAAAAATTATTTTAGTTGTTTAAATATTTAGTTCAGTCTGAAGTTTTTTAATTTTATACTGAGATTTCTCAGTGAAATAAAAAATGGCAACAAAACTGGATGATAACTGCTGTGCCATATCACCACATATCCAGGAGCATAAATTGGAAAGGGGGCAATTTCCCCACTAGATTTCGAAGAATACCTTGTTTTGATATTTTCATTAAAAAAAAAACAAACACACACGACAAAAACTCCCCCAAAGATTTTGGAAAACATTTTTTTTTGCATCTCCAAATTTGACATGTTTTAAACAAAAAATCCTTCCCCCCCTACAATTTGGTGAATTGGTTTGGTTAGAGCTTATAGCTCTGACCAAGATTATAAGTGGTTTGTAACTACGGTGATATACGTCGATCTTTGTAATTCAAAAAAAGAAAAATTGACCTCCATTCATGATATTATGCCACAAATATACATCCCTGAAACCCTATCGCTGTACAGTGAACTGATCACACGTAATTGGTCATACACGGCCCAGGGATCCATCCCTGCTACAGCAAGGTTGGGCGACAGGCTTGCTACTTGTCCCTGTAAAAAAGAGCCACGACCTGAAACATTGATTCAACACCCTATGCACCAGTAATGACTCTGGAGGATCCTTATCCTTTTTATATAGACTTGAAATGTTACATCTATAACAAAAGCATAGAAGTGATGATGATTTTGCAACTAAAGATAATGAATTTATATGATGGCTAGGGCAATACCTGCAATCTAGTCTAGTAAAGAGAAAACCACAGCTCATAGTAACCGACAATTAAACAGCGCGTTTCTAAGTAAATTTTCAGCTGTAAAAAAATCTGCGCCTGATTGATCCAGTGATGGTAACTATTACCATGTTAAACTTGGAAGTGAAAAGTAATGGAGAAAACATATTTATGAGGATTTCGAAGAGCTTGAAAACCTTCAAAACAGTGGCAGACAGAAATAAAAGGGCATACCATTGAAATTTTCACTCCAAGAACCTTTAAACGAAGATTTTATCCTAACACCCCACCCCCAACCCTTAGAAACGCGAGAAAATTATGCCTTAGCCTCTGTATCACTAACGTGTCCTTTTTAACTTTTTCTGACACAAATTGGGGGGGGGGACATTATAGAAATCGGTTAGGGGCTCATTTGAAAGCCAGTGATATTTCAATAAGACGTGCTTTCTTATTTTTTATAAATTCAGCTGGGCACCAGTAAAGTATTTTACGTTACGATAAAAGTTTTTTTTTACGATTAAAAACGCATTTCTTGGTTTCGTTTCCCATGTTTTTTTTTTATATAGAGTGATCCAGTAGGCAATTATAATTAGTTTGTAAGTCTTAGTAAAAGAACAAAAACTTCGAAAAAGTAGTTCGCTCTTCAATATGTTGAAGAAAAAAGTTTTCTCAGCTTAGAAAAACACAAAGGCTTCATCGTCTTAAAAATAACTTACTGTCATTTTCATTTTCCTTTCAAATCCATCTCTTTCAAATGTGTTCAAAAAGCAATGGACTAAAAAAACCTTTCCATAGAAGCGGTTTCATCATAGTTTTAAGTAAAGCACGAATGACATTATAGCTTCTGGGGGAGGGAGGGATGACAGCAACTTTATAATTGTGATTTTTTGCTCGTTTAAGATTTGAAATCTTATTTAAAGTAAATTCTGCTCGCTTTAAATTTCGAATCCACCATTTTCTTTTAACAGAAAAACTTGGTTTTTTGTGAGGGCTTATTGCAGCAATGCTAAACTATGTCATTATCCTGATAAATTACCCAATACTACAAAAATAACTTAGTTTTTTCTCAATGACTGGAAATAAAATATACCCCCCCCCCCCAAAAAAAAAGAAATCAAAACAACGTACGTTTAAATCTCACTTGATGTTTCATGGTACCATTTTCCACACTAAACCGCGAAGATGTTATTTAAGAAACATGATGTTACTTAATGAACTGAAGCACGTGATGCTTCTAGCAACCAGTTTCTCATCATAGCTAGCTTAATTTAACTAACAAATATCTTTGATTATAACGAATGATTTTGACTCCATGAATGCCTGACAGCATTGTCAATGTTCCAATGCACAGATAAACACAGAATGCACGAAAATTGGGCTAAAATACAGTTTTGAATGGCAGTCAAACTTATATTTTGCTTTCCCCTCAACGTTTGAATTGATAATTGTCTTGTTTACTAAAGTATAATTTTCAATCCATGAATGTCTGACTATAATACCATTCAGTTTCATCTAATTTCTGCATCATATATTCCCAAAATTGTTAGCTCATCTATCTTGTTATTAGGCAAAAACCGGCAATCACCCCGCTTAAGCCATATTTGTCCAAGATCCAAAGGAAAAAAAGCAAAATAACTGGATCCCCTCAGACGGCAGTAGAACGCACATTGGGAAGCGATGGTCTATATACTCCCATTAAACTTAGCTTACACTAGATATCTACTGCTTCTACTACTACTACTACTACTACTAACAACTCACTGCAGTGCCAAGCCGCCCGAGGCCAACACATCTACGCACGCTCCTCCTCCATTCCAATCTATTCATTCTCCCCCTTAGACTCTCCCGGAAGTTCCCATTTCCCTTAAATCTATCCTTACGATATCTTCCCACCCCAACCCGAGACGACCTGCTTTTCATTTGACCCTAGACGGTTGGCGTTGGCCAGAAAGGACAATCCTTAGAAATCTTTCATCCTTCATTTGTAGAACGTCTGTGATGTCTGTATACTTCTCAATATCAAATACTATATGTAAACAATGGGTAAGTTTCGAAACTTACAGCCTTTTCCCCAGGGCCTGCAGAGAGGGGGGGGGGGTGGAGTCATGTTATCCCCAAAGCCATATTTATTGAGCAATTCAGTTATGCTGAACAAAACAGCAATCTCAATTTTGATCGGACAACTTTGAGGAACAAAGGCGTGGGAGGAGGGGCTAGATGCTATCCAATCTTTTTGGTTACTTAAAAAGAGCACTAGAACTTTCAATTCCCGATAAAAATAAGCCTTCTCCTAGAATCTTCTAGGATAACTGGTTCGATACGATCACTCCGGAAAAAAATAAAATAAAATAAACTGGCATCCGCCATCTTTCTTCAGGCGAAAAATGCAAAATTCCTTATTTTTATATATAGGAGCTTGAAACCTCCACGGTAGAGTTCTCTGATGCGGTGAATCTGGTGGTGTGGTTTTCATTAAGATCACTAAGCGTTTTGCGGGTTTTCCCCTTTTTTCAAAAATTAGAACAAATTTTCTCAGGCCAGTAGGATTAGCCCTATTGTTATCAAAACTCTGTTTTTTAGATTTTCTATTACTATTGAGAAGTGTCACTCCTTACTTACACTTGCAGGCTGTTTCAACGAACTCTTTTATATCTAATTTTTGTATCTTGTTATTTCGCAGCGCTTATTTTATGATTTATTTGTTGGGTTACGATTTTGTAATTGACTTTTTACAAGCTTGCATGCAGGATTTTCTTTCAGGAGTGGGATTACGTTTGAAGAAATGACTACTAAAAATAGGCAAATTATATAGAAAATATAGTAGTTTATAGAAAGTCATAACATTATCAGACTTCGGGGAATAGCAAGCTCGAAGACACCCCCACGCCCTTGCCTACCCTATTTGCTTTTTAAATAGTTATCATCATTGCTAGTTAGTATAGTTTATCATTTATAATAGCAAGATAGACTTATCTTAAATATTTAAACAGGTGATAAAATGCTAACAACTAAAGGCAAAAACCTTTCCAAGTCCGTAATCTTTCGAACAAAAAAAAATTACATACTATAAACTAGATAGGATTAATTTATTACTACATTTGAATAAATAACTACATTTGACTAATTAATTGTAATAATGATTTGGAGCGCAAATCCTAGAAGGATAATTCTGTTCCTGGAAATTTCATCTCCTTTTTGCTTGATCTAGACTCGGAAAATACTGTATATTTAGACAGTATTTGTGCTCGTTTCAGGGGTTCTAAAATATTTCTACATTGCAGTTCTACAATTCAAGAATTTACTTTTCTATTGATTTTTTCTTTGCTTAGCTAACCATTCCCACTAAAATTTCTAAAATTTTCTTCTTTATAAGTTTTACCAGAAAATTGCTGAAACAGAAAATACACAATGAATTTTTAACAAATCCAATTTACTCCTCGAAATCAGCTTCTTTGGATAATTCCAGAGCACGTATATAGCCTACATAGATAATGAAATATCTACTAAACGTTAACGAGTGGCTATTCACTATAGAAAATGTTTTAAAGAGAATTTATAATGAATCATTGACCAAACTGACTTGATGTGAGCTATGTTTCCACACAATTACGTTTATTTTCTCCCTTTAGTCCCAAATAGAAATCTAACCGCAAAAGAGTTTCCTTCATTTCTTCAGTCTCAGAACTACAGTCTCTAACTTGATTTGGCAGCAAAACAAAAACTGTCCGAGAATTTCTTTCTCTCATTTCCCTTTTTCATTGATCTGCATAAGAATCCCACATGAGAAGCTAAAAAACGTCATAGCATCACAACATTTCCTAACTTCAACGTTCTAGTAAGCGAAAAAAGGGAATCATGGAAAGCTGAATCAATAGAAGTTTCGATTGTGAATTAGATAAACTATAAAAAAAATCTAGAACATAACGTAAATCGTGTCCCTGTGTCCCGGTCGTCATTTATATTCCCTGTGTCCCGGTAATTATTTGTGTCCTGGTGTCCCAGTCTGTAATTTCTCTTTGAGTGTCCCGTTCGTTATTTATATTCCCTGTGTCTCGGTGTCCCGGTCGTCATTTGTGTCCCGGTGTCCCGGTCTGTAATTTCGTCAGTCGACAAACATGACGTCCGTCGACAAACAACTTCATGACGGTAAAATGCTCAATCCTTATAACGACGTCAGTCGACAAACATGACGTCAGTCATGTTTGTGGCACTTTGCGCCACTCCAACACCTGGTTGGTGGGGCCGCTACGTGCCCCCAAGCACCCCCCGCGCATAAGTCGTTACGCGCCATATTAGTTACACGCAATTGTAGTTGTGTCCCATAGATATGTATATATGTATATATATATATATATATATGTGATATAGTGTGTATAGATATATAATAGATATAGTATATATATATATATATATATATATATATATATATATATATATATATATATATATATATATATATATATATATATATATATATATATATATATATATATATATATATATATATATATCTATATATATAAAAATAAGTTGTCTGTCTGTGGATGTGTGGATGAGTCAGGTGACGTCACCTGAAAAAACTGGATCAGGTGACGTCAAAACTGAAAAAACTAAAAAAAGGCAAAAACTACAAAAAAAACTAAAAACTAATAAAAAAAAATAAAAAAGCTAAAAAACTAAAAAAACTATAAAGGTAAAAACCAATAAAAAACTAAAAAAAAACTGAAAAAACTAAAATGTGTGGATGAGTCAGGTGACGTCACCTGAAAAAACTGGATCAGGTGACGTCAAACTGAAAAAACTAAAAAAAGGCAAAAACTACAAAAAAAAACTAAAAACTAATAAAAAAAAATAAAAAAGCTAAAAACTAAAAAAACTATAAAGGTAAAAACCAATAAAAAACTAAAAAAAAACTGAAAAAACTAAAAAAAGGCAAAAACTACAAAAAAAAACTAAAAACTAATAAAAAAAGTAAAAAAGCTAAAAACTAAAAAAACTAAAAAAACTAAAAAAAGGTAAAAAACTAAAAAAAATAAAAAATAAAAAAAACTAAAAAAAAGGAAAAAACTGAAAAATAAGCTAAAATAAAGGTAAAAACCAATAAAAACTAAAAAGAAAAAAAGGAAAAAACTAATAAATGACGACACTCAAAGAGAAAGCGACCAGGACAAAAGGAATGTTCGATTAGCAATCAACAAAGCACCGGGACACAGGGAGTAATAAATGACGACCAGGACATAAGTAAAAAAAAAAAAAACTATCTATATATATAAAAATAAGTTGTCAAACTAAAAAAAGGCAAAAACTACAAAAAAAAACTAAAAACTAATAAAAAAGCTAAAAAACTAAAAAAACTAAAAAAAGGCAAAAACTACAAAAAAAACTAAAAACTAATAAAAAAAATAAAAAAGCTAAAAAACTAAAAAAACTAAAAAAACTAAAAAAGGTAAAAAACTAAAAAAACTAAAAACTAAAAAAAACTAAAAAAAAGGAAAAAACTGAAAAATAAGCTAAAATAAAGGTAAAAACCAATAAAAAACTAAAAAAAAAACTGAAAAAACTAAAAAAAGGCAAAAACTACAAAAAACTAAAAACTAATAAAAAAAGTAAAAAAGCTAAAAAACTAAAAAAACTAAAAAAACTAAAAAAACTAAAAAAAGGTAAAAAACTAAAAAAAATAAAAAATAAAAAAAAACTAAAAAAAAAGGAAAAAACTGAAAAATAAGCTAACATAAAGGTAAAAACCAATAAAAACTAAAAAGAAAAAAAGGAAAAAACTAAAAAAAAATTTCATCTAAAAAACTAAAAAAAACTAAAAAGGTAAAAACTAAAAGAACTAAAAAAGAAAAAAATAAATGACGACACTCAAAGAGAAAGCGACCAGGACAAAAGGAATGTTCGATTAGCAATCAACAAAGCACCGGGACATAGGGAGTATAAATGACGACCAGGACATAAGTAAAAAAAAAATTACAAAACTAAAAAGAAGGTAAAAACTACAAAAAAACTAAAAAGAAAAAAAAACTAAAAACTAATAAAAAAACTAGAAAATCTAAAAATCTAAATAAACTAAAAAAGAAAAAAAAAGGAAAAAAATAAAGGAGAAAAACAAAACTAAAAAACGAATGTATATACAGACCGGTACACCGGGATACAAATGACGACCGGGACACAGGGAATATAAATGACGACCGGGACACAGGGACACAACTACAACGGGGACACCGGGGGAAACAGGGGGATGGATATAAATGACGACCGGGACAAAAAAACTAAAAAGAAAAAAAAACTAAAAACTAATAAAAAAACTAAAAAATCTAAAAATCTAAATAAGCTAAAAAAGAAAAAAAAAAGGAAAAAAATAAAGGAGAAAAACAAAACTAAAAAACGAATGTATATACAGACCGGGACACCGGGATACAAATGACGACCGGGACACAGGGAATATAAATGACGACCGGGACACAGGGACACAACTACAACGGGGACACCGGGAGGAAACAGGGGGATGTAAATGACGACCGGGACACCGGGACAGGGAATGGTCGATTAGCAATAACCATCAACAAAGCTCAAGGGCAATCATTAGAATCATGAGGTATAGATCTGAATACAGATTGTTTTCCCATGGACCATTATATGTTGCATGTTCAAGAGTCGGTAAACCTGACAATCTATTTATATGCAAAGACAATGGGACAGCAAAGAATGTTGTATATTCGCAAGTTTTACGTAGTTAAAACCATATATATATATATCTATCTATATTCACAGGTGGGACATAGGGACACAACTACAATGGCGCGTAACTATTATGGCGCGTAACGACTTACGCGCGCGGGGGGGCTTGGGGGGGGCGCGAAGCGCCCCCACCAACTAGGTGTTGGGGTGGCACTTCGCGCCATATATATATATATATATATATATATATATATATATATATATATATATATATATATATATATATATATATATATATATATATATATATATATATATATATATATATATATATATCTATATATATAAAAATAAGTTGTCTGTCTGTCTGTCTGTGGATGGATCAGGTGACGTCACCTGAAAAAACTGGATCAGGTGACGTCAAAACTGAAAAAACTAAAAAAAGGCAAAAACTACAAAAAAAACTAAAAACTAATAAAAAAAAAAGCTAAAAAACTAAAAAAACTAAAAAAAGGCAAAAACTACAAAAAAAACTAAAAACTAATAAAAAAGCTAAAAAACTAAAAAAACTAAAAAAAGGCAAAAACTACAAAAAACTAAAAACTAATAAAAAAAATAAAAAAGCTAAAAAACTAAAAAAACTAAAAAAAGGTAAAAAACTAAAAAAACTAAAAACTAAAAAAAAACTACAAAAAAGGAAAAAACTGAAAAATAAGCTAAAATAAAGGTAAAAACCAATAAAAAACTAAAAAAAAAACTGAAAAAACTAAAAAAAGGCAAAAACTACAAAAAAACTAAAAACTAATAAAAAAAGTAAAAAAGCTAAAAAACTAAAAAAACTTAAAAAAACTAAAAAAAGGTAAAAAACTAAATAAAATAAAAAATAAAAAAAAAATAAAAAAAGGAAAAAACTGAAAAATAAGCTAAAATAAAGGTAAAAACCAATAAAAAACTAAAAAGAAAAAAAGGAAAAAACTAAAAAAAAATTTTCATCTAAAAAACTAAAAAAAACTAAAAAAGGTAAAAACTAAAAGAACTAAAAAAGAAAAAAATAAATGACGACACTCAAAGAGAAAGCGACCAGGACAAAAGGAATGTTCGATTAGCAATCAACAAAGCACCGGGACACAGGGAGTATAAATGACGACCAGGACATAAGTAAAAAAAAAACTAACAAAACTAAAAAGAAAGTAAAAACTACAAAAAAACTAAAAAGAAAAAAACTAAAAAAAGGCAAAAACTACAAAAAAACTAAAAACTAATAAAAAAGCTAAAAAACTAAAAAAACTAAAAAAAGGCAAAAACTACAAAAAAAACTAAAAACTAATAAAAAAATAAAAAAGCTAAAAAACTAAAAAAACTAAAAAAAGGTAAAAAACTAAAAAAACTAAAAACTAAAAAAAACTAAAAAAAAGGAAAAAACTGAAAAATAAGCTAAATAAAGGTAAAAACCAATAAAAAACTAAAAAAAAAACTGAAAAAACTAAAAAAAGGCAAAAACTACAAAAAAAACTAAAAACTGATAAAAAAAAGTAAAAAAGCTAAAAAACTAAAAAAAAAATAAAAAAACTAAAAAAAGGTAAAAAACTAAAAAAAAATAAAAAATAAAAAAAAAACTAAAAAAAAGGAAAAAACTGAAAAATAAGCTAAAATAAAGGTAAAAACCAATAAAAAACTAAAAAGAAAAAAAGGAAAAAACTAAAAAAAATTTTCATCTAAAAAACTAAAAAAAACTAAAAAAGGTAAAAACTAAAAGAACTAAAAAAGAAAAAAATAAATGACGAGACAAAAGGAATGTTCGATTAGCAATCAACAAAGCACCGGGACACAGGGAGTATAAATGACGACCAGGACATAAGTAAAAAAAAAAACTAACAAAACTAAAAAGAAGGTAAAAACTACAAAAAAACTAAAAAGAAAAAAAAAACTAGAAACTAATAAAAAAACTAAAAAATCTAAAAATCTAAATAAACTAAAAAAGAAAAAAAAAGGAAAAAAATAAAGGAGAAAAACAAAACTAAAAAACGAATGTATATACAGACCGGGACACCGGGATACAAATGACGACCGGGACACAGGGAATATAAATGACGACCGGGACACAGGGACACAACTACAACGGGGACACCGGGGGAAACAGGGGGATATAAATGACGACCGGGACACCGGAACAGGGAATGGTCGATTAGCAATCACCATCAACAAAGCTCAAGGGCAATCATTAGAATCATGAGGTATAGATCTGAATACAGATTGTTTTCCCATGGACCATTATATGTTGCATGTTCAAGAGTCGGTAAACCTGACAATCTATTTATATGCAAAGACAATGGGACAGCAAAGAATGTTGTATATTCGCAAGTTTTACGTAGTTAAAACCATATATATATATATATATATATATATATATATATATATATATATATATATATATATATATATATATATATATATATATATATATATATATATATATATATATATATATATATATATATATATCTATCTATCTATATTCACAGGTGGGACATAGGGACACAACTACAATGGCGCGTAACTATTATGGCGCGTAACGACTTACGCGCGCGGGGGGGCTTGGGGGGGCGCGAAGCGCCCCCACCAACTAGGTGTTGGGGTGCTAGTACAGCTAGTATATATATATATATATATATATATACTAGCTGTTGGGGTAGTTGGTGGGGCGCTTCGCGCCCCCCCCCCCCCCCAAGCCCCCCCGCACGCGTAAGTCGTTACGCGCCATATTAGTTACGCGCCATTGTAGTTGTGTCCCTGTGTCCCACCTGTGAATATAGATAGATTTATATATGTGTTTCAAACTACGTAAAAATTGCGAATATACAACATTCTTGGCTTTCCCATTGTCTGTGCATATACAAAGCCGTATGTACTAATAATGACGTCATATGCAAAAGCTCTTTTTACAAACAAACAAACATGCATACACACAACTCGTTTTTATATAGATAGATAGATAGATAGATAGATACAATACAAATTTACTGCGTAAAACTTGCGAATATACAACATTCTTCGCTGTCCAATTGTCGCTGCATATAAATAGATTGTCAGGTTTACCGACCTCGAACATGCAACGTACAATTGTCCTTCATTCTCTGTTCTGACACCCTCTCTCACCGAGTGACTACTCCAGCATGTTCATTTTGGTGTTTTAAATGGTATATTATTAACCAAATTAATGTGTTTTACAATATACTAAGCAACGTCATAACAAAAATGACGACAACTAATTTCATGACGTCAGCCGACACAGAAACATGACGTCACCTGATCCACAGATCCACAGACAGACAACTTATTTTTATATATATAGAAGAAGATATATATATATATATATATATATATATATATATATATATATATATATATATATATATATATATATATATATATATCTATATATATAAAAATAAGTTGTCTGTGTGTGGATCTGTGGATCAGGTGACGTCATGTTTGTCCGCATATGACGTCTGAATTATTTCACACTAATACAAAAAAAGAAAAAAACTAAAAAAGGTAAAAACTACAAAAAAAACTAAAAAGAAAAAAAAACTAAAAAAGCTAAAAAACTAAAAAAACTAAAAAAAAGGTAAAAATCTAATAACTAAAAAAAAACTGAAAAAAATTAAAAAGGCAAAAACTACAAAAAAAATAAAAACTAATAAAAAAACTAAAAAAGCTAAAAAACTAAAAAAACTAAAAAAAACTAAAAAAAGGTAAAAAACTAAAAAAAAACTAAAAACTAAAAAAGAAAAAAACTAAAAAAAAGGAAAAAACTGAAAAATAAAAGAGAAAAAGAAAACTAAAAAAATATGAATAAATATATATAAAAATAAGTTGTTTGTGGGTTATGTCTGTCTGTCGAGTGACGTCGTGTTTGTCCGCATATGACGTCTGAATTATTTCACACTAATACAAAAGAAGAAAAAAAACTAAAAAAGGTAAAAACTACAAAAAAAACTAAAAAGAAAAAAAACTAAAAAAGCTATAAAACTAAAAAAAAACTAAAAAAAGGTAAAAAACTAAAAACTAAAAAAAACTGAAAAAACTAAAAAAAGGCAAAAACTAAAAAAAAAACTAAAAACTAATAAAAAAACTAAAAAAGCTAAAAAACTAAAAAAACTAAAAAAAAGGTAAAAAACAAAAAAAAACTAAAAACTAAAAAAGAAAAAACTAAAAAAAGGAAAAAACTGAAAAATAAGAGAAAAAGAAAACTAAAAAAATATTAATAAATATAAAAAATATAAATATAAATATAATATAAATTAGCAATCAACAAAGCACCGAGACACAAATGACGACCGGGACACATGGAGTATAAATGACGACCAGGACATAAGTAAAAAAAAAAAAAACTAAAAAAACTAAAAAAATGGTAAAAACTACAAAAAAACTAAAAACTAATAAAAAAACTAAAAAATCTAAAAATCTAAATAAACTAAAAAAGAAAAAAAAGAAAAAAGGAAAAAAATAAAGGAGAAAAACAAAACTAAAAAACGAATGTATATACAGACCGGGACAGCGGGATACAAATGACGACCGGGACACAGGGAATATAAATGACGACCGGGACACAGGGACACAACTACAATGGGGACGCCGGGGGGCACAGGGGGATATAAATGACGACCGGGACACCGGGACACAAGGAATATAAATGACGACCGGGACACTCAAAGAGAAATCACAGACTGGAACACCGGGACACAAATGACGACCGGGACACAGGGAATATAAATGACGACCGGGACACAGAGACATAACTACAAAGGGGACGCCGGGGTGCACAGGGGAATATATAAATGACGATGGCGACTCAGGGAATGGTCGATTAGCAATCACCATCAACAAAGCTCAAGGGCAATCATTAGAATCATGAGGTATAGATCTGAATATGGATTGTTTTCCCATGGACCATTATATGTTGCATGTTCAAGAGTCGGTAAACCTGAAAATCTATTTATATGCACAGACAATGGGACAGCAAAGAATGTTGTATATTCGCAAGTTTTACGTAGTTAAAAACATATATATATATATATATATATATATATATATATATATATATATATATATATATATATATATATTCACAGGTGGGACATAGGGACACAACTACAATGGCGCGTAACTAATATGGCGCGTAACGACTTACGCGCGCGGGGGGGCTTGGGGGGGGGGGGCGCGAAGCGCCCCCACCAACTAGGTGTTGGGGTGGCGCGAAGCGCCACCCCAACAGCTAGTATATATATATATATATATATATATATATATATATATATATATATATATATATATATATATATATATATATATATATATATATATATATATATATATATATATATATATATATATATATATATATATATATCTATATATATAAAAATAAGTTGTCTGTGTGTGGATCTGTGGATCAGGTGACGTCATGTTTGTCCGCATATGACGTCTGAATTATTTCACACTAATACAAAAGAAGAAAAAAACTAAAAAAGGTAAAAACTACAAAAAAAAACTAAAAAGAAAAAAAAAACTAAAAAAGCTAAAAAACTAAAAAAAACTAAAAAAAGGTAAAAATCTAATAACTGAAAAAAATAAAAAAAGGCAAAAACTACAAAAAAATAAAAACTAATAAAAAAACTAAAAAAACTAAAAAACTAAATAAACTAAAAAAAACTAAAAAAAAGGTAAAAAACTAAAAAAAACTAAAAACTAAAAAAGAAAAAAACTAAAAAAAAGGAAAAAACTGAAAAATAAAAGAGAAAAAGAAAACTAAAAAAATATGAATTTAATATATATAAAAATAAGTTGTTTGTGGGTTATGTCTGTCTGTCTGTCTGTCGAGTGACGTCGTGTTTGTCCGCATATGACGTCTGAATTATTTCACACTAATACAAAAGAAGAAAAAAAACTAAAAAAGGTAAAAACTACAAAAAAAAATAAAAAGAAAAAAAACTAAAAAAGCTAAAAAACTAAAAAAAACTAAAAAAAGGTAAAAAACTAAAAACTAAAAAAAACTGAAAAAACTTAAAAAAGGCAAAAACTAAAAAAAAACTAAAAACTAATAAAAAAACTAAAAAAGCTAAAAAACTAAAAAAAAAACTAAAAAAAGGTAAAAAACAAAAAAAAACTAAAAACTAAAAAAGAAAAAACTAAAAAAAGGAAAAAACTGAAAAATAAGAGAAAAAGAAAACTAAAAAAATATTAATAAATATAAAAAATATAAATATAAATATAATATAAATTAGCAATCAACAAAGCACCGAGACACAAATGACGACCGGGACACAGGGAGTATAAATGACGACCAGGACATAAGTAAAAAAAAAACTAAAAAAATGGTAAAAACTACAAAAAAACTAAAAACTAATAAAATAACTAAAAAATCTAAAAATCTAAATAAACTAAAAAGGAAAAAAAAGAAAAAAGGAAAAAAATAAAGGAGAAAAACAAAACTAAAAAACGGATGTATATACAGACCGGGACACCGGGATACAAATGACGACCGGGACACAGGGAATATAAATGACGACCGGGACACAGGGACACAACTACAATGGGGACGCCGGGGGGCACAGGGGGATAAAAAGGACGACCGGGACACCGGGACACAAGGAATATAAATGACGCCCGGGACACTCAAAGAGAAATCACAGACTGGAACACCGGGACACAAATGACGACCGGGACACAGGGAATATAAATGACGACCGGGACACAGGGACATAACTACAAAGGGGACGCCAGGGTGCACAGGGGGATATATAAATGACGATGGCGACTCAGGGAATGGTCGATTAGCAATCACCATCAACAAAGCTCAAGGGCTATCATTAGAATCATGAGGTATAGATCTGAATACGGATTGTTTTCCCATGGACCATTATATGTTGCATGTTCAAGAGTCGGTAA
The DNA here is from genome assembly GCF_032884065.1 of Artemia franciscana. NCBI lineage: Eukaryota > Metazoa > Arthropoda > Branchiopoda > Anostraca > Artemiidae > Artemia > Artemia franciscana. The sequence goes on along the minus strand of NC_088879.1, from coordinate 27,501,638 downwards.
ACCTGACAATCTATTTATATGCACAGACAATGGGACAGCAAAGAATGTTGTATATTCGCAAGTTTTACGTAGTTAAAAACATATATATATATATATATATATATATATATATATATATATATATATATATATATATATATATATATATATATATATATATATATATCTATCTATATTCACAGGTGGGACATAGGGACACAACTACAATGGCGCGTAACTAATATGGCGCGTAACGACTTACGCGCGCGGGGGGGCTTGGGGGGGCGCGAAGCGCCCCCACCAACTAGGTGTTGGGGTGGCGCGAAGCGCCACCCCAACAGCTAGTATATATATATATATATATATATAAATAAGTTGTATGTGTGTGTGTGTCGAGTGACGTCATTATAAGGATTGAGCTGTATAAGTCATGAAGTTGTTTGTCGACTGATGTCATGTTTGTCAACTGATGAAATTACATACCGGGACACCGGGACACAAATGACGACCGGGACACAGGGAATATAAATGACGACCGGGAACCTCAAATAGAAATTACAGACCGGGACACCGGGACACAGGGAATATAAATGACGACCGGGACACTCAAAGAGAAATTACAAACTGGGACACCGGGACACAAATGACGACCGGGACACAGGGAATATAAATGACGACCGGGACACAGGGAATATAAATGACGACCGGGACACAGGGACACATCATTAGAATAATGAGGTATAGATCTGAATACGGATTGTTTTTCCCATGGACAATTATATGTTGCATGTTCAAGAGTCAGTAAACCTGACAATCTATTTATATGCACATACAATGGGACAGCGAAGAATGTTGTATATTCGCATGTTTTACGTAGTTAAAAATTACGTAGCCATTTCGAGGGGTTTCAGGCTTTTTTTAAATCACCATAAATTTCTTTTCGCAATAAACTTTTACTTCTAAGATAAACCGAAACAATAGTTACCAGTCATGATACAGTGTCACATAGCAATTTTTTCACGAGGCAGTTTTTTTTTCTAAGCACATTTTTTAACTTTTGGTTACTATGGGCTGCTGTTCGCTCTTTACTAGGTTTCAGATACGGCTGCAACCATGAAAGATAAAACCTAGCGGGTTAAAATATTTACTAACTTTAGTAACCAAGTTTAAGCCAAGTTAACTAGCTCCATAAAATAAACAGAGAAGAAGATTAATCAAGAACAGCTGCTTTTCAGGGCTGCCACTGAGAATTTAACAGCCCAATAATTACTTAAGAAAAACTCAGTTTGTTGATTGGCCATGTTCTGAGGAGACTCAATGACTACATCGTCGAGCTAGTGAATCTAGCTGCTCCTTTACCAGAAGGGCATAGGCAACCAGACGATCACCTGAAGAGTTTGTGGGCAACTGTCAGAAACTACCTCGATTCCACTGCCGGATCATGAGAGCTTGGGCGAAGGTGGCATAGCTGCTGGCTCCAGTTTGCTGAAGACCTGGTACAAGATCGCAAAAGATAGAAGAGTCTTCTAAAGATTGGGTAAGGCGTTCGCGTCTGGTCCCGCAGCAAATACATGTAACTATATGCTTCCAAAGGTCCATAGCTCAGAATTGAAATTTCAATATCTTTACCAAGGAGTAAAAGCCCTTCACTACACTATTCACATTTCGGGATAAAATATTCACGATGTTTTTTGTTGAGTAGGTGATAAATGATACAAAACATGAGATTTAAACAAATCAGACCCTTGAGTAGTTGAATCCGTCTCCGAAAAAAAATTAAAAGCAAGAATGAAAAGCCGAAGAGAATAAGACTTGGAAAATAGTTTCACTCCACTTTTGCTCATATTCAAAACACATTACCTATAAAATTGGTCTGTTAAGCAATTTGGTTTCAAGTTACTCGACAACTCCAAGAGGATCGAACAAATCACTTCTAGATTCGTAGCGAATCAAAACACATTTTTCACCTTGTGAAAAACGAACAAAATGTGTTTTGATCTTGGAAGGTCGTGCATTTGAGAAACTTAAATCAAAATTTGACATTAAACTGTGTTATTTGAAATAGCAGACAAAATTAATTGTAAGGAGACAATTTGAGATAGAACATTTACTTTTACTTTTTGTACCTTCAAGGGCGGTTGTTGTGTTTAATGTTTAGTGTACGAGCTTCGGAATTAAAATAATTACTAGTACTAGTTACAAGAAAACATGTTTTCTTGTATCTTGTTTGTTCAAACATGGGAATTATATTAAATAGGTAAAGATCTAACGTATGCCTAATATAGAACACGAAAAAAACTGAAAATCCCAACATTAGCATAGCAACGAGTCTTCATTTTCCTTTTTCAGGCAAAGTTGGAGGCACTTAAATGGCACTAAATGACACTGAAATGAGCAGCTAGCTTAGGGGCACAAAAATAGGGCAGAGTGGTCTAACCATATTGACCCATCCAGGTACAAACTAGTTATCTTTGATTTTGCCGTCACGTGACCAACTTCACCCGAAGGAAGCAAATGAAGACGTGGCAGAATGAAGAACCTTAGGTTCAATAGCTGATCTTTTCGTCTTCGCCTCCATCTCCTTGTCATGATGATCAACTAGATGTCTATGTTTGTCAGACGGCACGGCATGATCAATGCCATTATTTCTACTATTATTTGGCATGATTGCGGCAACACTATAACTGGACAATTTAATTTATTTTTTTTTATTTATAAATAAACAAGGCATTTGACGAGCGAAAGCTTAATGTGCATGAAGTGCAAAGATGCAATACTGCCCTCCTAAGCGTCAAATACGAATCTCAAGAAAAACTAAACTTTTGGCAATGAGCATTTTATTAAATTGGCGAACCAAAACTACGCATTAATACGTGTATTGTCTATTATTGATCTGAAAGCCATATAACTCAAGTTAAGAAGAAATCATTTGTAACCAATATACAGGAGAACCACGTTAATATTTTAATGTGCTGAGATTTGTGTGAATCTTATAAAACACGTTTTTAAAGAAGTTAAAGAAATCAATAGGTATAACGTCCTCCTTGTATATAGAATAATTTTTGCTCTTTTTAAATTGAAATTTTGCTTTCTATTTTAATTTTTTTTTTTAATATAGACAAAAGTCAGTATATGATGTGAGAGAACAAACAAAAAATTAAATATCTAAAACGCTGATAAACCGCAACGTGAAAATATATAATGTCCCGTTTACCCTGAGACATAAGTATCTGAAAAGGATACATTCTATTTCTTTCACAAATCAATATTAGTGCTGTGGGGAAGTTCAGCAGAATGAAACAGGAGGAGGGGGGCATATTATTAAGTTTCTTAGTTTTAGAGATGCAACTAAAACCTCAGACAATAAGTCAAAACCTCAAATCAGTTTACGGACTCCTCAAAATCAATTTAAAACTTACGGAGCTTGCTGACATACTACCTCACGGTAGTTACAAGTTTTTGCCTGCCCAAAAATGCCCCTACTCGTTCGGTGGAATTTTCATCTCTTTTTTTGTGGTTGTATTTTCCTCGTTTGAAGTGTTTGTTGTTTTTCTTTTCTTTTTTTTGCAACTCTGCTTTCTTCTTTTTGTAGCAGGTTATAAATAAATAATTATTAGTTTGTATTGGAATGGGGTATCCTTTCCGTGCCTTTCATTGTCATGAACGGTTTGGGAGATGCACATAAACCTTCACAGTGAAGAGTGAGATGAGAGAATATTTATCTAAGGGAGGGGGGGGGGCTTCAAACATAAAGTGCTCCACGCCAATCCTTAGACGTTGAGGGGAATTCTAACCCAATCATTATGGGGGTAGTAATATGTACATTCAAGATATATAAAATCCATGAACCAAAAGTATTTTGCGTTTCTAAAAGTATATAATACTTTATTAAGCATTATAGACAAAGTACTGTATAAAATATTATACATAAGCGCTAAAAACCCATGCCTGAGAAGCTAATATGCTAAAGATTCTCAACTTATTTATTTTTAAAATACGCCTGATTTTCTAGCTAAACTAAGATCACTTCTAAATAAGATGGCACTTTTACGTATAAAACAAGGGATGGATACTTGACATTTCAATATAAATAGAAACTACAAAGAATTGTCTTTCCGGCTAGAGGGCAGTATAACATCTGATCCCTAAATAGGAATTCCAAAATTACGTAAAACTTCACAATTTAGATTAGATTTCTTCTCCCTCTTCTATACACAATAAGGAAATGACATTCCACAGTTTGAATACTAAATTATAAAAGACTTAGGCTATCCCCAGATAAAAGTTATCCCAATGGTTTTCCAATGGAGCTAAAAGTTTGACTGAGAATCACAAAGATCTGGAGAAAATACAGTTCGTGGAGACGCAGAGCTCTATGCCAAGTCAGTAGAAAAACCAATGACAGCACATGAAACTTTGACTCTCAAGAGCCAAAACAAAAACAAAAGCTACTTCAAGTTCAAGAAAGTCAAGTATTACTTATTATTAGAAGAAATAGACTTCTAGCCAAAACCTTCTGGATCCTTTTAATGCAAGAAAGGTGTAAACAAACACTTAAACTCTTGGACACTCCATACATCTATCATGAAACAAAACCAAAATTAACAGAATCAAAAATTTTAGAGCCAAAGAACTTGATTCCAAGAGCAAGTATGTCACCAATATCTACGATTAGCAAAATTCAAAGTTCTCGTTACTTTTGTTTCAATTCTGTTGATCTCGGATTTTATTTGGTTGTTACTTCTGTAGGTTTTTCGCGCTGTTACGGTTTTAGATTTTTATTTCTTCCAATTAGGTTGGTTATTTGTTTTTTCTGTTGGCTTTCCACGCTGTTTGGTTCTATCAGTTTGGTTTTATAATTATTATCTCATCCACGTTTTTTTTGGTATTTTCTTCTAATTTCTCTGATAGCGCAAAAGATGGTTGTCCTCACGAAATATTCACTTTGTTCGTCTAGTATTTTTGTTGGTCTTAAAGAACCGCATTCTTGATCTTCATTTCTCCAAATTTGTTTTTGTTATTCCAGGCCAATGCAGTTTACGAAATTATCTTAATCACTACATTCAAACAAACTTGACATATTCTTATGGCAACTAAAAAGAAATAGTGCCGTCAGGGTCTTGAAAAATACCAGTATGGACGGTGGTGGTTTGCCGTACCGCCAGTCCGGCTTAATAAAGACCTATTCGGTATTTAGTCCCTTCTAAGGGTAGCAGTTGATCGAGATGGTTGCCAGATGGTTGCAGTGATATCTTAAAAAGATATCACCTGGTGGAATTGCCAAGAGGTGAAAAAAGAAATCATAGATTTAAGTGATTTTTTGGTTTTGATTTCTTCAATAATCTAGTGATTTATGAGCTGATTCAGTGATTTTGGTTTTTTGGCAACATAAAATATAACTAGAAATAGTGATAAATCACTAGGGGTGGCAACCCTGCTCATGTGTCAAGGCAGTGGTTTATGACATTAAAAATCCATCGGGGGCACAGCTTAGCTGTGTTAGCCTCAGGCAGCTTCCTTCTACAACGAGTGTTGAGTAATTTCAGTAGTAAAAAGGCATTGAGGTCAAGAACCACAAAATGAATATATAGTAGTATTTTAGGTTACATATTAACACAAAGCTTAGCGAAGTTAAAGGGTCACTGGAGGCATTCTGGGTATCTATTCATAGGGAAACTATAAGCAACAAAAATTACTCTGACATGTAGCTGAGTTTTTGCTCTATGATTCTTTAAATTTCCTACTAGGACTGGGGTCAGTAGCGACTCATTTACGTGCACATAAGCCCTTTGGCCGTATGTATTGCATAGCTCTCGGATTACTACAGCTAGTTATTGGAGATCTAGGAAGTGAGATTAAAACTTCGAGCTTAGCGAAATTTAAAGCTTAGCGAAGTTAAAGGGTCATTGGAGTCATTTTGGGTATCTATTCAGAGGGAAACTATAAGCAACAAAAATTACTGTGACATGTAGCTGAATTTTTTGCTCTACAATTCTTTAAATTTCCCACTAGGACTGGAGTCGGTAACGACTGATTTACGTGCACCTAAGCCCGTATTTACGTGCACATGGCCGTATGTATTACCAAGCTCTCGGATTACTACAGTGAGTTATTGGAGATCTTGGAAGTGAGATTAAAACTTCGAAGTGCAATATTTTTAAGGCTTAGGAAAAAAAAATTCAGGAGTTAAGATTTCCTAATTGTTTGTAACTTTAGATATTTTATTAATCCTTCCAATGCTCAGATGACGAATATGGGAGTAATTCCTTGCTTAAATATACATTTTTAGCTTTGTGAAATAAACTTAAATCTGTACTGTGTTTCAGGTTTGTCTCTATTATTTCGTAATAGGGCCATTTATAAGGCCTGCTGTTGAAGTATTCACAATATTATTGTGAAACTTATCGGATATTATGAAATTATTGTATAAAAAATCACAATCGACTCCACTCACCCAAAAAGGGTACTTGGCGTTTTCTAACAGAAAATTCCGCCACGGAAAACCAACCAGAAAATTTCGCGGGGGTATCTATGATTATATATCATAGAAACGGATATATAATCTCTCATGATATCTGGGAATATTTATGATGTAAGCTGCAACATAAGTAAAGAGTAACAAAGTAAAGAGTAACACATAACCTCAAAATAAGCAGAATTTATTCCTTATAGAAAAGGCCCCCCCCTTCCTCATCTTCAACCTCCCCCTCGTGATCTAGAAACTTTGGAAAATGCTCATTCGATAGCAAACTGAAGGTTCTAGTTCTTTTTTTTTCAAGTCCAAAGTGATTGAAGACCAACTAGCCCTTGTCCTAGAACTTTTTTTTTTATACCTGGTCCTTTTGTTACCCTTTAGAGCATGTGATCGATATTTTGAGCTAGCAATCTTGTACCTTCTCTGTGGCTGCTCAATTTTCCATTATGGGAATTTTCCTCAGGGGGGAATTCACCACTTTTGGTAGAATAGCAACTTTTGAACTTTGTTTGTTTTGACCTGTTTATGGGCTGAAATCATGCATAATTTTGTTGTTTTGATACTATCATACTCTACCGTAATCTGGGGCACTTTTAACATCGCACGGCCCAGTCCAGAAGGCTTAACGATCTTTTTGTTTTAATTTGTTAAAAGCTCAGGAAATGAATATATAAATGCAGCAATTTATTCCTTATAGTTTTGTTGTTTTGATACTATCATACCCTACCGTAATCTGGGGCACTTTTAACATCGCAGGGCCCAGTACAGAAGGCTTAACGATCTTTTTGTTTTAATTTGTTAAAAGCTCAGGAAATGAATATATAAATGCAGCAATTTATTCCTTATAGTTTTGTTGTTTTGATACTATCATACCCTACCGTAATCTGGGGCACTTTTAACATCGCACGGCCCAGTCCAGAAGGCTTAACGATCTTTTTGTTTTAATTTGTTACTCAGGAAATGAATATATAAATGCAGCAATTTATTCCTTATAGTTTTGTTGTTTTGATACTATCATATCCTACCGTAATCTGGGGGCACATTTAACATCGCACCGCCCAGTCCAGAAGGCTTAACGATCTTTTTATTTTAATTTGTTAAAAGCTCAGGAAATGAATATATAAATGCAGCAGCGAGAAGCAAGAAGGACTAAATTACCTTCGGTGAGGCTTTAATAGGAATGGAAAGGCACTACCTACTACATCTGAACAGATTCGAGCTCAAAGAAATAGTTCTTATTGCTGTAGACTTACCTTCCGATAAACAGGCTGAAATATAAGAGTATAATAATAATGATCTATTCATCATCCGCTATATACAGGAGTAGCAATAACTAAAGAAAACAAAGCGATTAAATAAATATTAATAAACATTCCCTACAACAAAACCCCAAAATCAAACACCAGAATCATCGAACAATAGGATAACAAGGACCTAACCGTAAATAAGCTTCTTTGAATTTTAAATCATGTTTTTTCTTTCTAACACTTCGAATATCAGAAGCACGTATAAGATTATCAATACTTGCCTTACAATAGGAGTAAAGGCTAAACTTACCAGAACTGTAACTGTCTTGAGAAGAGGCTGAATGAGATCTACTCCTATATCGGCGGCCTGGCTTTTTTCCCTTTACATCCTGAAATAAAAAGACGACTATATACTTAGGATTCAATACTTTAAACGTAGCCATGTCTTCAAATGCTTTGAAATAATTCAATTTTTCTTGGGATGACAATCCCTATCAGATCCTCACATTGTTTCATTCAACACATTCAAACTGACTTGACAAACTTCTTTTCTTGCGAAAATCAGATATCTCCACCCAAAATTTCTAACAGAGGTGAAGTCTGGAGCAGTCAAAAATCCCATGTCATTCCACTACTGCTTGAACGTAAGAATTACCACATCTATGTCACCCCTGTTTAGTTTAGACTAGATTATGGACGGTGAAGTCCGTGCAATATCCGTACCTATGGTAAGCCCAGGTGAAGTCAAACCTTTTATTGATTACATAATCGAGGTGCTCATTCAGTATATTTTACGTCAGCAACTGTGACGTTGAAGATTGGATGTCAACTAGCACGTCTGCAAAGAAGGTAGCCTGACATATGGAACAGAATCAAAACAGATTCCCAGATACCCTAGGAGTCAAAACAGTAAGACTTCTTGCCGGTTAATCATAATAAGCAACAGTTGTTTGACTTCCTATTTGAAATTTCGATGTGAAAGATTTGTAAAATTGAAGACTGAGAGCTAGTAGCTAGCTACATATCGCAACAAAGATGTAGTTGAATGATGACATACCATTACATGATGACGTGATATCAGAAAAAGAGACACAAAAACCAACGAAATGTCTAAAGATCAATATATGACAAGCTAGTTCGTAATTATGAGAAAATACGTAGAAATAAAAAAGAAACGACTACAGAATCACATAGCACCGTATACATGAGAATATTCAATAAAAATAAATTTTCCTTAATATAAATTATGTTTGAACAAAATTAACAAGCAAAATAAAAATAAGTAAACATAAATAAGCAAACAAGTAAATAGTGACTCCTCTTGGCCGTGGACATCTAACTCCTTCGCAAAAGGTTGTGAAGAAAAACATTTACATACAATTAAATATGTTCTTTCAATGAAGCCAACCATGTCTACAATACTACGACAGTTTTACCTTTTGCAGCTAGGATTAGAAGACCAGACGTTTGTCAGATACTTATTGCGTTCTGTGAAGCATTTTTAGCTGATGAACAATAAATGTCTCAGCTCTTTTTTGAAATGTGGCAACTGGCGCGTAATTAAAAATAAACTAGAAAACGGGCTTTATCCAAATTTCTCCTGGATGTCTGCATTTACAAAACTCTTAGGATGTCTAAAATGTCTGCATTTCAAACTCTTTACATTAGGCTGTTCAGAATGAAAAGTTGCTCATTTCAATCGATGAGAGATTTCAACCTTGAGTCAGTGAAACTCAAATGTCCTCAAACGAAGCTACCGAACCATTTCAATTTAGCCAAATATTTGCAACGAAACGGAGCACATCCTTAAATTATATATTACTGCCCTCATATGCTTCCGTAAGAGAGAGGTAGACAGCTTTGCATTTTACTTCTAGGCATCGCAGACTTGCGATTTGTCAACTACTTGTTCAGTCAAACAGTTCGTAGCAACGAACTATAAGTAAGGATCGACTCGGCCCAATAGTTACCGAAACTCTAAAAAGCGAAATTTTGATAACAATACATAAAAAGAATTGGTTTCTCATGCTGATCCCAAATATATTAAGTTCATTAAGTTTAATGTTGCTCATCAAAGGCTATGAGCCTCAAAAAATTTGACTGATTTTCGAAAAAGGGAAAAAACACACCCAAAAAGTCAAGCGATCTTAACAAAGACCATACCATAAGATCCAACGTATCAGACGACCCTCCAGTAGGGGTTTCAAGCTCCTATCTACAAAAACGTAGAATTTTGTATTTTTTGGCAGACGAAAAATAATAGATGCGTGTTTATTCGTTTTTTTTCGAGGGGTGATCGTATCGAACCAACGATCCTAGACGATCGGGAGAGGGCTTATTTGATCGGAAATCGAAAGTTCTAGTGCCATTTTAAGTAACCAAATTATTTGAGGGCATCTAGCCAGACCCACACACGCACTTTTCCCCCAAAGATATCTGATCATATATTTAAGAAAGCCATTAAATTCAGCATAATCGAAAGGTTCTATTTTTTTGTGTCTATTGCTGTTAAGACTCTGTTTCTTAGAGTTTGGGTTACTATCGAGCCACATCAACGAACTATTTGATACGACTTAGTGCAGCGCTGGAAGGAGCATCCAACTCTGGATTGTTATCAGCAATTGCTCCATGATTATATCCAAGATTCCCTGATTTAATAGGGTGGTCAGTCAAGAGAACAGGGTCAAACAGAGAATAACAATGGTTTTTAGGTTAGCACCGAATTCAGCTAGATCTTCAAATTGTTGAATTTTCATAATTTTTTTTGGCAGCATTACTTGCACATTTAATTGATGTTACCATCTTCTCTGAATTTAGGACTGATACTACTCTGATGTGAATCTGAACCCGTCTTCATTTTCATAGCAAGATCAGTTCTTAATATTTATTATCGACAAAAGAACAGTTTAGAAAACCCTTATTTTTAAGAATGTATACGAGCCCTAAGAAGTTGAGCGGAAAGCTCAACTAGGACAAAGGCCTCTCTGGGGTAGCTATGGAGAGACTACGGGGCATATCGTCTTAATTTTCATAAGAATGTCAGTTTTAAAGCATTTGTTATTTACTAGCGGTTGGGGTGGCACTTCGCGCCCCATCAAGCCCCCCCGCGCGCTTAAGGCGTTACGCGCCATATTAGGTACGCGCCATTGTAGTTGTATCCCTGTGTCCCACCTGTGAATATAGATAGATATATATATATGTTTTTAACTACGCAAAACTTGCGAATATACAACAACGGGACAACTGTCCCGTTGTCTGTGCATATAAATAGATTGTCAGGTTTACCGACTCTTGAACATCCAACATATAATTGTCCATGGGGAAAACAATCCATATTCAGATCTATACTTCATTATTCTAATGATTGCCCTTGAGCTTTGTTGATGGTGATTGCTAATCGAACATTCCCTGTGTCCCCGTCGTCATTTATATATCCCCCTGTGCCCCTCGGGGTCCCCGTTGTATTTGTGTCCCGGTCATTTATATTCCCTGTGTCCCAGTCGTCATTTGTGTCCCGGTCTGTAATTTCATCAGTTAACAAACATGACGTCAGTCGACAAACAACTTCATGACGATATACAGCTCAATCCTTATAATGACGTCAGTCGACACACAAACATGACGTCAGTCAACAGACACACAAACAACTTATTTTTATATATATAGATAGATAGATAGATAACAGACAACTTAAGAAATTGTGAGTGGCTGGAGCCATAGACTTCGGGAAACTATGAAGAAACCATGGGGACACTGAAGGTCAACTTGCTTTTCTTTTCATCGGGAGCGTTTAGAAGGGGGCGACCGGGGAAAGTTCTCGTATGCGCCGTGGCTGAATGACCTCGTGGCCAAGTTTTTTTAAAGGGACTGCAATAGTCATTTGCTAGTTCATATAAACATTTTTTTGGAGGGATGGAGGTTATTTTTGCTCCAGGGGGTCATCAACTCAAGAAATGGGCCTGCTTGTCACTGGAAATCAGTTTTAAAGTTTTTATGATTGATGAAGACCCCATTTGAAGTAAAACCCGTAGTTTTAAGAAGGTAAAAGCAGTCTTCATAAGTTACGCGGCTAATGCAAAACGATTAAAAGACGAAAAACTACAATATGTTATGCCATAGGATCTGAAACATAATTTACAATGGGCAGTCACTTACCGCAAAAACCCAGATGTGTTCTCACGAAATTATCTAGAAGAGGAGGTATATCTGTCAAAAACTCAAAACCAGACAAACTGTCTGAAAATTTGCGAGGCAAATACAAAAATTATGAGACTTAGTGGGGCAAGCCGTGAGCCCACCACAAGTGAATTATACGTCAAGATAGATCAGTTATTTATTTCGAAAAATTCTCGAATTCGGGCGGAAGGGCCGAATTCGAATTTCGGAGTTGTCAAAACAGTGTAAGCAAAAAAATCATGAAAAAAAAACATGAAAACTGGCAAACAACGTCAAAACAACGATCACAGAATGAAAAACCATTCCTTAGTCGAGATAACTAAAATCCACTTTCAGATTAAGTTAAAAAGCTATAAAACTGAATAAAAGAATTAGACATATATACAATTAAAAAAGACATTTAAAAGGACATACAAAAAAAGTGGGGACAAAACAAACGAACAAAATACAAAACTTGGGCAACACCAATACCAAATAATAGCAGAGGAAAACTAGCGGGATATTTTCTTTATTTTTTCTGTCATAAATGGGACAAAGATTTTTTCATACCTAGACGTTAAACAACGAATAGGGGACAAAATAATGAACAAGTACTGAAAAAGTCCGCGGCGCGGCGGAATCTGGGTAGGGAGTGTCTTTTAGAGAATATATTTCCATGCGAGGGTTTGCTATTACATTTTTTTTTTTTTTTTTTTTTTTTTTTTTTGCAAAACCGAGACACAACGTAACTATTCTTCACTCAAGAGTCTCCAATCTGACTTTTTTTTAAGAAGGGAGTATGGAACCTTACTTTCTTTGAAAATCCATTGTAGGGCTCTTTTTTGGATAGATTCAATCTTTTTATTCTTCGCGGGAGACGCCAGGTTGCCAAACTGGACAAGCATATTCAAGATGCGGGCGGGAAAGAAAGTATAAATCCTTAAATAATCGGAAGGTTGGACACTAAATTTATTTAGGAGTTTTAGGAGGCAAATCGAAGCATTAGCTCTATGGACAATTTCTTTAACATAGAAATTCCACTTTAAATTAGAAGAAACTGTTACGCCAAGTAATCTAAAGGATGACACAGAAATTAAAGCAGATATACACATGATTACAAAGGACAGTATAGTACAGGCTCTACTTTTTTTTAAACAAATCGGCTACTACTAAAATCCCTCAAGAAGAGACTTTTTAAAGGCTTGAATAGAAAAGGATAATGTAATATTCTTTTTAACTTCAAATAATTGTTGGGAAATATATTAATTGGGTAGCTTTGTTTTTAAAGCAAGAAAACCAAAATATTACTAAATCTTTGCTTTTATCTATTCTAGTTCATTTACCTTATTTTTTGATATTAGAAATAACAATCACCTCTTCCAAAATAGGACTGAGAGAGCTTCTAAATCATTCAACGTCGAAGGAGAGACGTTATACAGGATGGGATAGAGAAGAATAAAGTAATATTGTAGTTGATCCAGAGTAAAACCAGAGTAAATAATACTCTGGTTTCACATTTAACTTTATTTTATTAGTGAGAAAAGCGATATACTATAAATATTCACTTTCATCTCTTTCAATTCCTAGATTTCTCTATCATCTTACGAATACCACCTCCCAAACCAAGGTATAAGAATTCTGCCCTCTCCCCCTCCCAACACGTCCCAGTCTTTCTAATTGTCCTTTAGCAAAATCGTGACCTCTCTGTTATTTTAAGGTGCAATTTTCAAGAAAGAATACACAAAGTCCCTTCAAATTCAGAATCAAACTCCAATGAACTATCCCTGAAACGAGTTTCAAAAGCAACAGCCCTTATCCTCTTAAGATATTACAAGGCCAATATATGTCCACAAATCCCAATAGAACAAAACCAGAGATTTTCAAAAGAATTTCTCCGATTTTTGGCATTAATTTATGCAAATAAATATCCTTCAACAAATTATATATGAATTTCAAACTCTCGTCCAAATACACATTTTCTGAAAACATTTCATAAAGCACAAGAATTATCTCCTCAAAAATACTTCCATAAAAGGTTAAATCCACAAATCCCGGGAACAGCACAACCCCAGCACACAAAGCAGTACATGTATCCTACCCTGGATCTTTTTGATGCTACAGCACTTTCAGACAATTCATCAATCACTTCCAGCGACTCTCCAGCATCAGAAGGAGCACGCAACTCACTTTTGCTAACTCTCCCCTGGTCAACAAACGCGTCTCCTTCTACACTAATTTGGGAGACCAAGGAATAAGGTGCACTATTATTTGCCATGATTTGTACTGATCTGCAAAAACCTTTATTTCAAGAACAGTCAATTTTTATAGTCATTATCTTGACGTCATCGAGAAAACAAAGTAGAAAGTCAATTTTATTTGGTTATGTTTCAAATGAGACAGTTTTATTATTCGTTCTCGGCCTAAATGTTGCGTCATCAGTGCCAAGGTTAGTCAGTTTTATTGATATTGGTAAATTGTTTGTTTAATTAAGAAAAGTTGTCTAATTAAGAAGGCAGTATAGAATTTATCCACACTAAGTAACTGTGAACTCTTGTTATACAGACTACTTTAGTCTTGAATATTTTTGTTTTTACAGGTATTTTGATGTAAAAATAAATGAAGAAATAAAACCTCGTATTTCATTAGCCATAGTAGTAATTATACTGGCATGAAGCAAGTGTATAGTAATTTTTTGTGGGGGGGGGGCGGATTAATAAGAACATTTTTTGAAAAATTTGAACAAAGAGTGAAATTAAGAAGTGAAAGAGTGAGCGAGTGAAATTTGAACAAAGAGAAAATTAAGAATTTCCGGGGAAGAGCTGGGTACAGAGGCCCCCCTCCTACTGTGTGTGCCTGACTGACATAAAGCTTATGTGTCGTAAGTGTTTATAAAACACTGAGCTCAGACAGTTCAAGAAAAAGAGATTACAGAGCACCCCCTCTCACAAGCCACTTCCCATCCCCCTCCCCAAAAAAACGGAGATTTCTTTACAGTTTTCCTACTTTCAATACAATTTGTCCCTTTCTTGGGAGGGAAGAGGTTCGAGCTATGCCCCCATCACAAAAAAAACGTATTGTTTGCTTTGCATATTGTTCATACTGTTTTTCCTTTTTAAGCTTTATTATTTACTATACTTGCTTAATTTTTGCTTAATGTTTCTGACATCCTATCGTCAAATAGCTACAACCATTTATATCCTATCATTATTCTTTTATTTATTTATTTTTTTAATTTATTATTCCTTTTTCCAGATGACAGAAAAAGAGGGAGGAAAAACCAGACTATTTACAATATTTACTAGACCGATTTTTTATTTATTTTTTTTTTTACATACGATTTTAAGAATAAATGGGTTCCTTTCACAATTAAAACCCGCATAGTCAGGGTAATGAACGTAGCCCACTCTCCTTGTGGTTACCTTGACAATGGAACGCATGATTCTCGCATTTTCGGAATATAATTCTTCAGAAGTGGCGACAGAACCAGCACTCTTAGAAACTTGAACAAGATCTGAAGCTCAAAACAGCATTCTCGTCAACTTGCTCATCTTTTTCGAATTTCTGAACACCCCCCCCCCCCCCAGCCCCCCATGTCCCCAAATCCGATTCAAATTGAAATTGGAGCATTTGAGACATAATATCTTTCTATATATCATGTTTCATTCAGATCCGATCACACATTGGAAAAAAAATACCTCAATTTCCACGTTTTCCAAGATTTCTGATTTCCCCTCCAACTCCCCCCAAGGTCAACGGATCTGGTTGGGATTTAACATAAGAGCTCTGAAGCACAAGGTCCTTCTAAATATCACATTTTATTAAGATCTTTTAACCCGTCAGTAAGTTACAAATACCTCATTTTTTTTAATTTTTCCGAATTACCAATCCCCCCCACTCCCCCAGAGAGAGCGGATTTGGTCCAATTATTCCATTCACGTATCTTAGACTTTAGTACTTATTTTTCCCACCAAGTTTCATCCTGAACTCTCCACTCTAAGCCATTTCCAAGATTCCCCCCCAAATCCCCCCAGAAACACTGGATCGGCCAGGATTTAAAATAAGAGACCTGAGTTATAAGATCTTTCTAAATATAAGATTTCATTAAATTCAAATCACTCCATCGTAACTTACAAAATACCTCATTTTTTCTAATTTTCAGAATCAAACCTCCCCCCAACTCCCCCAAAGACAGCGAATCTGTCCCACTTATGTCAATCACGTATCCAGGACCTGTGCTTATTTTTCCCAAGTTTCATCCCGATCCTTACACTCTAAGCATTTTCCAAGATTTTAGCTGTCCCCCTCCAACTTCCCCCAGTGTCACCGGATCCGGTTGGGATTAAAATAAGAGCTCTGAGACACGATATCCTTCCAAACTTCAAAATTCATTGAGATCCGATCACCCGTTCGTATGTTAAAGATACCTAATTTTTTCTAATTTTTCCTCTCCCTTCATCCCCCAGATGGTCCAATCGAGGAAAACGACTTTATTAAGCCAATTTATGCAGCTCCCTGACACGCCTACCAATTTTCATCGTACTAGCACGTCCAGAAGCACCAAACTCGCCAAAGCGCTGAACCCCCCTAACTCCCCCAAAGAGAGCGGATCCGGTCCGGTTACGTCAAAGACGCATCTACGACATTTGCTTATCCTACCCAGCAAGTTTCATCCCTATCTCCCCACTCTGAGCGTTTTCCAAGATTTCCGGTTTCACCCTCCATCCCTCCCCCATCTCAACAAATCTGGTTGGGATTTGAAATAAGAGCTCTGAGAAATGATTTCCTTCTAAACATCAAATTTCATTAAAATCCGGTCCCCAGTTCTTAAGTTAAAAATACCTCATTTTTTCTCATTTTTCCAAATTAACATCCTCCAGCTCCCCCAAAGAGAGCAGATACGTTCCAATTATTTAAATCACGTATCTATAACTAGTGCTTATTCTTTCCATCAAGTTTCATCCCGATCTCTCCACTCTAAGCGTTTTCCCAGATTTCCGGTTTCCAAGATTTATGTTTCCCCCTCCAACCCCCTATGTCCCCAGATCCGATTCAAATTGAGAATGGAGCATTTGAGACACAAGATCTTTCTATATATCAAGTTTCATTCAGATCTGATCACCCATTGGAAAGATATTGATACCTCAGTTTTCACATTTTCCAAGATTTCCGCTTTCCCCCTCCAACTCCCCCCAATGTCACCAAATCTGGTCGGGATTTAACATAAGAGCTCTGAAGCACAAAGTCCTTCTGAATATCACATTTTATTAAGATCTTTTCACCCGTCAGTAAGTTACAAATACCTCATTTTTTTTCCGAATTACCCCCCCCCCCAACTCCCCCGAAGAGAGCAGATCTGGTCCGGCTGTGCCAGTCACGTATGTTAGACTTGTACTTTTTCTTCCCACCAAGTTTCATCCTGATCTCTCCACTCTAAGCCATTTCCAAGATATCCGCCCCCCCCCCAACCCCCCTCCAGCGACACTGGATCCGGTCAGGATTTAAAATTAGAGATCTGAGTAACGAGGTCTTTCGAAATGTAAGATTAAGATACCTCATTTTTTCTAATTTTTCCGAATTAACCCTCATCCACTCCGCCCCCCAAATGGTCGAATCGGGGAAAAGACAATTTCTTATTTCATCTGGTCTGGTCCCTGATACGTCTGCCAAATTTCATCGTCCTAGCTTATGTGGAAGTGCCTAAACTAGCAAATCGGGACCGACAGACAGACATACCGACAGAATTTGCAAAAGAGACACATGTCAGTTTCGACAGAAGAGGATTATCTTATGAAGCTATAACATGGGGACTTGGCATTTGTCTCCATTTTAGTCAAAGAAAAAGAACGCCCAAGGAAAAAAAGGAATTAATTTTGAATTCGTTCAGAATACTTTTGACAGAAGAGGATTATCTTATCTATTTGAAGAACGAGACATACGCCATAAAATGGAATAATTTTGAATTTGCTCGGAAAACCATTAGCCTCATCCTTCAGAGCAACCATAGTCGACAAACGTTTTTTTTGTCTTTTTTGTGGCTCTCCTAATAAGTTGCAAAAATGGTGTATGTCACACTTTCAATTATCACAGCCGCAGGTTTCAGATAGAATGAAAGGGATTTATAGATATTATAGGTTTTATAGGCATTCGATTTAGAAAAAAAAATCGACTGAAAGTAAGGAGCAACATGTGAGGAGAAAGTGATTTATAGATATTATAGGTTTTATAGGTATTAGATTTAAAAAAAAATCGACTGAAAGTAAGGAGCAACATTAAAACTTAAAACAAACAGAAATTATTACGTGTACGAAGGGGATTCCCCCTCCTCAAGACACCTCGCTCTTTACGCTAAAGTTTTTTAGTACTATAAAAAAAGCTTCCTATTGTTCTAATTAAGCGACCTTTGTGTTTCAGGAGTCGTTCTCGGAGAACTGGGACAAAGTTCAAACTTTTTAAGTAATACCAGGAAACTCGGCCCAACCTCCACGGAGAAATCCTCCTCCCCCAGAAGCGGTTACCCTTAGCAACTCCACGCGTAAAATTGACACGGAAAAGAGAAAGCGAGACATTTAAAAAGAATTTTGTAAAGGAATTCAGGGAAATTCCCCCAGTGCATAATTTCACCTGACAAGTTCACTCCAGGAGACTTCCTTCCCCATGGGAAATTCAACCGTGGAAAAAACCCAGCAAAAAGGTCGCCCTCCTTCCATCCGAAAATATCTACATACTTCACAATAACAAATATGTGTAAAAAAAAGGGCAAATTTTTTTTTGCTTATAGATCTTTCCCCTGGGGCTGCGGGGGTCAGGTTATATCCAAAGGCGTAGCTATTGGTCTTTTCAACTATGATGAGCAAAATGGCTATCTCAATATTGATCAGGCGACTTTGAGGAAAAAGGGGCGGGGTGGGGGCCAAGTCGTTCTCCCATCTTTTTGGTCACTTAAAAAGGGCACTAAAACTTTTGATTTCCGTTCAAATGAGCCACTAGGACCACTGGGTCGATACGATTACACCTGGAAAAAAACAACAACAAAAAACAACAAACAAGGACGCATCCGCGATCTTTCTTCCGGCAAAAGATACAAAATTCCATATTTTTGCATATAGGAGTTTCAGAGTTTCAAACCACTAGAGTAGGGTTTTCTGATACGCTTAATCAGATGGTGTGGTTTTTATTAAGACACTAATACTTTTAGGCGGGTTCCCTCTTTTTTCGAAAATCAGACAAATTTTCTCAGGCTCGTAGCCCTTTATCAGTAAGGCTAAACCTAATGAAACTTGTATATTTAAAATCAGCATAATAGGTCGATTCTTCGATATATCGATTGGTATTAAATTCCGTTTTGTAGAGTTTCAGTTACTATTGAGCCGGGTCGCTCCTTACTTACAGTTCGTTACCACGAACTGTTTGATACTAAGTTTGTCAGTAAGTTTAGGCACTTGTGTCTTATTAACCTCGGGATAATCAGGCATATGCATATGCAAGCAAAAGATGAAAAATGTCTATTAGGAAATACTTTTTTGAATAGGTTGAATTGCTCCAGAGCTTTTATCTACGTCTCTAAGTTTATTGGAACCATGTGAGTGTAACTACATAATAGGGCAAACAACCATTTTTCTAACAAACCTTTGTGTAACATTTAAGAATCAAACAGTTCGTGGTAACGAACTGCAGTAAGGAGCGACCCGGCTCAATAGTAACCAAAATTCTAAAAAACGGAATTTTTATATCAATAGCTACATCAAAAGAATAGCGTTTTAATGCTGATTTTAAATATAAAAGTTTCATTCCTATCTACAAAAATGTGGAATTTTGCATTTTTAGCCACAAGACAGATCACGGGTGTGCATGTTTTTTTTGTTTTTTTTTCCAGGGGTAATCGTATCGACCCAGTTTTCCCAGAATGTCGTGAGAGTGCTCATTCTAACGGAAATTAGAAGTTCTAGTGCCCTTTTTAAGTGACCAAAAAATTGGAGGGCACCTAGGCCCCCTCCCACACTCATCTTTTTCCCAAAGTCACCGGATCCAAATTCCGAGATAGCCATTTTATTCAACATAGTCGAAAAACCCAATATCTATTTCTTTGGGGACGACTTACTCCCCCACAGTCCCCGTGGTAGGGGCTACAAGTTACAAACTTTGACCAGTGTATCCATATAGTAATGGTTATTGGGAAGTGTACAAACGCTTTTGGCGGGATTTTTTGGTTAAGGGGAGGGGTTGAGGGGACAATGTTATGCGGGGGGAACTTTCCATTGAGGAATTCGTCAAGGGGGAAAAAATTTCATGAAGGGGGCGCAGGATTTTTTTAGCATTTTGTTTTTAAGGACAATGAAAAATAGAATATGAAAAAGTTTTTTCCACTGAAAGTAAGGACCAGCATTAAAGCTTAAAATGAACAGAAATTATTATGCATATGAGGAGTTCACCTCCTCCTAATGCCTCGCTCTTTACGCTAAAGTAATTTTATTAATTTCAACTATTTATTCTACGGCCTTTGTGATTCAGCGGTCATTCTTAAGGAATTGGGAAAAAATTTAAGCTTTAGTGTAAAGAGCGAGGTATTGACGAAAGGATGAACCCCCTCATATACGCAATAAAAACATACGAATATAGAAGTTCGTTACGTAAGTTAATTCATAAGTTACGTATATTTTCACTAACAAAAACGTTCGTAAAAAATTAAAAGTTCTAGTTGCCTTTTTAAATAACCAAAAAATTGGAGGGTAACTAGGCCTACTCCTCGCTCCTTTTTCCCCAAAATCGTCCGATCAAAACTATAAGGAAGCCATTTAGCCAAAAAGATAAATTAATATGCAAACTACGTTTTAATTATTCATGTGCGGAGAGCCAAAATCAAAACATGCATTAATTCAAAAACGTTCAGAAATTAAAAAAAAAAAAAGTTTTTTTAACTGAAAATAAAGAGCGATATTTAAAACTTAAAACGAACAGAAATTACTACGTATATGAAAGGGACTGTTAGCTCCTCAACACCCCGCTCTTTACGCTAAAGTTTTTTACAGTTCTAAAAAATAGAGTTGAGAGAAAGAGTCAAACGTTTTTAAAAACGTTCAGATTTTAATACTTTCAGTTTAAAAAAAAAGTTTTTTTTTAATAAAGTACTAGATTTAGGTGAATCAAGGCTTAAGAGAGATTCAGAAGTTGATATTTGACCTTTTTTCTAAGAGTTTTGAGCCCTAGACTAAAAAACAATAAAACTATAAAACAAGGCGATTTTTAAAAAAGCCAAATTATTGCAGATACTCTAGGGCCATATTTGGCTCATAAGGGAAGGGAAGGGGCTACATCCCACCACCTGCTTACGTATACATCTGCCTGCTTATTCAGATGTCAAAAAGAAAAAACAATTGACTAAACTTATTGACAAAATTGGCCAATTTTTCAAAATTGAAAATAAATTAATATACAAATTTTGTTTTAATTATTCATGTGCGGAGAGCCAAAATCAAATTATGCCTTAATTTAAAAACGTTCAGAAATTAAATAAAAACAACAAGTTTTTTTTAACTGAAAGTAAGGATCGATATTAAAACTTAAAACGAACAGAAATTACTCCGTGTATGAAAGGGGCTGTTCCCTCCTCAACGCCCCGCTCTTTACGCTAAAGTTATTTACTGTTTTATAAAGTACAATTGAGAGAAAGACTCAAACTTTAGCGTAAAGAGCGGGGCGTTGAGGAGGAATATCACTCCTTACTTTCAGTTAAAAAAAACTTGTTTTTTTTTAATCATCAATGAATAAATGAAACTCGAAACAAACTGAAGTTAATATGATCACATATTATGACACTATATGATATTATGATCACATATATGATCACAGCCAGTTGAACCTTAAATGTATATATATGGTGTAATCTTAAATGTATCAGAAACAAAATATTGACTCTGTGGCAAGTTGAAGATACCTAGGATATCAGCTCGGACATCAGTTCCTTTTTACTGGAGGGGATACGGTAGTACACCCTCAAACTTCTCCCGCTGAGATCGAATCCGGCAAAGACAAAACTAACTTGTATAAGATTCTAACACCTCTTCCTTGAAGATGACCGTCCTCTTGCAACCTATTCTTACTTGTACCTTACTGTACTATTCTTACCTCTCCGTAGCCAGCATGCAGCCGAATTTTTGCATCCTAAAATGCACCCGAAGTCAGTTACAGGTATACCCACTAGAAAGGATGGAAACCCCTCATCGCGAAGATGACCATCTATTAACAAGATATTTAGAAAAATATATGTATTGACGTTTTAGCCAGCTGAACTTTATTCCTCTTTTACGTTGTCATCGTTACGGATTAAAACTTACAATATTATTCTATAGATCCTAATTAGTACTATCTATCTATCCCAAACTTTTCAGAATCATCCTTTTCAGCAAAAATAATTGAGGTAGTACATCATTGTGACGTATTTTTAAATTCATAATTCCTGCGTCGCTTAATGGCATTGAGACAAACTAAAAAGTGAAAGAAACAAAAGAAACGTAGACAAATTTGTCTTAGTCAGATATGCATATCAGGAACCTATAACGAATATCTAAACCAACTAATAAAAGCTGCATGCCAATCATTGACTTAAAATTTTAAACCAGATTTTTTTTTTTACGTGTACCCCAAGACTGAAGTTACAAACCCCTCGAATTTGTCAAATGATGTCTTGCATAAACAAACATTTTATACAAAACAAATTTATTTCACAAACGGGAAAAACCAATGTGTTGCTCGTGCAACAAAATTAAAATGAATAATCAAGACAAACCTAAAACGAACAGAAAGAGGTAATTTTTTGAGGTAATTTTTTGAGGTAATTTTTTACCTCAAAGAGGAGTAGTGCTACCATCCTAGACCTTCTAAAAGTAAGGGCGTCCTTGACATTTTACCGAAAACGACTCGAATTTCAAGCAGCGTGTCTTTTATTTATCATAATATCAGCACAAAAAGAGCAAAAGGTTGTCCCCTCCGCAATCCCTCGCTCTTTACGCTAAAGTTTGACTCTGCCACAATTCTACTTTTTAAAACAATTAAAAACTTTAACGTAAAGAGCGAGGGATTGCGGAGGGGACAACCCATTTCAGATACGGAGTAATTTCTGTTTGTTTTAAGTTTTAATGTCGCTCCTTACTTTCAGCTAAAAAAATTAGTTTTTTTTATTTAATTTATCAACACAAAAAGAGCAATATCAAAAGGCTAATCAAGGTTAACAAATGAGAATGGTGATACCCTGAATGGTTACACTGAAAATGACAAGCATTTTGAATAATGTGGTTTTTGTTCGTTATAATACCGAAAAAAAAAGAAAATCACCATAACCATTAAAATTACTTGAAAAAACTAATGAATGTGAACATACTGCATAAAATATAGTAATAATAATTCCTAAAAGTCTCAGTGATTCCAGATTTTTCAATATTATAATCACAAAAAAAGAAAATACCTAAAATATAATGCGTTTTCAGTATAGTGAAAATGAAACTTTGGCCTTCAGAGGGTTTACGGAGAGGTAGCTCTACTCCTGTTTGTGATAATTTCTATTCGTTTTAGGTTTCATTTATAGCAGCATTGATTACCTTCATGTTTGATATGATTATTCATTTTAATTTCTGCTCGTGATTTCATTATTCATTGATAGTAATTTATGTTTGTCTTAAATCTGAACTGTTGTACGTCGTTGATTTTGAAAGTCTTATGTTCTTTATTTTTCTTTGAAAACATTTTTTTTTTACACAGCAGTTTTCTAAATTAGTTTATGTTCGTCTTTTAATTGGTGCAGTTCCATTTTTTGTTGATACTAGAAACGCTGTTTTTGCAGTTTTTTGCTTAAGAATTAAAATATTAGATTGTAATTTAAATTTCGGGCAAAATCCGAATAACCGGGCAAAATTGTTCGATCAGCAGTAGTTCAGTACACTAAATTTTCAGTAATACACAATAGAATTTTGGTCGTGACTGCAGCTGCGACTACTTGCGATTGGATGATGGGGGGGGGGGATTATTCACATAGAAAATATTTAAGAATCTTTAAATTTCCGATTAATCCTGATCTTCTCCCCCTCCCTCATTGCGTGTCTAGCTCCGTTACTTGCCCAGTTAACTAAAGCACACTAAGGGTAAACCGTTCCCAACATGCGGGTGGCAATATCTAGCCAGAATACTAGGCTACACGCTGTTTCTTGCAATTTGTAGTCATGACAGCAAAAGTGTTCTTTTGCTGTCATTTCTATTATTAAATCTGTGAATACAATTCGTTCCCAGCAATCGAAAGCAAATTGATGTTTTTCAGTATATCATTAGTTTTTAAGATTCTCAAGTTTTCTTCAAATTTTTCGTTTTTTTTCAGGCTTCTTTTCCAGCCAACAGAAATACTTTGATATTTACAAACCAACAATACCAGCAGAAAAAAGGCAAATATAAATGTTTACTGTCTACACGAATAAACAAAACCTACCAAGTCCAGGAACTGTTCATTTTCAAACACAAGTCACTGTCAAGAGCCAAAGAGTCCCCAAAAATTTTTAGTTTCTCCTGTTAATATTTTGCAAAATAATGGCTTTGAGGATTTCGTTAAGAATTAACGTTAAGACGTTAAAGAGTATTTTGTTAAGACGTTAAGGATTTCAAAATGATCCTTGGCAGTCGAGGAAACAATTTAAGAGATGCAGTGGGCTGTGAACCTCGCCTGATATCCCAGACATGAGAGAAAAGTCTATGAAGCAGACTGTTTTACCTAATAACGACAAGATTTCAGGCCAAGGTCATATGCATGTCTAGAATGCGCATAAGGTCAAACATCTGATATAGGAAATTATTTCAATACAGCCTATCATTTGTTGGTGGTTAAAAATTATTGGATTCGTCAGTGTCTAGATCAGACACACCGATTTAAAATATATTATGTTGGATTTTCACGTAAACTGAAATCATGTAGATTTTTCACGAACAGTATACTTTAAATCAAAGCATCACTGAACCATCATGAATTATCCAAGAGAAATTAAACGGCAAATCTATTGAATCTAAATCTTTTGACATGCTAGATTTTCAAGAGTTACTTGTTAACAAAGTGGGAATAGGACGTTGACAATCTCGAAATAAATAGTCTAAGACACTGAATACATTGTCTTCGGCCAGCGCGCACGCCGAGGGAAAGAGGCCCCTCTTTCCCCCAAATTTATATCTTCTCGATCTTATCATCAATGTCCTATATTTTTCGCATAATGTGCCTGTTTTTGCAATTTTTTAAGACTAACCCCCCCCCCCATTTTCAACCTATATAACCTAAATACGTGCCTGGTCTTAAGTGATTGGGTGGGATTAGAGAATGAGCTTTTCTTTTCAAACTCGTTTTCACAAGGAGAAAACCATTAACATTAAAGCAGAAATATACATACATTTACAAATTTCCTGGTAAAGAAATAATAAGCACACTGAACAGGAAAAGAAATTCAGAGTTTCTTCTGATTAACTAAGCTAACTCAAGACAAGTACATCAAGGACCAAGATATTAAATTTTGAAATCGCATTGGCAAGTTCCGCAACCGTAAAATTAAATACTTAATTGAACTTTCTTGGACAAAAGATTATAATATATGGCTGCTATAAAATTTATGGCAATATTTGAGCATGGAAAACGGAGTATAGTTTATAAAAGATTACTATTAAATCTTACTTGACATCATAATCTTGTTTGAGCAATTACTTCACGGGAAATAGGCAATAATATAGAGGTATGCAATTATTTATAAAAAGAGAAATATATTTTCTACTCCAAAATTGTTTGAGACATCCACAAAAAAACATAAGAATTATGAACCTTTACAGAAGCTTGGCATGGGACACGGTTACCCTGTGCTATAATCAAAATAGATACCCAAGCGAAAATTCAAAATACATTCAACCAGTACAAACCAAATTATTATTTAATACTTAAATCGCGATTTTTTGTTTGCTAATAAGCAATGTATTGTAGCAACTGAAGAATTTTGAATCTTTATATTTTTTTTTCAAATGAAGGTACAGAGCGACATCGAAGCAGCGGCAGCACGCCGCCTCCAGGATGATGTTGGCGGTGCGCTGTCGGCACAATCATTATTGACCGCAAACCATTTTTGCCCGTCACCATCGAGAAGAACTGTCACCATTTACATCACAGCTGGGTTGGTAGGAAAATCTTTCCCCTTAGCTTTCATACGATCAAACATCCAGAAGGGATTGGGAAGGTATATCCCCTTCCAATCCAGATTGTTTTGATAACGAAGATCTGTGCTCTTAATTACAGGCCAACCAAATGTTTTTTTAGTCCAAGAAGCTGGTGGCAAATTGGCAAGCTCATCAGAGGTTCTGACTCCAGTCTCCAGCCCCGTCCCTACCTGCACTGCCATCCTTTCACCAAATGCTTTCAGTAAGCCCTGAGATTTTGCAGTCATTGGGAAATAGAATAAACACAACCTGAACGAGTAAAACCACATCCCAGCATCACTAAGAAAACCAAATGCTTCAAGAAAGGCCAAGATTGAAGCTACCTTTGCTGCAAGGAAGGCAAAGAAGAGGTGGAAAAGGAAATATTGAAGCAATAAGCAAGAAAAATAAAGAAGCAGGCTGTGAAGAGATTTGGTGAGAAGACAGCAATGTCGGTGAAAATAAAACTGAAAAGGTTCAGACAGTGACTGTTGATGGCAACTCAGACAGTTCTCTTGGATAAGAATGTAAAAAGGAATGTGAACATAGTTTAGATTTGGGTTGCAGTTGGCAACTTTATAAAAGCCATCTATGACGGGAAGAAGGTAGAACCTACTACAGAGAACAGTGTGACGACTATGAGTGGTGGGAGAGGCAATGTGTGAAAGAACAGTACTTGGACAGCGCGTGATCTTGGACAATTTTTTTTTTACTAAGATGTATCTTCCCTAAACAAGGACAGCAGGTTCCTAATTGGACCTGATGCAGATAGTTGGGAAGGGCTGACTAAAATCTTATAGCCAAGCCTATTTGAATATGATTACTTCTTTTCACAACACATGTCAGTTATTGAATCTGCCCATGATTCAGATACTAAAACTTTAAGATCCTTTGTCCAAGATTGGCCAGTAGCCTATTTTCAAAGATTAGAATGTATAAAACCAAGAAAGGAAAGGGTATAATAAATGAAAAATAAATCAAATAGACGAGAAAACGAAAACTTTGTCAGAATTACGATTAAGCCTTTACCATTAACTGTCTGTGCATTTAAAATAGTTACCATTGTATATGGGTGAAATATTCAAACTAATTAAAAACATATTACGAAAATTTAGACAGAGTAAGTAGAGAAAAATTAATTTTCCATGTGGCATATAACTATTGAGATGGTGATTAGGGAAACCGGCATTTGTAGTTTCCTTTCCATTCATTTCTGTCGATGTCTGAAATGGGTCGCGGTCCTGTAATTATAAACCTCCTAGTCTAATCCTAGTTATTACACCTCCAGTGGTTTTATGATAAATAAGAAAACAAATTAATTATCCTTGATGTTAAATTCAGAATTTAGCAGTTAGGAACTTGACAATTTTCAGAACCTCCCTTTTCATGTAACGCTGCTATGTCACGGAAACAAAACCTCAGTATTTATAAACACTAGCCTATGGCAAGAATTCAAAAAATATTGATTCTTTGCTATACCAAGCTGTCTTGAAATAGAGCATGGGCACCGGTAGAGGGGCAGGGGGCCAAAGCCCCTTGGAAATTTGGGACTCTAAAGTAATTACAAGGAAACCAAAGGAAAGAGAGCAAAATAAGGGAAAACCGTAGAAAAAATTTGTAATGCCTCATTGTTGACTGCCTGCCAATAAATTTTGACCCTTAATAAGGAAAATATAGGTTCTAACTTATGACTGAGTGACCCTTTTCCAGTTTTCCACGAACATTTTCTCCATTTGATTTAGTTGGAGGAACACAAAAAAAATTCTTCACAATAAGGAATGGTAAGTAAATAACTATCCTGTCTAGCCTAACTATTGGTAACGTTCTATCAAAGAATCTGTCTTTATGGTGATCCTGAATATTTATTTGTTTATTAGTAATTAGTGCAGTTATTAGTATACGAGAAAGTTCGTATAATTATAGAAATAAGGGGCAGTTTTGGTAAAAGTATGCCGTCAACTTTTGCTTGAATTGCAAGAGTACCCATGAGCTGAAATATGAAGCCACTATGACCAGAAATGTTTCTTCTGAGAGGTTCATTCGGCTCTTCTGAAAGTTCCAAGATATCCAGTTTCTAAGATTTTCGTTTTCCCCCTCTAACCCCCCAATGTCCCCGGATTCGATCCGAATTGACAATGGAGCCTCTGAGACATGACATCTTTCTATATATCAAGTTTCATTAAGATCCGATCACCCATTCGTGAGATAAACATACCTCATTTTTCACGACCCACCCCTCCAGCCCCCCAGATGGTCGAATCGGGGAAACGATTGTTATCAAATCAATTTGTGCAGGTCCCTGACACGCCTACCAATTTTCATCGTCCTAGCACGTTCAGAAGCACCGTACTGGCTAAAGCACTGGAAATCCCTCCAACTCCCCAAAAGAGAGCGGATCCAGTCCGGCTATGTCAATCACGATCTCTCCACTCTAAGCGTTTTCCAAGGTTTCCTGTTTCCCCCTTCAACTCCCCCACTGTCAACGGATCCGGTGGGGATTTAAAATGAGACCTCTGAGACACGAGGTCCTTCTAGATATCAAATTTCAATAAGATCCGATAACCCGTTCGTAAGTTAAAAATTCCACTCCCCCCTTCTAGATGGTCAAATCGGAAAGCGACTATTTCTAATTTAATCTGGTCCAATCCCTGATATGCCTGCCAACTGGCATCGTCCTAGCTTATCTGGAAGTGCCCAAACTAACAAAACCAGGACCGAGAGACAGACAGATAGAAATTGAGATCGCTATCTGTCACTTGGTAAATAACAAGTGTCATGAAAAAATAAGTTTTTTCAACTGAATGTAAGAAGCGACATTAAAACTTGAAACCAACCGAATTTTTTAAGTATATGAAAGCGGTTGCCCCCCTTCTCAACACCTCGCTCTACCGCTTTTCAGCACTTGAAAAAAGTTACTCATTATTCTAACTAAACGACCCTTGTGCTGTTGTGTTTCAAGAGTATTTTTTAAAAACTGGGACAAAATTTAAACTTGGGTGTTAAGAGCAAGGTGTTTACGAAGGGGCAACCCCCTTTATACGTAATAATTTCTGTTCGTTTTAAGTTTAAATGATGCTCCTTACTTTCAGTTGAACAAACTTTTTGTCATTTAATTTCTGATCTTTTTTAAATAACACCCGGACTCCTGGTTCCACCTTCACAGAAAACTCCCCCTTCCCAAAGAAATATCTTCAGGACAATTCAATCCTGGTAAAAATTTATCCCTGACAATTACCCTTAACATCTCAGCGCGTAAAATTAAATCGGTAAAGAGAAAGGAAGACATAAAAAGAAAATTCAAGCAATTCTGGCAAATTTACCCAGTGTAAAATTCTCCCTGAAAAATTCAACCCCTGGAAAAAACCCTTTCCAGGGAAAATTCCCCCGTAAAAAACCTTCCCAGCAAAGAATTCGTCCTCCAATCCAAACCCGAAAAATGTATACATACTTCCCAATAATAAATGAAGCAATGGGCAATATTTATAATTTAGAAACTTTTACCTAGGGGAGGTAGGGCGTCATTTTATCTCCAAAGACGCGGTTATTGGGCCTTTCAACTATGCTGAACAAAAAAAAAAAACAATCTCAAAACTTTGATCGGACGATTTTGGGAAAAAGTGGCGAAAGAGGGTGCCTAGTTTCCCTCCAATTTTTTGGTCACTTAAAAAAGGGCTCTAGAGCCTTTAATTTCCGTTTGAATGAGCCCTCTCCTGACGTTCTAGGCCCACTGGATCGATATTATCACGTCTGGGAAAAAAACGAAAAAAAAACGAGAGCTTAGAGCTCATATGGTACTTGTGACGAGGCCGAAAAAGCCAAGAGCTCATATGGCATGAGCTCTAGCAAAATTCTAAGAGTCAATGGATTGATTTAAAAGGAAGATCAGAGGTTTTGTTTAAAATAAGTAAAATAAATAAAATCTATTTAAAACAAGAGCTCTGAGACACGAGGTCTTTCTAAATATGAAAATTCATTAAAATTCGATGACCCACTCGTAAATTAAAAATACCTCATTTTCCAAATTTTTCCTCCCCCTTCAACCCCCCCCCCCATATGGTCGAATCGGGGAAAACGACTTTATCAAGTGCAGGTCCCTGACATGCCTACCAATTTTCATTTAATAAATTTAAAACATTAAAAAGCGAAGCTTTTCAAAGAAAAGTAAAGAGGAGAATTAACAAGAGCTAAGATCTCATATGGCATTTGTGACGAGGCAAGAAGAGCGAAGAGCTCCTATAGTATGAGCTCGAACAAAATTCTAAGAATCAATAGATTGATTTAAAAGGAAAGTCAGAGGCTTAATCCCGGTCAAGATTTAAAATAAGAGCTCTGAGTCACGATGTCCTTCTAAATATCAAAATTCATTAAGATTTCCGATCACCCACTGGTAAGTTATAAATAACTCATTTTTTCTAACTTTTCCTCTCCCTTGAGCTCCCCCCCAGATGGTCAAATCTGAGAAAACGACTTTATCAAGTCAATTTGTGCAGGTCTGTGACACGCCTACCAATTTTCATCGTCCTAGCACGTCCTGAAGCACCAAACTCGCCAAAGCACTGGACCCCTTAACTCCCCCAAAGAGAACGGATCCAGTCTGGTTATGTCAATCCCGTATCTACGACATTTGCGTATTCTACCCATCAAGTTCCATCCCGATCTCTCCACTCTAAGCGTTGTCCAAATCTTCCGGTTTCCCCCTCCATCTCCCTCCAATGTCACTGGATCTGGTCGGGATTTAGAATAAGAGCTTTGAAGCACAAGATCCTTCTGAATATCAAATTTCGTTAAGGTCGGATCACCTGTTCGCAAGTTACAAATACCTCATTTTTCTCTAATTTTTCCGAATTACCCCCACCCCAACTCCCCAGAGATCGGACCCAGTCCTGTTATGTCAGCCACGTATCTTGGACTTGTGCTTATTCTTCGCACCAAGTTTCATCCTGATCTCTCCACTCTAAGTCTTTTCCAAGTTTTCCGGTTCCCACGCCCCAAGTCCCCCCAATGACACTGGATCCAGTTGGGATTTAAGATAAGAGATCTGAGTTACAAAGTCCTTCGAAATAGGAAATTTCATTAAGATCCGTTCAGTTCTTCGTAAGTTAAAAATGCTTCATTTTTTTCTAATTTTTCAGACTTAGCCCTCCCCCCTCCCAACTCCCCCACAGATAGCGGATTCGTTCTGGTTATTCCAATCATGACAGGACTTGTGCTTATTTTTTCCACCAAGTTTCGTGCCGATCCCTCCACTCTAAGCGTTTTCCAAGATTTTAGGTTTCCCCCTCCAACTCCCCCCTATGTCACCAGATCCGGTCAGGATTAAAAAAAAACACTCTGAGACACGATATCCTTCGAAATACCGAATTTCATTAAGATCCGATCACCCATTCGTAAGTTAAAAATACCTCATTTTTTCTAATTTTTTCCAAATTAACCGTCCCCCCACTCTCTCCCCCCCAGATGTTCGAACCGAAAAAAAAACTATTTCTAATTTAATCTTGTCTGGTCCCTGATACGACTGCCAAATTTCATCTTCCTAGATTGTCTGGAAGTGCCTAAACTAGCAAAACCAGGACAGACAGACCGACCGACAGACCGACAGAATTTGCGATCGCTATATGTCACTTGATGAATACCAAGTGTCATAAAAAAACAAATTAACAAGCATCCATGATCTTTCTTCTTACAAAAATTATAAAACTCCACTTTTTTGCAGATATGAGCTCGAAACCTCTACGGTTGGATTCTCTGACACGCTGAATCCGACGGTGTGATTTTCATTAAAATTCCATAACTGCAAGAGGGCCCCCCCCTTCCAAAATCACACAAATTTTCTCAGGCTCGTAGCTTTTCATGGGTAAGATTAAACTTATAGAAACTTATATATTTGGAACCAGCATAACAAGCCAATTCTTATGATATATCTACTGATATCAAAAATCCGTTTGTTAGAGTTTCGATTATTATTGGGCTGGGTCACTCCTTACTTTCAGCTCGTTACTACAAACTGTTTGACCCATCAAAATCCAAACAGTGATCTTTAAATACTGATCTTTTTTCTGCGTTACCAAAAGTATTGTTTTCATAAAACCCAACAGTTTCATGAAACGTAATTAAACAAATAGATAAAAGGCTTTTTAACTAAAGTAAGCAGCAAGTTTAAAACTTAAAACAAACATATATTATTCTGTATTTAAGGGGGATTGCCCTCTTCTCAACATCTTGCTCATTGAATAATAGTTTTTTAATGCTTTGAAAAATCTTTTTTTCTTTTCAATTGCAATTTCTTTTTGCTTAATTTGGAAAAAGTCAAACTGCACAGAATAAGGAGCTAAGGAGGATACAGCCCCCTTCATATAAAGAATAATTTGTTCAACCAGGTTCCAAATCTGCTCCTTACTTTCAGTTGAAAAGCTCTTTTTTATTTAATTTCTGATTGCTTTCCAAATCATACCCAGGCCTAACCAAGATATAATTTGAGGTACCGGTCCCTCGAATCCCTGGTTAGTTGCTTTTAAAATATGTAAATCAATAATTATACATTGATTTGTACCGTCCTACGTTCAAATTTGTAAGTTCAATTTTGAATAAAATTTGAATATACTTAAAAAATTGGCGCTGAATAGTGATTTCAGTAAAAAGTCCTTGTTAATAGTACAATTGAACCCATCACAACCTCTAAAATAGGTTTTTTTTTTGTCGATAAATACATTACATACATTTGTTTAAATACGTTCAAGTACCTCATAGAAATAAAAAACAAAAATATTACCATTTAAAATTGCTGAAAACTAAGTTCCTAGCAGTATTTGCCATCCCAAAGAAATTTACTGGCGGGGTTGATGATGACCTGCCTTACCTTTTCCACCTATGTGCTGGTAGATTTGAGAATGTAACATATTAGCTGTATAGGGAAGTATTTTAATTAATTCTAACTCCCCCCGTACCTCTTTCAACATTTATCTGAAACCTCATGAAGAGTATGCAGCTGTCCATTAAAATGAAATTTTTTAGGAATCTACCCTACCTCCACCTAAACAATTACTCACCCCCTCTCATCAGTTGATACGCAATTACAGATCACCAAACGTAGCCTAATTTCATTACAAATAAAGCAAATCAACTTGGTTGAATCCAGTATTGCCACCCTGTGGCATTACTTCTTTTGGAACTGGGAAGCCTAAATTATAGTTATGTATACTTTTAAATCAATTGGCTTTTCAGAATTTTAAATTAATTGCAAATTTGCACTCTTCGGGGTAAAGTCATAGTTTGGAGCCCTAAAATGGCAGAAAACAAGACCCAATATATATGGTCAATAAAAAGAGCTTTAAATTTACGTTTAAATGAGCTCCCTCCCGATTATCTTGGACCACCGGTTTGATACAATCACCCCTGAAAAAAAAACAAATAAACATGCGTTGACGATGCTTCTTCTGAAAAAAAAAATAATTTCACATTTTTAAGATTGGAGCTTGAAACCTCTACGGTAGGGTTCTCTGCTAAGATTTGTCTAATAAAGGGATTTTCAATAAGATCGATTGCTTTTTTCGAGTTGTTTCCCCTTTTTTCAAAAATCAGGCAGAATTTTCTTATATTTAGAATCAGTATAAAAAGCCAATACTGCCGTGTAGCAATTGTCATGAGAATTCCATTTTTTGTTTTGGTGAATATTAGTCGAAGTCACTTTTACTTCCAGTTTTTTTTTT
This sequence comes from Artemia franciscana, assembly GCF_032884065.1. NCBI lineage: Eukaryota > Metazoa > Arthropoda > Branchiopoda > Anostraca > Artemiidae > Artemia > Artemia franciscana. The sequence goes on along the minus strand of NC_088879.1, from coordinate 27,467,877 downwards.
ATCACAAATTATTTGATAAGATTCTCTTATGACGATTTTTTTAGAATCTGTTCATTTTATTTAGTTGAATAAAACAATAAAAATAAAGAGGGTCAATTTGACAGCTGGATAGTAAGTTTAGATTGCGTTTTTCTTTCACTATTTTTTTAAGGCGTAGAAAATTGCATAAAGACAAGTCTACATGTGTTATAATATACGGAAGCAATAAATCTTTCTGTAATTTTGGTTTAAGTCTGATTTTCCTTTAAGATTAAATGTATAATAATTAAATACATTACTGATTAAATAAATTGATGTCTTTGCCAGGAATCCTTGTCGGTTAAAATTTACTATATTTTGTTTCATTTCGAATGCAATTTAATTCCTCTTTTTATTTGAAAGGTTTTTTCCTAAAAGTAATAGAAAATAACCTTATTCCCACCGAAAAATATATCCTGAAATATATTTCCTATCACCCACTACCACTGCTATTTTGGTGTCTCCCTCCCCCCTGGAAAATTTCCTGCCGGTGCCCTTGAAATAGAGAGGTCCTAAAATCTAAAGTTCCTAACTAGAATTTATTCTAGTGTCTGTTCAAAAGACAATTGTCTATTCAGTGGATGCGCTACAAAAACTAATGCTGAATAAAAACTCAGCCTGGAAGTGCAAGGAATTCCTGCAAACCGTTTTTGTGTGCGTACTTGTTTAAGTTGTTTAATCTTTTGAGGATTTTGTCATTATTTTCAATTTCGATTTTTTTTTCAAGATCTCCACTAAGGTTGTTATGAGTAAATTAACCAAGTCTGCTACTTTGAGTTGCCCCATTAAAAACTTGAATGGTAACCTATTTACACAAATCAAAACACGTATTCACTTTGGAAGGAGCTGAACTAATACAATTTTCAAAACTCAATAACTGAAACTAAAATAGCTGAACAGCTGCAACTTGATGAAAAGCGAATGTCTAAGTCGCTCATAAGGACATGAAATGTAGAAAAACTTGTACATGCTTTGTACTGGTTATCGGAAGAGAAATAAAAAAGTTGTGAGGTTTTTTTTCTTGCTCTTCTGAAAATTTAAAATTATGGAGATATGTCCTTTTGATACCCGATTGACATTTTGCAGTTTATATGTTTTTTAATGAGCCAAAGGATCATTAAATAGACTGCTACTTCTACTTGACAAATATATCTGAAATAATTTCGAAGTCCGAACACTGTTACATATCCATCTTTAGGTTCAGCAATTCGACCAGTACTTCATGGGCAACGACTTCACATACCAACTTCACCTATTGCTTCAAAGTACTTATAAGTGTTAATGATGTTCAGAATGAAATAGAATGATTCAGATTCAAGGCAAAATGATATCCTAACTTCAATTTCTAACATAGGAAGATTTAAATGATTCGGTCATTAAAAAAAAGAAAAAGAAAGTTTATTGAATTCTAAGTTCAAAGAAAATTCTGAGAATATGAAGCTCTTACTATCCATTATCAATCATGACAAATTTTCTTAGCAGATATGTGAGGACTTGAATGTAATAGCTATCTTACTTGGGTTGCACCTTGGCTATATTAAATTTACTGCTTCTTGTGCAAGTGGAATAGCAAAGATAGAATCATTATATAAAAAAGAACTGGCCAAATCGGGAGTCACTCGACCCAGGACAAGAAAATGTTTTTCCCCAGCTACTTGTAAATTCTGAGAAAAATCTTACTCTCCATTGCATATAAAACTAGGTCAAATTAAAAATCTTGTGGAAGCAATGGATTGTGGAGGCAGGTGGCAGTGCATGACTGGATTATGAAAAATCAGTTCCAAAGAATCAGTGAAGCTGAATTAAAAGAGCTAATATTTGTTGACCCTCGAATAAGGGAACTAAGAAAGGATGCGCATTTTGAAACCAATTAAATATGCAAGGCTTGTTTATGGTTGTCCCTAAAAAAAATTGTCGCAAACTTTCTAGAAAACTTCAGGTCTATGGCTATAGAAAATTTGTTAGTAAGACTAATAAGGAACTATAAGATCATGGGGCTGAAAACCTAGGGAATGTGAGCAGCAAAAATTGGGAGCATTTCCATCAAGAAATCGCAGAAATGAAAAGGAATTACCTGTATAAATGGCGTCCAAATATGTTGGCAGACATTATGGGACACAAATCACTAATAATTAATCATTAGTGACATCCTGACATTTCGAGTGAATTTTGTCGAAAAAAAGGAATAAATTCTACAAACTCACCCTGGGCCTGGCTCCTCTGTCAAAAGCCTTCATTTCGTTTTGTTTTTCTAGGGGACTTCTGATACCATTTTGGCTGAAAAACTCTGCTTTATTCATCTGGTGTTTGATAATCAGTAAGCGCAGAGCCAGAAGATGTTTTCCTGAAACAATGCTGAATTATCCAATTGAAACAAAAATAACGACAGCATTAGCGGCCGCCGACTGAACTTATAGGAAACGTATCTAAACATAGAAAAAGTATTAGGAAAGCAATTTTGGATGTTTCCCAGTATGTGCTGTAGGAAGATAGCCATTTGAAGGAGCTTACTCATTTTTGGTGTAATATACTTGTTTAGAAGTCTTACAATGCAGATATTGCTGGTGAAAAGTATTAGCTTTAAACTTGCTACTACAATTTTTTGTTCCAGATCTATTTGCTAACCTTTCAAATAGAAACATGGAGAATATACAGGTTTGCAACAACCAAGCATACAGGAGAGGTTTAAGTTGCTTGGAACATATATTTTTAAAATAATTTTGGTGTAAGTTCTAACTTTGTGACAAAGTCAACTGCATTGATGTCATTTTGGCTGTTGGTTTTGTTCTTTTCTCCTTTTTTGCGTGTATGTATGTCAATAATATGCATCTTGTAACAAAACATTATTTCATCCTTCTCAGGTTGAACTTAAAAAAAACTTGGAAGTTGAATGATGGTTAGAGTAAGGAATTACATAAATTAAGACGTTGTAATCTTTGACATGTTATTTTGAATCTACAATCTTAAGAGCTTTCATTATTGTCATTATTACAAAATACAAAGTAAGCAAAATGTTTGTTACAAAATATTATCAAATAAATACAAAAATCAAAGCATTCCAACGGACAACATGACAGTCAGAAGCTGAAATAAGCTTTACACTGTATTCATCCTTATAAAATCTTAATTTTACAAATTAGTCTTGAATGTCTGGATATTACCAGCAGTTGCCCTTCCAGAGGCATTATTTTTACTAATTTATTTGTTAACTCTAGACTGATTTAATTCGTATCCATGCTGTTGTGATGATTCATGGAAAAAGAAATAGATGGAAGGGTACACACCAATGTTGTAAATTTTGTGTATACAACACAGTGATCAGTCACAAGACCACCACAATTGCAACAGAACTGCAAATAAGGCAAATTCAACCTTTTAAATCTCTCATAGCCCTGGTTCACACCAACATAGCATATCTGCATATACATTACAGTAGGCAGTTATACAAGATCACAACGGTTGCCACAATATTGTAAAGTAGGCAATATCAGCACTTTAAATCTGTCACAACATTCTAAGTAAATCTGTCATAACGTGTATCATAAATGGGGAAATTATCTTTGTTCCTCTATGCTGAACCCTGACAGCCAATACAGGTTGGCTTTGTCAAAAGGGATGCCAACAAGGGTAGCATTAATGATTTATAGACAATTAAGAAACAACAAGATTGAATCATTTAGAAGATCTTGTAATCACATAGAGGTGACTATTTTCACATCTAGATTAAGTCAAAACCTATTCATGAAATTTGAAAAGTTTGTCAAAATGAACTCCAAGATCTTTAACAGGGAAACCGAATTTTATCAGACAGGCTTTCATTTCAGTTCGGGTAACATGTTGTTAAGAGAATGCATTGCCAAGTTCATCTAGAAAATCTGCTTATATTGGGTTTGTCTAAGGGAAATGATCATGAGAACTTAAATCTATGAGTAGGAGATCCAGAATTAAAGAATAAATGACAGGAGTTCCCAGCCACATTTTTTTTTAAGGAGAGCACTGAAATGCAAAAGGGTGTAACAAATTCATTTGCCACCCATTTTATTGTCCATTAAATTAAATTTATGAAGAATCAAGCTTGCAACTAACTTGAGTAGCGTAATAAACGTAATAAATTCTACTAAATGTATTATTTTTATAAGCGTACATAATTTCAATAATTATTTAGGATTGTATATTAATTTCATATTTTATAATTATATTTTATAATAATATGTTAATTGTATAAATATTTCATTTTAATAATCATTTTATAATTATAATAATTACACAATCTTATTAATGTATTAAATTTTACGGAATAGAAGGAATTTCATTCTACATCCTATAACTATTTCTTCAAGGTACATTGATGATTAGTCACATAAAGTGAACTTATATTCAATTCCTTCAGTTTTTTTCTGATATTTTTACGTCCTATTTCGTAGATTAGATATTAAACCATGATGTACAAGTTTAGTCACTGAATAAAATGATTCATTCATTGATACAGAGGATTATGTAAAATCGAACTATATCTCAAATTTCTAACATCCTATTTTGTTATAAAATTTAGTTGTTTTTTTGTTCAAACTTCCCTAATATATGAAGCATAAACTCATCAGGAAATTCAGAATTACAGTGAAACTTAGTAACTTAAATAGGATTTTAGAATTATGATTCAAAAAAATAACGTCTTAGCAAAACTTCTATTGCATAATTTTACTTGCAACAAAAAGATTGGTCTTCACATTCCATCACAATCAGCTTGCAAAATAAGAAGTTCGTGTTCATTTAAAATTCATTTCATACCAACACCAAGAATGTATTACAGAATATTTTTTGAATTTGTATTGGATTTAGTGATGCCTGGTTCTCAAAAGAGATTACATTTGAAGTTACAATGTGATAATAAAAACAATTTGCTAATAAAGGACTTAAAGTGGCCCCCATGGGTAAACCATTTACTTGTTCGAAAAAAACCCCTCTGAATTGAAAAAATAAGAGAACATGTTGCACAACCTAACTAAATTCACAATTGCACCAACTTCCAAAACTGTTTCACCACTAATCAAGTCCAAATTTCTTAGTATCTTTCTCTCAAGAAGAATTTCTTCAAATTCTATAATTTCAAGTTTGGACATAGTGTCAATGTATACGAGTATTGATGTAAAAGCTGCTGAAATTCTTCTTGAGAGAAAGATACTAAGAAATTTGGACTTAATTAGTGGTGAAACATTTTTTGGAAGTCGGTGTAATTATGAATTTGGTTAGGTTGTGCAACATGTTCTCAAAAGAGATTACATTTGAAGTTACAATGTGATATATCCACTGAGTTGCATAAATACCTGAATAAACGCCATCTTTCCTGGATAATATTTTATACACTGCACATTTTTATAAGATTTGAAACACAAATTTCATTGCAGTTGGCAGGTGAAATACATAAAGTTCTGGTTTCTTTAAAACAAATTAAGCTAGCAAAAAAGAAATAAAATAAGATTGCATTTCTTATATACAAATTTTTGTCAGGTTTAACACAGGTCATGGTGAGAACTAATACAAAAAATTTGCAAAACTGGCAACTTTTAATAAACAAATGTCATCTAAAAACATGGATTTGACTTTAAGTAAAAATAGTTGGACTTAAAGCCTACGATATACCTTGCAAAGTGCAAACATTAGAAAAGCTGACAATTCACAGTTTTTACATAAACAATAGTGCCACCTAGTTTCTAATGCCTTTAAAGTAGATGCCCTCATTACATGATCTACCAGCCACCAATAAAGAATTTTCAGCAATTATTACATATAAACTAAAAATAACTAACAATAATTTTTTAATAACTGATGATAGAAATGCCAATAAAATAGAGCTGGAGAAGTAATAACCAGATAGCAACAGGCACATTGCCTTAATTTAAATGTTGGATTGTGACTTTTTTGTTAATATAATGTAGTCTACATAAAGGTAAATCAATAGCTCAAATATATTCTTTTGTCACATAGAGCAGTCATAATCATCGCTTTCAAAGAAAATATTTTCAAATTACTTTTAATCTTTCTTCTTTTTTTACCAAAATTGCATGACTTCTCATACATTATAAAATTATTTTGGATATTACCTGTGAATGGTTCAGATTTTTCAGTTTGAGGAAGGTTTTGGCCATGGTTTTCTAAATCTTGTGCGTCTAATTTGCAATGGTATGTTTATGTATGTATTGAAGTTAGGTAGGCTTTGCTGAAACAGTTCTAGGATTTGAGCCAGTTTCTAAGCCAAATTTTTGCTCAGGGTTATTATGACCAATTTTCCCAAAAAAAATTCAGAGTTTATCACTAAGGAGGGAGTTGAGGCATGGCATTTGGAATACATTTTCAGGTTGGAATTAGACAATTTATTCAGGCTATAGATGTATTCCTGAAAAGTGTTTCTGCACACACAAAAGCATCCAAGTTCACAGAAACTCAGTAGTCTAGAGGAAGAAGGGGTTGAGGTGGTTACTTGAACACCTTCCTAATCTTAATGACAATTTAGGTTACAGGTCCATCCCACAAAGTTATATTCACTCAGTTAATAAAAAAAACAAGCTAACAAAAATCCACTATAGCCATATTTTAGCTTAAATTTTGATCTCAGGGCTATAAGGTCAAATAATTACTTTCGGACAAATTTTCCTAGTATCGTTCAGATTCTAGATGATGGGCTCATCAGTGTCTTAGAAAGTAATCTAGTTGAAAAAAACTTATAGAGACAGATTCAAAGTCTTCTTCATAATCAGTTAAAATTTAGCAAAATATTACCTTGGACATTGTCTGTACTATGGATCTAGCCTATTTCTCAAGGTTTCACATTTAGGCCAGTATGACAATATTTCATGGTTAGGTGAATATGACTTTCTAGATGAACCCACTGCTTAAGTTATGCTCTGGTGAGGCATTTTCAACTTCCTGTTTTTATTCCAATCGTATTTCTAATGGTTAGGAAGTTCTATTGAAGACAGGAGTTTTTCTTTATTTTTGAAAAAATTATTTTTCCTTAATTTTGATTTAACTACTTTTCACTGACTCCAGATTTTGAAAAACATTATTCTGATGACTTGAGTAGGATTTCAAGCAATATTGAATTTTTTAAGATCTTGGTGCAAAATTATTTTTCTGAATTAGCTGAAGTAACAATAAAAGAGCAATACTATTTGATATATCTACTGCCATCACACTTTTTTCCAAGCACCCTCCTAATGCCTAGAGATAGAACCCTAAATCGAAATTAAGATTTGGCAAAGACAAGAGAATCAAAACACTTTCCTTTGCCTTGTTTCTGGTGCAGATCTACTTCTGAAACTATAGTAATCCTAATATACAGTTTTTATTCTACAATGTACAATAACAAAAAATAGTTAAAAACTATTTTAGATACATAAGCTAGCTTTTAAGTGAGCCCTCAAATAACTCTCTATGATGATTCAGTGCCCTGCTAGCAATAAAGACAAAAAAGCAGAACAAAATTTGCCTTAATTCCAAGTTTTTGAATTAGTGACAGCTTGAGAAGTTATTACAGAGAAGTTTTTTTTTTTTTTATTGGATCCTATAGATTTAGAAGAGATTTTGATTTGCCTAAGTAGTGGCCTATGGCCTAGCACCTACCCTGGACTTGTTTAGTTTCACTTACCTGAGTTAGTTGAATTTACTATGTCCAGTAAGGCAAAGGCAAACACATAAGCCCGTTAAAGGCCATGATAGTTGTGCTGCCTGTTCTACAGAATTGGATGAGGGGTCCTCAGCCATAGAAACATTTGTGAGAAGGGGATTTGTGGTGATCGTCTGGACCTGTCTCCTGGTTAACATAAATTATCAAGCAAGATGACGCTATCACTTACTTGTTCTTGTTGGTCCTGAAAAGTTAACCCTCCTTCTCCCCCCTTTAATGAGCAGGTTATAATAGCAAAGCTACCTTCTGTTATGGACAGTTCTTTGAAATATTTCAGGGAAGAACTCGAGAAGGAGTTTTCCACCACTAGTCACTAGAGCCAAACACTTTACCAACTGAGAACTGACATTAAAAGTGACATTTCTGCTTGGACTAGTGATATTGCCAATAGAGTATCACACATTGAAAATTCGCTGCAATCAGTGTGTTCTGTTCCAACTGTTCATGACCTAGTGGCTTCTACAGTGTCTTCTCAGTTGTCTCAACTTCCTGTAGCTCAATTCACTGAAACTGATGTTTGTCAGATTGCAAGTTCAGAGCGTCAACGTTTTGAAAGATGTTTGAATATCATTGCATACGGAATCCCCATTCAGAGTGATGGTGCGATTTTCCTGTATTATTATCTATTACACGCTTATGGAGTTGACATTGGTGCCCCCCAGTCAAAGCATAAAGACTTTCAAATAGCCATCAACCCTCTAGTAGCCGACCTTCCGGTCCTTTTCTCTGTGCCATCAACTGAATTTAGAAAACATATAATACAGAAATCCTTTGAAACAAAAGGATCAGTCAGTTTCTATGGTGACAATCCAAAGGAAGATCAAACAGAGTTCAGAGCTCTAGTTGAGGAGCTGAAACACAGAAAAGCAAACAGAGAGGAGGATTTGATAACTCCTAAGGGTGCCATCATTCAAAATACCTGTTAGTAATAGCAACCATTTTTTAATATTTTGGAGTTTTGTCTACCTATTAAACACATTGGTTTCTGATAAGTAATCTGGAGACAAAGAACATGATATCCAAAAGCAAATAGGATTTAAGATAGGAGGCTCTACAGATGATGTGGTTCACCAATTGGTGGGGCAGGGACAGCAAGCCCTAGAATGTAAAGAATAAACCTTAGGTATATTCCTCAACATTGAATGAGCATTTGATAATGCTACTTTTGAATCCATACAAACAGCCATGGAGAAAGCAAGATTATCGATCTATTCAGAAATGGAATTCCCATATGCTCAGGAATCAACACATAGTCATTGATTTAAAGGGAATAAAAAAAATTGAAGACTGTTCAGAGTGGATGCCTGCAGGGGGGGGGGGGTATCCTGGTCATGAACAGCCTGCTGAATTTATTGAAACTGTGGAATCTGGTCATGAACAGCCTGCTGAATTTATTGAAACAGAAATCTGGATATAGCCAGGCATATGTGGATGACCTACTATCCTTACTGAGAGCAAAATGTCTAAGGACACTGTTTAAATTTGGACAGCACATGCTGGACAAAATCCAAATATGATCACAGAATCATAAACTACGCTTACCACCTGAAAAGAGCAAAGTAGTAGTATTCACAAAAAAGAGGAAATGGCAAGCTCCCTTTGCTCTAAAAATACATGGTCACCTATTATCCCTGAAAAAGTAGGTGAAATACCAAGGGGTCATAATTAATCACCAACTGAGCTGAAAAGCTCACTGTCTTGAAAAGGTACTGAAAGCCACAGCTTCCCTAATTCAGTGTCAACATATGGTGGGAAAGAACTGGGACTTGACTCCAAGTAAGATCATGTATTTATATAAGACGGTAATTAGACCAGTTTTGTCATATGGAAAAGCGGGTTGGGTTAATTCAACTCGAATTGTGAGCCACATAACCCCCTTAATAAGGGTGCAAGGACTAACATGCCTAATGATTACATCAGCATATCATGGAACCAATATGACTTTCATAGAGCTTATCTTGGGACTTCTAACCATAAAAAATATTCTAGAGGAAGCAGCAGTAAAAAGTGCTGTTAGACAACAGATAAAAAGTCAATGAACCCAAAGACAGCAGATACGAAATGGGAAAAGTAAAGACCATGTTGGCATCTGTAGGTCTTTGCTTCAGTGCAAGCAGCAGCAGATGCCTAAAGATAATACTATCCCAAGAATAAAACAGGAGTGGTAATTCCAAATTGTCATAAAGGACAGAAAGGAAGTAAAGCAGGAGATAGAGCTGCTCCGCCAAAGCAACCCGATAATATATTACGCTGATGGTTTACGGTTTGATGGAAAATAGGGGACAGGAGTAGTAATATATCAGAATACTCCTGATGTGGACAAGGAGATAATCAGTTATCACCTGGGAAAATTCGTCACAGTTTTTCAGGCTGAAATGTTCAGATTAGAATGGGCGGTTGGAGGACTGTTGGAAATGGGAAGTACAGGGAAAGATATATGTATCTTAACTAAAATCAAGCATACCTAAAGGCTCTTCAGAATGTAAAGCATACCTAAAGGCTCTTCAGAATGTAAAGCATACCTAAAGTCTCTTCAGAATGTAAAAATCAAGCATACCTAAAGGTTCTTCAGAATGTACAGAGCAGGCAAAATAAAAAATTGGAATGGTAGAAAGCACTGAATAGCTTGGCATACAAAGGTGACCAGATTACCCTGATGGGGGTCCCAGGGCATTCTGGAATAGAAGGGAATGAGATGGCCAATGAAGCAGCTAAGGATGGAGCATCACTGAGATATTATGGTCCATAACGTTCCATCCCAATTTCTCAGAGTTCTGGAAGGGAGCAGTGAGGGATTGGAGCAATGAGAGAGCAGAACAAAATTGGCATACAATGGTGGGGTGTAAGAAAATGAAGGGGCAACTCCCAAAGTTCAACCCAACCCTGACAACATTTTCTATGACTGAAAAGGTCCAAGACGAGAATGGTTACAGAAACCATAGCAGGAACTGGAAATTTTGGGAAACATCTTTCCCAAATAGGGAGGGGTGTGTCCCCATTATGCCAAAAATGCAAGATGGCCAATGTGGACACAAGAAGGCATTTGATAGAAGAATGTTTAGCTAGGATTGGACACCGACTTAAGATATTTAAGTTTACTTAAATTTACTTATTACTTGAGGTAAGGGTCAAGAGGCTGAACCCATCATTGCCCCACCAGCCATAAATAGAGCTTAGTTTTTGGGGTGTAGAGGTAATGGGCCTTGAAGGCCTGAACCTCGACCCACTGTTAGTGCATCCACCCCTCCTAATAATAATAACACATACTAAACAACCGTCTTCTAAGCAACAAAAATGTGTCAACCACAAATCAGTCTCTGAAAGACTTGTCAATGTCAAATAGAAGCAACCTATTATTGGTGATACTAATGTAAAAATGGAAATTCTGCATGTTGAAAAGTCTTCCACCAGAATCTTTCAGGAAAAACAGGCAAAAAATTTACCTTTTTTAACTACCAAAATAAGTAAGCTAATCAATAGAAAAAACCCAGCATGGAATTACTGTAGAAAAAATAAGATCACAGAAAGTTATCAAATCTTCAAACAGTTGGATAATCAGACAACCAACCAAATAAAGGACTTGAAGATAAGTTTGAGGAAAAATTGGTTGAGGATGTTAAGGACAACCCTAAGTATTTCTGGCGTTATGCCACTCAAAAATGTAGCAGCAGATCCACAGTCCCAGATATAATGCACAATAGTGGACCAGTTGCTGATCCTGAGCTGAAGTTTTCAACCAATAATTTCCATCTGTTTTTTTTTTTTCTCTAATATCATTATTATTTATACCAATTTCCTTTACATGATGTATCACATAAGATTGAACCTGTTCTGATTACTGATATAATATTCTAAAAGAACTTACATCCCTCAAACTGAATAAATCTGCTGTTCTAGTCCGCATTCACACACATATCCTACATGAATGTTGTGCAGTTTTGTGTCAACCCCTTTCCCTGCTATTCAAGCCATCATTAAATCTTTCCAGACTATCTCTGGATTGGAAAACTGAACATATTATTCATGCATTTAAAAAGGATAGAAAGGAACTTGCTAAAAATTATTGACCCATTGGCATGACACCAGCAGTTGTTAAGAATCTTAAAAGAATAATCAATTCTGCAGCTGTTAAACATCTTGAAGCAAATAATGTTGATATGGGGGTGCCTGTAGACATGATTCTGCTTGACTTTTCTAAAGCTTTTGACAGAGTTCATCACAAGCAACTTGTAATTAAATTATGTGCAGCCAAGCTTGAAGAGAAATCCCTTCTCTGGATCCTTCATTTACAATCTCAATGTGTTCAGTTACTTGATTACTCTGGTAAACATATTATTTCTTCCTCAATGTTCGTTAAGAGTAGAGTTCCTCAAAGTCTTTTGGGTCATACACTATTTACTATCTTCATCAATAATTCTCCTCTTATTATCAGCAGTAAATCAACTCTCTATACAGACGACCAAAAGCTTCTTGGACCAGCCTTCTCCTGTGACAATCATGCCCACCTACAAAATAATATTCAACTGTGGCCCATTGGGCTGAGGCTTTGCTTCTTGAATTCAATGTTATCAAGTGCCATATCATTAACTTTGGCAAACTGAATCCCTGTTGCTCTTATTTTTCTTTGGCCACCCACTCTCCTCTGTACATAATGAGCAAGATTTTGGTGTCACTATTGACAATGAAACTAAAATAACTTGAGTCATTAGTTATTTAACGTAGTATTAATTTGTATTTATGTGTGTATTTATTTGGTTTTGACTTGGTGTCACTATTCACAAAGAAACTGAAACTAAAATTGAGAACCCATGCAAATACGTCTGCTGCTTGTGCTAGTTCAACTTTGGGTCTGATTAAGCATACTATTTCCACTTGTTTCCCTAAAGCCATCAGTCTTCAATAAAAGGGACTTGTGCAACTAAGCCTGAAGTTGGAATGTCTTGCCTCTACATATTTTAAAAGACATAAAAATTCTCAATTATGTGCAGATACAAGTCACCAAAGTGATAACTGGTATGCAGGAGCTTTCGTACCCTGTAAGACTGTCAAAGCTGAATCTCCCTAAACTTGTTCACAGAAGAAATAGAGGGGATGTCATTTTGGCCTATAAGTTAATGAGGGCTAACACTCCCCATGCATTATTCACTACTGTTGGTTCCAACTTAAGATTTAGAATTCATCACCTGAAACTTGTCAAGCAGTCTACTGTATCTAGAGTCTGTAATCAATTCTTTTCATCATGAATTGTCAACAGTTGGAACAAACTATCTAATGAAACAGTTACTTCTTCTTCTTGGAATGCCAAGCCTTCTGGAGTCCACTTTGGTCCCCACTTACTGCTGAATCCATTGACGTTTTCAAACAAAGGCTAGATGCTGATTAGTTCTCCAGAGAGTGCAAAGTAAATTGGGATGCTACTGTTCATGCAACAGCACCTAGTCACTAAAGAACTTTGAATATAACTCAAGTCATTATTCTGGAACTCTACGAGGACTCTTAGATTGCTCCTAGGTGTAATTTAAGGTAAGTTAAAGTAAAAAAAAGAGAAAAAGGGGATGATTTGGTGATATGTGATTGTCCTTGTTTTTCAAGGTGGTGGTGCATTTTTCCTATATATGGTTTGCAAAAATGATGATTCTAATTGCGTACTTCTTGTTTTTCTGTGATGATGTTCTGTAGGGGTTTCAGGTAAGGAGTATAGTTTCTTCAAAATCCAGGGCAACAGCTGTACTAGTGGGAATGGTGAAATTTGTTTCATGGATGCCAGAATAGTAGATATTTCTGGTTTTAGATTTGATGCACCTAACATCAACAGTGACCTGAGATTATCATCAGACAAGATAGTTCTCAAATTGTTCTTCATGTATTTCCTCCTCAAAATGTATGTTTGTATAAGTATTTGGTTCCAAAGAATGAGAGGAAACCATGATGCAAGAGCTTTGGCATTAGGAAAGTCATCCTTATGCATGAACTGGGAAAAACTGGGAAAAGTCCTTCTTTTAGTTTGTCCCTTAAAATGTCATTTGCTTGCAACTCAATGACTTCCAGCTGTATTTTATCTGAGCCACAAGCCATATCTGCTTCTAATGGATTTTGAAATAGCTTTACTTCTTTTGCTTTTGAATCCAAGTGAGAAAACTGCCCCTAAAACTGCTGCTGGGGGTCTTTGGTGACTTCAAAGTGCACATGATGTAAGAAATTCAGCTGTTGCATCAGCCATGAAGATCTTATACTCCTGAAAGGGCATAAGGTTGTTGGTATGTACTTTTGCCAATAAAGCTTTAAGTTCAGATATTTTAAATGACCAGTAATGTCTGCAGCAAAGGGCAATTTCCATATCCACTCTTCATCAGATAGCAGTAGCTGTAACTTGTCTTTACTTCCTAGGAAGTCATGTATTTCTTTTCTTAATTCAAATACCATTCTCGGAACTTTCTCACAGCCTAACTGTCTTACTGCTATGTAATATTGTAAATCCTGTGATTCTGTGTCTGTATCTTTGAACATGTCTGTGAACTGTCTATGGTTGAGCCCACACAATCTCATTAAATTCATCGTCTTCACCATAGGATTCAGTACACTCCTAATGTCTATATATTTAGAACACAAAACTTTTAGTTAATAATACAGTACAGAAACACAGCTTGTGGAATGTGTTTTTCATTACACATTTACTTCATTTGTTCAGCCACTATTTCTTTATGCCACTCATGTTCTTTCCTCTGTCAACAGTCAAGCAACTGAAGTCAGTCCACACCAAGTTATAATCAGCTAATGTTTTTTTCAAGTCATTGGATATATCCTCTCCATTAGCTGTGTCATACATGGTATGTGTGAAAGCCAACTGTTTCAGGTCTTAAGAGACTAGATGAGAGGGCCTTTAGGCCTACATCTGGCCCATGGGCCATAGTTTGGAGACCCCTGATGTAGATAATATCTATGTATTTTAAAAAACATAGGCTGACTTTTATATTGTTAGAGGGTGACAGTACTGAAAAATGGTGGTGTTCAACCAGACGTACTTCACTATTCCTATAAATTCTGAAGTGTGAAAGATCAAATCTTGTCTTCAATGATAGAAGATATACTACTTCAATACCATGGGGTAAGAGAGATTATCTTCATTTGCACTGTTGTCAATTGAAAGAAAAGTTCAAATTGATCTTTATAAAATGATAAAGGAATTTAATATAGAAAAACATATATGACTACAATTTTTGTAACAAGTATGTCTGTATTGTAGGTTTATTTTATATGTGTATTCATCCAACCTGAAATATCATAAGGTTTATGTTATAATCTAATATTAGACATGGAATTATATGTAATAAAACTTGCAATTATCCTGTATTTTTGCTTTTGCTTCATGTGGCCTGCTTGTTTCAATGCTATTTATTAATATAAAGCAGCAAATTCACTACCAAATAACTTCAATAAAAAGCCATAAGCAATATTTCAATGAATCATGCATAGCAAAAGTTTAACACAACAAATTTAATCTTATAGAGTCAAAATCTGTTCAAAATTGCATGCAAATGAATAGTAAAATATAGGGTGCTGTTAGAATGGTGCTTGGTTCAACTAAAAGACAGGGCATCCTCTTCTATGATGGGAGGTTGGGGAAGTGGGGGGGAACAGGTTCTGCAACATTAGTGATGAAGCCATCTTAAAAAAGGTGAATGTATGGATCATTTTGATGGACTTCATCTTAAGGAGCACAGGAAGGGCAATTGGAGACCATGGAATCAAATGGGGAGGAAAAACGCTCCTGGACTTAGATTATGCTGATGATTTAAGCATATTAGATGTAAGTGTGAGCAAAATGAATGAATCTTTAGAGGTTTTGCAAGTTCAGGGTGCTAAAATAGGCTTGAAAATTAATGTTAAGAAGACTAAGTCACTAAGGCTAGGAATAAGTGAAGATGAACAGGTCACATTAGGTAATGAAAAGATTGATCAGGTTGGGTGCCTCAGTTACCTTGGTAGTATTATTAGTAAAGATGGTGGGAGCAGTGAAGATGTTAAAAGTAGAATAGCTAAGGCTCAGGGCGTTTTTTCACAGTTAAAAAAAGTTTGGAAGAATAGAAAGATAAGTCTGCAAACCAAGATTAGAATATTGGAAGCTACAGTAATAACAGTGGTCAAATATGGCTCTGAAGCATGGGTGCTCCAAAAAGCATATGAAAATTTACTAGATGTTTTCCAGAGAAATTGCCTACAGATTGTTCTGGTACCCAGCTGACTGACCATATTTCAAACAGTAGGTTGTACAAAAAAATGTGGTTCAATCCCACTTTCTAGGGCTATAATGAAAGAATGGTTGAGATGGCTAGGCCACATTCTATGGATGAAGGATGACAGATTACCAAAGGTTGTCCTTTTTGGCCAACCATCTGGGGCTACACAGAAAGCAGGTTGTCCTTGTCTGGGTTGGGAGGATGTCATAAATAAAGATTTAAAGGAAATGGGAACTTCCTGGGAGGGTGTAAAAAGAGAGGCTTTAAATAGATTAGGTTAGAGGAGGAGTGTGCATAGCTGTGTTGGCCTCAGGCGGCTTGGTGCTGCAGTGAGTTGTTAGTAGTAGTAGTAGAAGTATATGAAATACACCTTAGCCCACAAAAAAGCTTTTTTAAACGACACTACTGTGACCTGCAGCAACTCATTGCTGACAATCTTTGTAAAAGCTAGATCACTATTACTTAATTTATGTTTATTTAATGTTTGTGTATTGTTTATTATGTATTGTGTAATATTTTGAATTTAATGAAGCAGCATCTTTGGTAAATGGTAACTTTTCTTCAGTAGCACTTGAATAAAATTCCCCCCCCCCTTAATGAAAATACTGGTGTCAAACCCCTGCTGAAAAATGTATCTACATCTCTGCTTTCACTTTATTTAACTAGATTTTGCAAGGTTTCACTTTTATAACACATATTTTTGAAGGTCAGGGCCCTCTAGATGGAGAAGGAGTAGAGGTAGGTACTTCAAAATACCTTCCCAGGAGATACTTTGGCCTGTAGACCCATCCCTCAAAGTTTCATTTTCCTAGCCTAACCCCTTTCTGAGATAGCAAGAAGTCAATCAACTAGAATTTTACCCTACTTTTTAAGATAGCTAAAAGCCCATTATCTAGAATTTTATAAATAATTCAGGTTTTGTACTGATCTTTTATGTTCTGCATTAATGTCTCAATTTCATTCATCTTACTCTACTCATTTATAAGATAGGCTAATAAACATATATCAATCAGGTATATTAAATAAGATTTTGGAAAAAACTTAGGTAGCCTATAAGCCAAGAATTGGGGCTAATGAGAAGGACCTTAGTCTATGTGCAACTATAGAGCCTAAGTTTTAAATTTCCTGTGCATTTTGTCATGCATTACTGTCATGCAAAAAAAAAAAAAAAATGGAAAACATGTTAGCATAAAGTAGGCTATAGTGGAATTGCTCTTAATTTTTTCAGCTAGCCAAGGTCTACAATTTTTGTGGATGTCATAAATAAGAATTGTTTTCATAACATATTTCCTTGTCAATACCCCCAATTCTAGACTTGTATACAACTTTTTCTTGGTATCTTCACTGACAAAAAAAAAATGGAACAGCCACTCATTCCCCCTTGATTTTGAAAAATACATAGCAGGCCTGGAACATCCATCTTGTCCCTATGTACAGTATTAGAACTTTGTATGTATTGACCATTCTGTTCTATATGTTCATTAAAAAAAATGAAACAGAAATATCTTGTCCTCTACCCCATAGTTTTGCAAATTTTGCCCTGCTATCAGCTTGAATTTTACCTTAACATTTAAAAGATAAAATCTAACCTTTAGCTAAATGAAACTTGAGACAATTTTATGATTTTATATTTGAGCTGATTGTAAAGGTTTCAATTGCCCACTTCAATTAGGCTATTTGATGTGGAAAGTAATTGTTTATCCTAGAATAAGTTCCTAGACCTTTGCAGTGGTAGGACTAATTAATAAATATAAAGTTGTCCATGCAATAAACAGCTTAAAAAAGTTGAAAAACAAAATACCAAGGGTAGCCTAGCAGGAAGGGATTACTTCTCCCTTTTATTTTCGGAAAGCTGTTATTTCTTCTTTACAATATTAGGCCGACTTCCCTTCTGTCTTTCCCGACGTCTTTCTACATTCAGCATTTTCTGGGAAACTCGGTAATCTGGATTGTACAGACCGTTACTGCCGTTACGGTTTCCCAGTACGACACAAATTGAGGATTATAATGGACCCGCATGCCAAACTATGAAGTAAAGGTTGGTTGTTCCGTTTTCTAGGAGCTTTACCAGCCAATAAATTTGGCTTTACCAGCCAATAAAAACGCCATGGTTTCATGGCGTTTACCAAGAACGACAAAAAAGCTTCTAAAACTTTTCAAATGAAGAGACTTTCACACTAAATGAAATTTGGAAGGACAAATTTGACGACCTGCTTAAAATATGACTAAGAGATCAAACTCATATGGCAATGGCAAAGGAGTTATCCATGCAAAATCTTTTGTTCCCTAAAGGGAATCCTATGAAGACTGAAATCAGGCTGCAGTATTTGAGTGACTATTATAATAGAAAAAAGGAGAATAGATGACTCAGGGAAACCGAGAAAATATGGGAAGGAGAACTGCAAGACAGTCAAGAAACTACATTAACTAAAACAGGTAATATAGAATGCTCCTTGTTTCTCAGTTTTCCGTCTTAGTTTCCCTGAAAATACCAATAACACATTCCGAAGTTTTCTTGAACGATAAGATGGTTTTACCGGATAAAATACTTGTGACTTAAGTGAAAATTCTCAAAGATAGTCTAATTTGAAATAAAAGGCTTCTTTTGCAAATAATTTGGATTTCTAAATTATTTTGTCGCATATAAGATTTTGTAGCGGTTGGATATAAGATGAATTCCCCGTCGGAATTGTACTTTATGTCATTTCATTAAAGCATTTGTCACCATTTTGGCAAATATTTAGATCACTTCTACTACGGAACGGATTTAAAGCGAAAAATTTTCTCAAGTCGGTAAAATCACCTTTAAGATGAGTAACAGCGTGGTATTCAAACAATGAATTTTAAAGTTTTGTTCTAGTTTTCTTTGTCCCTTACCCTTTGCAAACAAGTAAGTATTAATAATTAGAGATAATAAACATAACTTTCTGACTTAACGTTTCATCAAGCCATCCTAATTTATGAAAATTATCTTTAATGTTGGCAGTATTATCCTCAAATAAAATCAGAAGGCATCAATTAGTCCACACTCAACCCAGGCTTGCCACAAGGGAACTTTTAGAGATTTTTTACACCTTTACACCCGGGGTGCCACTGGAAACCCTTTTAAAAAGGATACCTTTTATTATAAAAAGGGTATGTTTTTTTTTTCTATATCAAACCTAATTAATTTTAGTTTCGTTTTTCATTTACAAAAACTGTGATAGATATAAATGTAAATAGATATTCAATGCAAAAAAGCCAGAGCCATGGCAACAAACATAATACTACTTTCAACCCATAGACGAACAATCCAGCAAAAATATTACAAGGACTCCCTCTTTCCCTAACTTACAAAACATTATCCCTAATGTATCTTGTAATATATTTAATTGGCCATTATCATCATAACTAAAAAAAAGCAGGCATTTTACTATGTCTTATTTTTTAAAATCCTACCTTAAACCCTAAGCTTTTGTAAAGAGCCAAGTCAAGGAGATTCTCGTTAGTTTCTCCACTCATTTCGCATGAGTTGAGACTATCCATCACCTTTGCCCTTCCTAAATATTTACTTCTTTTCCCAAGAACTAGAAAATTACCACTGCCTGCCATATACCACTTAATTTCATCACCATTTAAACCCGCTTTAAAATAACTAGTATAACCCAAAACCTCCTTCCATTGCTGGTAAACACAAAAGGTTGTTGAGACCACGAATTCACACTAGTACTTATGGATATTCTGATCTTACGACATACCCTTTACCAATTATTGCAAGATTTTAAATCTTCAGTCCTACCTCCATTCCTTTATTTCCAACACTAGACAATTCACAATCATTTAATGTTACCTCCATGCATAGCTCATTAACTTTTCCTTCTATCCTTCAACACCTCGAGATAAGCAGTATCTACTATCCTATTATTCGGCAAACTAATAAGCTTTCGTCAGTATCAAATCTACACAGCAATTCTTATAATTTGGCTATTTTTTCGGTTTTGAAGCATGCAACTTTCCCCTGCTTCCTGTAAAATTATTAATTTGGTTTTAATTTTAAGAAACACGTAACTACACTGCTAAAGAAAATACGTACACAAGTAGTTTGAATTATTTTACCAGAACAAGAAATACTACAACTGCAATATGGATGGATCTGAACACGGGTATCAACCAAAAATATTGTTGGGAGACATTACAGGAAGAGCTTTGACAAAGGATCAGAATTTCAAAAATTCCAAACACAGTTCACAAAAATTTTCTCCTAGAATACCAAATGGGATAAATGACCGCCCCCCCCCCCCCCGTGTAACGTCCTCAGCCGGTATAGCATCTTTAACATGTTACATTAGGCTGTGAGAAAAAAGAAAAAAAAAAATCTTTCTTCATTTTATTCTCCAAGAAATATTAATTAACACTTGTTTCAAAACTACTCTTAATCATTTTTAATAACCATCCTCAAAACTAAGGCTTCTTCATGCAAACTCTAATTTAAAGTATAGAAAATCTGAAGCAAAAAAAAAAGAACAAAGAAGAACAGAAAACAGGATCACTTCCTCTATATCAAGTCAGAATTTGAAAATAAAATGGAGAATGGAAATAAAGAAACGTAAAGTGGAGAATCTAACCCTAGCAATTGTCTAGACCAGTCTTTTTCAACCTTTTTTGTCTTGAAGAATTCTTAAAACTAATAAAATGTATCATAAAACCTCTCCAGGAACGATATTTTTCTTTGTTATGTTTTTCTTCGTGGTTTGTGTGATTGCATCTTATTTCAATCTGTCTCGTGGAGCATCTACGAAACTTCTGTGAAACCCTGGGAATCTATGGAGCACTGGTTGAAAAATCCAGGTCTAAAATATCAACTATAAAATGAACTTTGAAGTCAAAATCTAGACTTGTCAATCCAATTGTATAGACTCTTTTAAACAATTACGAACAATAAAAACACAAAATTCACAAAAAAAATCACTGCGCAAAAAAAGAGATCGTAAAGTCCTCCATTTGTACGTTCATGAAGGAAAAAGCGGAACAAAACTAGTTAAAACAAGAAATGGGTGGATAAATCATCATCTTAACTTGATCTTATCTATCATAATCCACATGCCAATAGCACACTGAAACAATTACAAAAGTTCTACACTTTTGAAAGACATCAAATTATAGAGAAGAATTGTGGTAATTCAAATATAATGCCCTCTACAGAATTTGCCAATTTTATTGATATCAGTTCTGTTTCAGGCGCTTCCTAGGTGGGCCGATTGGTGGTATTAGCTGAGTGGCTAGAGCCCGAAAGGCCTCTGCAATGAGATGTGGATGGGTCTGTATCATTGACTTCCAGTCGGATGTCTCCATTACATAAGTTGCATGACTAAAAAACGAAAATCAAATAAAAGAGAAATGAAACAAACACCAAAGAGAACATCCCTGCAGAGTGGAGGGACAATAAGATAAACCTAAAATACTTTCTTCGGCAGAATATCAATGATTGTTTTCCTGAAGTCACTCTAGGCATTTTATATACCACCTAGAAGCCTATACTGGACATATAAATAAAATATATATATATATATATATATATATATATATATATATATATATATATATATATATATATATATATATATATATATATATATATATATATATATATATGACATATATATGATATATATATGATGTATATATTATATATATATGTATATATATATGTTTATATATATATATATATATATATATATATATATATATGTATATATATATATATATATATATATATATATATATATATATATATATATATATATATATATATATATATATATATATATATATATATATATATATATATATATATACTAGCTGTTGGGGTGGCGCTTCACGCCCCCCAAGCCCCCCCGCGCGCGTAAGTCGTTACGCGCCATTGTAGTTGTGTCCCTGTGTCCCACCTGTGAATATAGATAGATTTATATATGTGTTTCAAACTACGTAAAAATTGCGAATATACAACATTCTTGGCTTTCCCATTGTCTGTCCATATACAAAGCCGTATGTACTAATAATGAAGTCATATGCAAACGCTCTTTTTACAAACAAACAAACATGCATACACACAACTTGTTTTTATATAGATAGATAGATACAATACAAATTAACTACGTAAAACTTGTGAATATACAACAGTCTTCGCTGTCCCATTGTCTGTGCGTATAGATAGATTGTCAGGTTTACCGACCCTCAAAGATGCAACATACAATTGTACATTGGTAAAGCAATCTGTATTAAGATCTATACCGCATTTTTCTAGTGATTGCCCTTGAGCTTTGTTGATGGTGGTTGCAAATGCTAATCGAATTGGGAATTGCAATCTTTTAAATTGAAAAAGCAGATCCGTTGGAATCATGGGAATGCGAGGAATAAGAACAGCCTCACCCTCATAAGGCCCTGTCAAGATTGTGGCCTCTATTAGGTTTTCCATTGTTTTTTTTACGGCAAGTCGCGTGCCATTGCAAAGCTTTGGTGGGTTGATATTTCTTAAAAGTATTATTGGTACGCCTATTTTTAGTTGTAGCACGTGTGGTGGAAACCCTGAAGGATCTATGGAATTTAAAAATTCAGATGGATAATTAACCGCTTCATTTGGTTCCAAAATACAAATTAACTGCGTAAAACTTGCGAATATACAACATTCTTCGCTGTCCAATTGTCGCTGCATATAAATAGATTGTCAGGTTTACCGACCCTCGAACATGCAACGTACAATTGTCCATGGGAAAAACAATCAGTATTAAGATCTATACCCCATTTTTCTAATGATTGACCTTGAGCTTTGTTAATGGTGATTGCAAATGCTAATCGAATTGGGAATTGCAATCTTTTAAATTGAAAAGGCAGATCCGTTGGAATCATGGGAATGCGAGGAATAAGAACAGCCTCACCCTCAAAAGGCCCTGTCAAGATTGTGGCCTCTATTAGGTTTTCCATTGTTTTTTTTTACGGCAAGTCGAGTGCCATTGCAAAGCTTTGGTGGGTTTATATTTCTTAAAAGTATTATTGGTACGCCTATTTTTAGTTGTAGCACGTGTGGTGGAAACCCTGAAAGATCTATGGAATTTAAAAATTCAGATGGATAATTAACCGCTTCATTTGGTTCCAAAACTGTGTCGACTGACTTGTAAAAGACTGCCTGGTCTCGAATCTTGGTCAAAACAATATTGTTGATTTCGTGGACGTCTATATTTTTGGGTGCGAGAATCGCTCTTTCACTTAGCCATTTATTATTTTTATA
Organism: Artemia franciscana; assembly: GCF_032884065.1. Taxonomy (NCBI): domain Eukaryota; kingdom Metazoa; phylum Arthropoda; class Branchiopoda; order Anostraca; family Artemiidae; genus Artemia; species Artemia franciscana. The sequence goes on along the minus strand of NC_088879.1, from coordinate 27,444,674 downwards.
ATTTTTTAGAATATTCGGAAATACTTTTTCAATCAATTCATTTTTGGACGTCACTAAATTACAGAAATCAGCAGGTAGTTGTATACGTCCTGAAATTGAGTCTACTGGGAGCTTTCCGTTTCCCATTGCCAGCAATTGATCTGAAAATGTTTGACCAGAGTCATCGTTTTGCAATCGGACATGCATATTTGTAGTTAATTTTAATGTTTTTACGTGTGCCCATAAATTAGAATTTTTCAGGCAAGCATTCATTTCGTCTGCAGGAGTTGATCTAGGTATTATAGGTAATGTTTGCCTGAAATCTCCCGCAAGCAATGTTAATGTGCTGCCAAAGGGTTTCGACTTCCCTCGCAAATCTTTCAAGCATTGATCCAGAGCCTCGAGCGATTTTTTGTGTGCCATTGTGCACTCATCCCAAATAATAAGTTTGCATTGCTGCAATACTTTACCCATCCCAGATGATTTGGAAATATTGCACGTGGGAGTTTCTGTAGAATGCAAGTTCAGAGGCAATTTCAAAGCGGAATGAGCAGTTCTTCCACCAGGCAGCAATGTTGTGGCTATTCCGGACGACGCAATTGCCAACGCTATATCATTTTTTGATCCAATTGATGCCAGAATCAGTTTTATCACAAACGTTTTACCAGTACCTCCTGGCGCATCCAAAAAGAAAATTTCTCCAACGTTGTTATCGACACAATGCATTATCGTATCATAAATGTCTTTTTGTTCCGACGTTAACTTGGAAATGTTATTTTGTACATACGACAATAGATCACTCGTACTGTAACTTTGTTCACGATCCAATTCTACACATGTCGAAACAGCAGCGATACGGTTAGGTGAAGGCATTCCCAAATCTTGAAGAGGTTTGTTTGCCATACGTACGCACAAATTTTCTATAACAACTAAAGTGTAGTTATAAATTTCTGATGTAAAATCAAAAGTCATATCTGACGTCTCTAACTGTTTTCGATGGAGTATATCTTCGGACATTTTTGACTTATATTTTTCCCATAACTCTGTAGGAGCTGATGGAGAGCAAGTTGTTAAAATGATGCCAAACAATGCACGAATTTGACTTGGGGTTGACGTTTCGCACGCGTCATTGATGCAGTTATCCCAGTGTTGGTCATTCTCCAATAAATTCAGAGCTCTGCATGCACTACGGTAAGTGTCATGTATAGTACCATTTACAGTCCTCAAATACTCAAAGGATGTCGGACCGGGTACATTCACCAAAAGCAGGCGTAGAAAGAAGCATTCATGTTGATTGGGGTGAACGGTGTAGAGTCTTCCTATCGTGGTATCTTTGAAGATGGTAGGTTGGCCGTCGACTGACTTACCCTGTTTTCGACGTTCAAATACTTTATTTTTAGTATTCCACGTGTAATACGAATGCACTTCAGTATACAGCAGTTTTTTTGCAAAAGAATCATTTTTGCAAAGCGAAAAAAAAGCTGTTAATGTTGTATCCGGTGGATTCAGGACTCTTTGTTGCACGTTGGTTTCCGTGAAATAAACACGTTGACCATTCTGTAAATGTCCGCTAAGTGAACAACAGCTGGACTACGTTCATGTATCGGAAATGAAAGAATTCGCCAAACAGCTTCATTACTGCTTATGTATTTTCCAGCCTGATATTGTACGATTTCATCGAAATCTTTGATTTCGGGCTGAAAGCCAAAAACTGCCATGTCACTGCCTTTGTTGACGTATTTACATATGTATTTGATTGCCTTTACGGAGTTACAGTATTAAACGTTTATGTGTGCATTAAATGTTTTTGATAATAATGGGGAATATGGAACAACCCACTGGTTATCTACTTCGATGGTGGTACCGTTACGCTTCTTTATTATTGCTGTTTTACCGCCATCTTCAGTAGATCTTCTTCTATATTGTGGGTAACCATCATTGCCAGTAATTGTGTTTGATACTAAAAGTCGAGGATATTGCTTTGTGCACCTTCCTTTGGCCATGCATGGTGAATTTTCGTTCAGTGCACCGCAAGGTCCATGTATCATATTTTTTACAATAATATCATGTAACCCCTTATCGACATTTTTATCAGGTATTTCAGCGGAAATCACATCATCAATTTCGTTCGAAGTAATTTTTGTATGTAGCCAGATTAGTATATGTGCGTGTGGCAAACCTCGTTTTTGCCATTCCACTGAGTACATCCAGCATCCCACTGACCCAAACACTTCAAGTTTTATAATGTAGTTTATCAGTGATTTCAACTTTTGCCGGAAGACACGGGCCGTAATGTCATGCCTATGAACCGCCGATTGTCCTTGAAGTAAAAGCTGCAGTATCTCGTCCCAAGATTGATTACATGTAAATGTAATAAATAAATCTGGACGACCATAGAGACGAACATACGCAATAGCATCTTGAGCATATTCATGCATATGACGGGGACTGCCAGCATATGACGAAGGTAAAATTGTTAATCTTCCAACGTTTGTGGTATTAACGTCATTTATAACTGCATCTCGCAAATGAATGTATTGTTCAGAGCGGAGCTTGGTCTGATTCAGGCGGATATATAGCAAACGTTCTGATTCAATTTTAGCATACATATCAACGACGAATTGGTGAAACAATTCACGGCATTTTAAAATATAATTTTCTTCATCCTGCCGAATCATTAGTCTATAGGAATAATAATGCATTGCACTGCATTTCTTATTCATTTCTTTGTTAGTGGCTGGATTCATCAATTTAATATTAAAGTGATAGCCGTCGGCTCCATCCCAAAAAATGATAGGATATTGTAGGGCATCGTAGCATCGATGAGTTTCAGCAATTCTTAACAACTGAGCGTTTCGCTTATGAAGAATAATATCTCGAGGTAAAAACTGATCACCGACCATAACGATTGCCACTTCGTCGATAGTTGGAGCATTGTATCTACGCACATGTTGGCCAGGAGGCGTTTTGTCAGCGGAAATAACAATTTTATGCGTATCAGTAGGCATCAAATCGATGGCTGTTTTGAACAGACGCACTAAATTATTATTTTCGTGGAAAAGATATTGCAATTGGGAAACGATTGTCCTTTCAACGTTGGGAGAAATTTCGCAACGTGCATTCAATTCAGAATTTCTATCACTGATGAAGTACAATTGTAAAAATTTATGATTCTCGCCTGAGAATGGTAGAAGGGACCCTGCTCTATGATAAATTTGCCCTTTTACTTTGAAAGTAGACATAAATTGATCTGGATTTTCGATTTGGGCTCCAAACGACGTCATTTGGAAACATGAGTTGTATTTTCTGATTTTTGACAAAAAACGCTTAGATTCTGACGTAGTTCCAGTAAGGAAAGTCTTCAATGGCTCTGGTGGTGCAGCCAATAGAGGAAGTTTAACTTTTCCTGAGGCGCAACACATTCCCATTGTTTCACCATTGAATTTCAAGGCCTTGCAATAGGGACAAATTTTAGACATTGTCCCGATTTGAACACATCTACTCAAGCTATAATCATCGACTGGGTTGTACCTGAATGCACGGCGATAACTTTCAGGTTGCTCTGATTCCTCGGCACGCTTTCTTTTCTTACTTTCTCTATCAGCAGCAAGCCTGATTTCTTGCTGTTCTTGAGATTCCTCGGCACGCTTTCTTTTCTTACTTTCTCTATCAGCAGCAAGCCTGATTTCTTGCTGTTCTTGTGATTCCTCGGCACGCCTTCTTTTTTCACTTTCTCTTTTAGCAGCAAGTCTGCTTCCGCGTTGCTCTGGTAGTTCCTCGGCACGCTTTCTTTTCTTTCTTTCTCTATCAGCCTCAAGCCTGTTTCCTTGCTGTTCTTTTGATTCCTCGGCACGCTTTCTGTTCTTTCTTTCTCTATCAGCCTCAAGCCTGTTTCCTTGCTGTTCTTTTGATTCCTCGGCACGCCTTCTTTTTTCACTTTCTCTTTTAGCAGCAAGTCTGCTTTCGCGTTGCTCTGGTAGTTCCTCGGCACGCTTTCTTTTCTGACTTTCTCTATCAGCAGCAAGTTTTTTGGCATAGACTCTTTGAGCATCTTCATCGGCTTTTGCCATGGTAAGTTCATCAGTCATTGTAAACTTAAACATTAATAGATTTCTACGTGAACATATGTCTTAAATATCTTGAATGACGTCACCGTCAAAGCAAAAATGACGACAACTAATTTCATGACGTCAGTCAACACAGAAACATGACGTCACCTGATCCACAGACAGACACACAGACAGACAACTTTTTATATATATATATATATATATATATATATATATATATATATATATATATATATATATATATATATATATATATATATATATATATATATATATTTATATATATATATATGTATATATATATATATATATATATATATATATATATATATATATATATATTTATTGGCGACTCATTGTCGCTTCTATATATGGATTCTCATTGTCGCTTGTCTTCTAACCGCAGCCATTTTGAGCCTTTTCTTGATGTCATGGCGTCATCACAGGTTCGATAGAGCCACCATGTGAAAAAGAAGATTTCTCTCTTAAAGTCCTGACCTATTTAGATCGTTTTTGTGGCCGGTCATCGCTGTTTCTTGCATTCCAACCGTAGATTCCATTGTCCATTTTTGTTCATCTTTACCTCAGAAAGTTTTTTCCACACCTTTCTTATGACGTGATAGATAACAAATACATCTTTTCCAGTTTCCAACCAGATCACTCTTAAAAATTTCGTTTACAATTCAATGTGATTCTCGATGCCATCTGTTCCATGCATTTTCTTTAGATGTTGCGATTCTCACTTTAACTAGTTTTCTAAGGACATTTATCTGTGCTTCATTTTCATCAATCAACCCCTGATACACTTTAAATGGCCTGAAATGAGAATTAGCACCTTTGTAAAATCAAATTTTTTTTATTAGGTCTTTAACTTTTGCTTTGGCTTGTCTTTTGTTATTAATCCATCTCAAAATTCAAAACCCAATCGTTATAGCTATCATTTTTAATTTTGGCACGTTTTGATTCTCGCTATCGCTTATCTTCTAACCCCGTTTTTCATGCTTCTTCATTTTGTATTTTCATAACTTTAGACAATCTACTAATGCCCTTTGCTTTAGCTGCCCTTATTGACCTAGATATACATGATGTTCTGGGTTTTAGATTTGTTAATTGTTCAGGTGATGGGACAAAAACTTTCTTTTCTTTCTAAGAATTATCATTTATAACACATGTAAGTTTTGTTTTTTGCGTCTTGTCTCATTTGACAGTCCAGGTTGTTCAGTTTCACTATTATTATTTAACTTTTTAATTCATTTTAATAATTAATTAATTAATTTCATTTATTAACTACGCCCTCTCTTTTATTTTAATTAAGACAAAGTTTTGAAAATGCCAGAATGATTACAACCGTTAAGTTATTTGCTTGAAATTTTGCGCCCCTAGAATTTCTGCCCCGGGGACAAGTGTCTCCTGGATACCCCATAAAACCGCCTCTGCGTGGCAATGGTGACACACTTTCTGATGCCAGTACCCAAACGATAAATTTTAGTTAGAAAATAATCTACAAGGCGTCACAGTTTCAGTTCAATAAGATACATCATCATTCAACCGAATTTTTACGTTTCAAAAGTTTGAAGACACGAGTGCTTGTAAAATCAACACATCTTTCTCTTTGTGCAACCCCTCCCCTATCTGCAGAACTACCCAACATGTCAAACACAAAATTGCAAAGAAAAGAAGAACGAGGACAATTAAAAGCCAGTGAAAGAATTGAAAATTATGCAAATATTTCGTTCAAGACCTCCGCTTGACCATCCTCAGTGACTGACTCAATGAACTGCCCGGAATGTCTGCACAATTTTTCAATTTTGTCACTCACTGTTTATTGTCCTCGTTCTTCTTTCCTTTGCGATTTTGTGTTTTGTCACACTTAGCCAGTGTGGTCTCAGAAATTATTTACCCAACATGTAACTTAAACATCAAGTTTTTCGTTGAAGTTTGCAAATAGTTTAAACGTAATCTATTACATTTATTTCGCCATAATTTTATATAAATGCGCTGAGTCAGAGTCTCAAAATTCAGAACATCAACAACACCACTTCAGGACTTGCATTACTTCACTTTACGTTTCGTTTTATATTTTAAATTATAGTTCACTAAATAAAAAACATTAGATAAATTTAAGAAAATTCATATACATATTCATTAAAACTTAGGCGAAAGCATACAAGGATCGCAAAGAAAATGCATATTGCGTCAGAGATAATTATTTATTTTGTCATAGGCAACTAGTTATCATGATATATTATTTGAGATATAATATTTGGGACACCCTCTAGCAAGTACTAAACAAGTTAGGTTCCCAATTATAAAGATCCATGTCATGCCATGCAAATTGCTTTATATGCCACATCTATTCCTGTTCCTTAAAATTTTGTGAAAGTGCGTAAAGCTCATGAGGACTTTTGAGGCTTACCCAGAGCCCAACAGAGTCTATTGCAATTAATTGTAATAATTTATGGAGCAAGCACAGCTATTGTGCTATTACAACAATATGTTATGCGTGTCGTATTATTACACCTATGGCGCAATTTTAAAACTGAAATGAATTTCTTAAAAAAAAAAAATTTCAAACCCCATAGACAATGAAAAGAAACAAAATTTTGGGAAAATGACCTGTATAAACAAGACGTACTCAGCATGGAAAAGAAACAATATAAAATAAAACTAGATAAATTAAGAGAGCATTTTTAAATCAAGGAAGAATAAAAGAAAATAATCAAACTGAACATACTACTCCATAACACAAACCACAAAAGTAGAATGCACAGTGAAATAGCCAATCCTCTCAGCAACAACACAGAAGCGAATTTCGCCATTATTTCACAAAAGAAAGAACGGAGTGTACAAACTCAACTTACGTGTTAATAAAGTCTATAGACTGTGCCTTTAACCGTTCGGCTGAATGTAAATATGCTAATATTAGGACCTCTGCTACATTTTCTACTGACAAATTCAAACTTATGGCTTCTTCACACATTACTTTTAATCGATCAAGAGCATACTAGAAAAAAAAGAGGAAATATTAATAAATTAAAGAACTTATGCAATTCAATTTGGGGGACAGGATATAATTCCACATGTTTGATGTCTTTAATTTATTAATTCACATTCATTAATATCATGATCAATATCATTAATACCATTATTGATAGCATTAATAATCATTAAAACAATAATCTTGCAATAGAAAAATTTTTTATTAAGACAAAAGTATTAATTACAGCTAGACACATGAATTCAGATTATCCATGAAATGAATAGATAGTTTTGAAGATTACTCGTAATTAAATTGTCTTTCCAGAAGAAGCCGAAAATAATGACATTTATCATAAATTACATTTATCATAAATTACATTTAACATGAAAATTTTCGAACTGTAAGAAAATCAAAAAACATTTTCAGGCCTCTATTATGGGGGATATGGATCTTGCAAAAACCGATTTTTTTTTTGTTTCTTTACTACTACTTCAAAGAAATGGAAGCAATTTTATAATCATATGTTATATATAATTGTAATCGATAATAATTATATACTAATATAACAAAGGGGTACCTTTATAATTATACTTTTTTCTAGACTTTTGCCACAGTTAAGGAACGTGAACGATATTTTTTGTTGAAATTTTAAAGCAGGAATTAGTGAATTTGATTTGAATTAAGATTCCTATTGAATCCTACAGGGAAACATAACTCAGAGAAGAGTTCAAAAACTATGAAATTCGGGTAAGACATAAATTAAAGGGAAACTAGAGAAAAGTTTTATACAAACAAACACTGAAAAAACAAAGATTATTACTGACAATAAAATAAAAATTATTTTCGTAAATTATCAAACAGAAATAATTATTTTTTTAAAATTATGATATTAATACAACAAAAAGGTTGAAGATGATCTTGAAAGAAATTTATCCATGGTAATTATTATTTTTTTTCCTATTTATTATTAATTTTTTAAAAATCCTAAATCATAGACAGATTTCTAGCTTAAAAAAGGGAGAAAAAACGTTAGGAGATGAGGGAGAGGTCTCTTCTTAATCTGATCTGTGTTTTAATAAGAGTGGAATTTGAAATTCAAGTTTGAACAAGGTAGATCATATTATTGATTGGTGTTAGTAATAGTTACATAAGTTTACTTATGACCAATTATGACAGCTTATTACAACTAATATTGCATGAAGCATGCAAAGCGAGAGGTGACAAAAAGTCCGCGAAGCACGCTTTAAGTTAGATAAAGAGCCAACAAAGAATTAATTTATTACTTTCGAATCCCCCAAGTAAAACTTGACAATTATTCACTTTTGTTGAGAGTAATTAAAAATGTTGCCTTTAGACATCGAAGATAAGGGGTAACCCAAATATTACCTCCACACAAAAAAAAAGCCTTTGTCCCCTACATTACAGAAACAAATAAACAAAACATCTGCTAGTTTCCGTCTTCTTATTACTTGCAACAGGAGCTGCGTTGTTTTGTATTTGTTCGCTTGTTTTTCCCCCTTCCTTTTATTAATGTCCTTTTCAAACGTTCTAATATCAATTTTTTTGTTGTGGTTTAGGCAACTTGTTTTTATCTTTTTGTTATGTTTTGACCAATCTCAGTTGGAATAATGGCAAACGAATGGATTTTCATTCTAACAATTCTAATGCTGACATTCCTTTGGTTCTTTCCACTCGCTACACTGGGATGAAACTATCCTAGCTCCAAACAGGCTCCGGTTGAAACCATCCCACCTCCAAGTGTTCTCCGATTGAAACTATCTATTTTATGCCAAATTTTGAGCTGAATCTAAATTTGCAGTCGGAATTGGTACCACACAGCTAGATTTCTTCCAAATCACCTTTTTATTTCTTATCCTATGTTGCAAAGTTGCTTTCCTGAAGTCTTTATTCAGATTTGAGATAGTTTCATAGTTACAAAGCCATTTATTACAAATGAAGCTGTAAAGTTCGGTTGCTCTCTTATAACCTCTTTTTGAAGTACTGGAAAAACAATCTTAAAAATTTCAAGAGCATTCCTGAAAAGTAACGATTTTGGATATATGATAGTTTCATTCGGAGCCCATTTGGAGGTAGAATATTTTCACTCCAGTGTATCGAGTTCAGTTGCTTTTTGGTTGGTCCTGTTTTTATTTACTGATCCCAAAATTCAAATTCAGCCCACCGGGGCTTGTGGTAGCATGATCTTATATGATTTCTAGATCAAAACCTGGTATTCAAACACACTGATTTTGTGCACAGAAAAGGGGCTTATATCCAGGGAGGGGTGGAGGGCCCGGGTTATCGGGTTAGAACCCCTCTCCATCAAAAATGTTTTCTAATTCATGGATTGGTCATAAAAATGCAGGAATAAAGAAAACGTCTCCAAAAAATTAACAAAACACTTCTCAGACTCGTAAATTGGTCTTAAAATGCAGGTGAAAAGACTCCAGTTCGTCCAAATTCAATAAACAACATCAAACCTTTCAAGTTGTTATTATACTTATTCACAATCTGTTTTTACCGATTTATTTAAATAGACTGCAGGCATTAGAACTGGAAATGAGAAACCCTCGAAGGTTTACCTTATCTGCAGCCGCTAGTAGATCGTCTGCCATTCGATCTAAACAGGTGGCTTTACCTGTATAGACAAAACTTAGCATTTCTCTAAAGACGACAGATTCAACGTTCGCCCGATTACAGCGTCGCTCTTCCATTTCATGCTCAAACATAGCAGCAAATACTGGACTCCGAGCTGAAATAGAACCAGCTTTATCATCATGAACAGAAGAAAACAAAAAGATATTTGACCGATATTTTGAAAATAAACGCACATCCCCCCCCCTCATATCTCTAGTAGTCTATAAAGCTAAAAAGGCTTGTATAGAACTTAAGTATGGGAACCACCGATACTTAAGGCTGTTTTAATAATTCATGGTTACATTCTAGTCAAGGGGATTCAAAACCTTAAAATCCGTTTGCGAGTCTCGGCGTAGGCAGACCGTCAAAGATCATTAGTAAATTTTGCAACACCACAGGTGACTCCCAAGGTGCTTTCGGTAAAAAAATATAGATCTTAAATGTTTGTAAATCGAAAAGCTAGTTTAAAACAAAGAAAATATATAATCTATTGCTAATTGTTAAGCAAAGCACTGCCTATTGAATGTACACATAACTTATTGTTAGTACATAGTACATAACTATGTACATAGTACACAAGTTAGTAGATAGTAAGTATAATTACATAGTCGTATAGTTACATAGTAAGTATAGTTACAAGTGTACAACATAAGTTAGTACATAACCATAAGTAAGTACATAGTACATAAGTTAGTACATAGTACATAAATAGTATACATCCTGTTCCAACAAGGTTTTCAATCTTAGCGGGTAGAATAACGGGGAACTCCCGAATCTGTCAAATTACTCGTTTATTATTTCCTGACCTTTAAATCCATACTTCCTAATGTTGTAAGTTTCATTAAATCTAAATATCTCTATTCATGACAAAAAACAGGAGAAGTTAAGTGGCGTTTCTAAGATTTCCGGAAAAGTAGGTGTCAGTTTTTAGTTTTATGTCGTTTATTTGGATCTCTTATTCAAGCTCTACAAGTTATTGCAAGACCACCCGATCAATTCTAAATAGTTTGGTCACACAAACTATTAAAGTTTCAAAATGACGAGACAGAGTGACCCTTTAAGGTAGAACCAAACCCTTTCAAATCCTGTTCACAAGTCCCAACCAATCATAATGACTGCCAGTCATCAGGTTTACAGAAGCTTTTGATTTTTTATTTTTGTTCATAAACAATCTGATTGCACAAAAATACATAAGAAAAAACATGGATAGTCGATTCTGCATAATTTGTTCCTTTAAAAGCTATAAATACTATACATAACTATACTGTAAATATTACAATTGTGCCCATAAATATTACAATTTAGGCTGGTTTTGGCACCCATGGCACATGCCTCCTCTAGCCTCCCTAGATCCAGCCCAGCCTTTAAGGTATCGAATCCCCCTAAATCCTGTTGACAAGTCCCAACCAATCAGAATAAAAGGGTTTGATCACTGATGATTAGGAAATTAAAGTACATATGCACTCCTAAGTAGGAATGACTACCAATAAGTAATTAGCTTTATTTTAATTAGCGTTCACATGGGCGCCTAGTTAGACTTGCATCTGTCCAGACACTTTCCTTTCACACAAAAAGTTTTGTAATTGAACAGCCAGTAATGAGTAACGACTAGGCATCCAGTTCCAGTCTCCGAATTTGTACATAAAATTTCAGGTTTTTGCAACCAGGAAGCTTCTTTCGTCACTATATTCGTCATTTGCACTTAGGGAGAGGGGGGGTGGTTCAAGTGTATTTACAAGTTTAGCTGAACCTTCATGTGAACACTGCTTTATTTGCGTCATTGCTCAGCTAAAAGGATAAATCGAGAAAACCTAATTTCTTTGCGATTTATTCATTTTAACGGGTTTTTTTTGCATAACTGCTTAGAAAAATTAAACTTATTCCTCACAAAAAGGATAGCTAAGGAGTTAACCAAGATAAGAAATTTACTACGATGGGGAATAAAGCCTTCTGACAGCATCAGTAGCAGGGTTTCCCAGTTCATTTTTATAAAGAAAGTTTAAAACATCAGTAAAATCAGTGTCCCTATTTTTTGTCAGTTTTTTTCGTTAGTACAAAATTATTCGAAAAATGTGCTTAGAATAAATTTGCTAGTTAATTGTTTGCTTTATTTTCTTTACTCTGTCAGCTGTGCAAGAATATTTCTATGTGCTAAATATACCAACGACAAAAAACTGGTTGCTTCTTACTGAAATTTCTCTGCGTCATAGAAGCTTGGAGTACGTGGTAAAGCACATACTAGCAAATAATGTCCAAGAACACAATGACTATGCATGACAAAATGGAAAAAAAAGTGAAGAAGAAAAGCGAGGATAATTTCTGGCGGTGAAAAGGGGAAGGATAAATATGTAGACATTTCGGTCAAGACCTCTGCTTGACCGACAGTGCACAAAAGTAAATAAAGAATAAAAAAGTAGGGATAAAAGTCCCAGGTGCAAAATAAAACAATAAGTTTATTTTATTTTCATTTTGTCCTTGGAACTTTTTGCCCTATTTTTTAATCTTTATTTTCATGTTTGCCCTTAATCTTTTCCGGGAGGGGGGACATTCGAGCGGAGTCTCAAACAAAATATCTGTATATTTACCCTTCTGTTTTTAATGGCTGAAATTATCCTCGTTTTTTTATGTAATATTTTTCTTCTTCATTTTAGAACATACCTAAAATAATATGTTTTTAAGATGTAAAATTTCAATGTATTTAAAACTCTGTATTAAAACAATCTATTAAAAATATCCAGACATAAAACCCTTGTAAAAAATGTCTGAAATCCAATGCTTCTTTCAGCATGCATTTGTAGACCAGAATTCAGTGAAAGGCGTATTTCATATAAAAATATATTTCAATATAATATATTTCAATATAAAAATATATTTCATATAAAATAGCGTCAAATTAAAACAGAAGCACTCATCAAATCTAGTTGGCGTCTGACAACAACTGAGAATGTTAATAAAAGCGTGTGAGTAACATTTAGTGCTACAATCCGTAATATTTCGAGGATGTTGGAGATGATTCTCTTTGTTTCAAAAATGTCAACATTGTCAAATTGTCGAATATGTCAATTTGGCAAATTTGTCAACGTACCATATCATATATCACATCATAAGCTCAACAGACCTAACAAGGCCTGTAAGCAGTATCATTGACACCTTTGATGCAAAGAATGTTACTACTCCTCACCTGCAAGAATGGCTTTATGTGCTTGAAATTCCTTCCCTCCAACGGAAAGTGTAACATCACTAAATCTTTGGTTTTCAAAAAGCATTCCTAAATCATCCGAGAGACGACATTCAGGAACTCGAAATTGAATGGCATTTGATTGACCAGATATGTGGACACTATCGGCAACAACGCTCACCTAAAAATGAAATAAATACAGCTGATTATGTTGTCATATCAATAGATTTTCGAAATGCATCAATTCTAAATCGAGTCTTATTCCCAAGCTACAGTGCAGTCACACCTGCCGATAAAACTACGAAATTTATAAATGATCCTTGTTCTTCGCTAAGAGGACATTCATATTCATGTAATTTTATGGGTTAGCAAGTAAAAAGGGCAAAAAAAAACCCAAACAAAGATTGGCTTCTGTCTGCCCAAAACCTAGCACCTACACACATTTTGGGTCGATTTTGAGTTAAGGATCGGGCTCCCCCAACTATGACACGGCAATTGCAATGGCGCAGTCAAAATTTTTCTATCTGCTTGACTTTTTTAGATAAGATTTAGTATTTGCAGGAGTAAAAAAGTGACTTTATCCGTTTTCCACAAGCAAAACATATTACAGGCATACTAATAATTACAAAACCTACGCCAAGCTGAAAACTGAGTAGAAAAGAAGGGAAGAAAACTGACTTGGGAATATCTACTGACTACATACTGTGGCCTATATCCATTTATTCCCCTGCTCCGAAAACGGAAAATCTGTATTTTTCAATATTCTCAAAATCTTGAAAATGTAAATACAAGGTTTGAGGACAGCAAATGTAGGAGCTTTTCAAACCTTGGAAAGGCTATTTGACAAGTGATTTTCTTTATGTGCATCCTAACGGGCACGCAGTTGTGAAGAACAACTCAAACCATTCTATATCATGGTAGCTTGAATAATTTTTATCCTACTCACGTGGTTTAAAAATGTTTCAGGGGTGAACATTCCTTTGGACTCTCAACAAACGGCAAGGAGCTCTTCAAAAAAAAAAGTTTTTTTTTGATAAGACACATTGGTAGATAAATTTTCAAATTAAGATCCTGTTCCCAGATTGGGACAAAGGAATGGAATAGGAACAAAAACTTAGACATCGTACCATCCCTAATTATGGTGATCATTCAAGAAAGTAACAAAAATCCAAAGGTACGAGGCAAGAAGTGGCAGTTCAGGCCTCTCATGCGCCTAAGCAAAAGCTTGGTTAGCCCCGTCTCTGAAAAATTTTCAGGCCAAATTTTAACAGAATTTCTATTTATTATCATAATTTTTAATTTACTTAAATCTGACTTTTCTTACTCTTTATAGGAAAAGATACGATAGAAAATTAAATTTAGAATTCAATTGGCTTATAGTTACTGCCAACTGCGCTTTCTAATTTATTTTAATAAACATGTTCAAGAATTAGAAAATGGTTATAACCGTTAAGATTATTTATTTAAAATTTTGCGCCCCTATAGTTCCTGCACCTGGGGCAAATGCCAGCCCCCCTAAAACCGCCTCTAGCGGCAAGTTGTGTATACTGGGGTATGCTTTACTCTCTTCGTAATTGAACCTAGGGGGAAATAAAAACAGAATAGCTTAATTCTCAAAAAAAAGTCTAGTTTTGGAGCTAGGTTTTAGCTTATTGCGTTTTCAGAAGTAACATTTTGAGTATTGACCTGAAAAAGTCGGGTTAATTGGCAGGCATGTTCAGAAATAACTTGCTAGATCACATTGCTTTTCCATTTACAGAATTTAAGTGAGAAAAAAAGGGTATAATTTAAATAAAACAGTGCTTTTATTTAAATATAATCCAATACCTGTCCGAGCTAGGACAGATATCGAAGATAAATTTTTTCACCCTCCCCCCCTTCACTTCAGGTCTAGGCTTTCCAAAAATACACAATTAAAAGGGGAAATAATTTCACAATGAGCCTTTATATATATATATATATATATATATATATATATATATATATATATATATATATATATATATATATATATATATATATATATGTATATATCAAACAATTGGTCCAGTCAAATGACATGAAAAATGTTTTTTATTTTCCGCTCTGCTGTAAAATTTAATTTGTGGAACGTAACGTCTTTTGAATTACCACATCAGAAAGGCTGGAACAAACCATTCGTACTGGAAGCTGGTCAAAGATTGAATAACGCCACTTCCAAGCAACCCCTAACTTCCGGCTGCAATTAAAAGTAATTTTTTTCTAAAGAACGTATTATAATTCTAGAATGTCTAGCTTCTAATTGCGTTTCGCAAAATTATTAAATTTTGAACGCTAGATGAAGATTTCATCAATCAGTCTCAGCTCCACCCACAAAAATTAAAAACGCCCATTGTTCTTCCATATATTTTTAAAGTATATTTTCCTTACACTATATGCATAGAAGAATGTTTTTGGTAGGTTTATATTGACCAAATTGAAAGATATTGAAGGCAAAATAAGACACACGAGCCAAAAGTTAGCGGCATATGGTGCAGTTTAGGACAACTCACATGGCAAATTTGAAAAGCAATACAAAAAGTATGTACAAACATCTGATAGAAAAATGACCCAATAGCCCCAAATGAACGACCCGAGCAAAGCCAAAACAACACCTATTTCCAGCAGCATGAAAACAAACTCCCTCATGAATCGAGGTCACATTCTCTTTGAGAGTAAACGAGAAAGCGGTTACAATATCATGGCCTTTTGATTCGTATTCTGATCAAACTGAAAACCAGTTTGGATGCTTCAATCAGCCGCAGAGAAATCGTAAGCCAGACACACATATATATATTTTTTTTCAATCTGTATGGTCGAAAATATACAATTTGATATTCGTTTTTTACCCGTTTTACAGCATCCTGAAAAAGATATACAATCACAACTAAACAGAGGAAAACGAATGTAGAATCTCGCTTGTTGTAAAAATCATCGTTATACATTCTGTAGTCTTAGACAGAGCCAGATTTAAAGCTTTGACGCTTCTAGCCCCAAGTATTTTTGCCGCTCCATTTTTGCGAGATTTTCGGGAAAACCCCTGAAAATTCAGGGATTGTGGAAGCACTGAACAGATCGCAACTGATGAGCCAAAAGTAGTGAGAGAGGTGATAGCTAATATTACCACTAGTGCTGCTAATACTACTACTAGTACCTCTGCTGCTACTTCTGTAACTACTATTTCCACTAAGGCTAAGGTGATGGTGAAAACTTCAGAGAAAATTGAGGTACAGGTTGAATTAAATGAAAGCATACACCACAAAGGTACATCAGCAATATCTTAGGAACGACTTTTAGTATGAAGTTGGAACTTACAGGGTTTGTTGTGGGGGATGTTAAACTAACCAAAAGGCAAAATTTGTATGCCTCTTCTACTACTATTACTGTTTCTACTACGATTACTGCTAGTAGTATTGCTATATCTAAGGGTATTATGGTGAAAATTTCAGGGAATGCTGAAAAGGATATTAAACTAAATTGAAACCCACTATGTCGATGCAGATTATTAAATCATAAGGCTAGGGATGTTAAGGAGAAATTTTAAGGAAATATTGAAGCGGATGTTGAATTAAGTTGAAATACTATGTGTATGCACGTTCTCAAGGACGGTTCAGAGTACTAGGTTGAAACTTTCTGGACATGTTGAATGGTATTTTCAACCAATAAAAATGCTACTACAAGTAGTAGTAGCGCTACTACTACTGCTACTACTTTTAGCGATACTGTTACTAAGGCTTTTGGTATTAATCTGGAACTTTCAGGAACTGTTAAAATGGGATATTAGGGTAAATCAAAGCACACTATGTTAATGCAGCTTACCAAAAGGATGTGTCAGTAATATCTCAGAAATGGATTAAATTATTAAGCCGAAAGTATCAGGGTATGCGGAGGTGAGATTGAACTAGACTAAAAGGACAACGTGAATACTATTACTGTTACAACTACTAATACTATTGCTAACGCTAAGGGTATTAACAAGACTTTCAAGGAACGGTCAGGGGGGTATTGAACTGAATCAAAACATACTGTGTACATTTAGGTTATTGAAGGTTGTATTAGCAACACTCCAGCGACACTAGAGAGTATTAAGCTGACACTTTTAGGGCCACCACTATTACTACCAATTTTGCTACTACTTCTACTAGTATTGCCGTTACTATTGAACTAAATCAAAATAATTTTAATGCGTCCAGGCTGTAGAAATGGACAAGATGTCAATGTATCAAGATACAATGTCCTAGGAACAGAATAGGGTATAAATTTTACTTTTCAGGGAAAACTAAGGTGTAAAGCACTACAACTACTACTAGCAACTCATTGCAGCACCAAGCCAACTGAGGACTACACAGCTATGCGTTCTCATCCTCCATCCAATCAAAGCCTCCCTCTTTACACCCTCCCAGGAAGTTCTGATTTCCTTTAAATTTTCTTTATGACATCCTCCTACTCCAACCGCGGACGATATGCTTTCTCTTTAGCCCTAGACGGATGACCGAAAAGGACAATCCTCGGCAATCTGTCATCCGCAGAACGTGCCCTAGCTATCTCAACCTTTCTCTCATTATAGCCCCAGAAAGCGGGATTGAACCACACTTTTTGCGCAGCCTACTGTTTGAAATAAAGTCAGTCAGCCGGGTACTCAAAATAATCCGCAGGCAATTTCTCCGCAAAACATCTAGCAAATCTTAATTTGCTTTTTGGAGCGCCCATGGTTCAGAATTATATATGACAACTGTTATCGCTGTAGCTTCCAATATTCTAATCTTTGTTTGCTGACATATACCTATTCTTCCAAAGTTTGCTTATCTGTGAAAAAACATCCTGAGCCTTGGCTATTCCACTTTTAACATCTTCACTGCCCCCGCCATCTTTACTAATAGTGCTACCAAGGTAGCTGAGGCTGCTCACCTGATCAATCATTTCCTTGCCCAGCGTCCCCTTTTCATCTTCACTTTTTCCTTGCCTTAGGGACTTATTCTTCTTAATATTTATTTTCAAATCTATTCTAGCACCATGAACTCGCAAAACCTCTTCAAGTTCATTCATTTTGCTCACACTTCCATCTAGTATGCTTAAATCGTCAGCATAATCTAAGTCTAGAAGAGTTTTCAAGGACATTTGATTCAGTGGTCTCTCATTGCCTTTCATGTGCTTCTTAAGACAAAATCCATCAAAATGATGCATATAAAAGGGGATAGAACACAAATCTGCTTAACTCCTGACTTGATACATAACCAGCTGCTAACCTCAATTCCTATCTTAACCGCAGCAGTGTTATTCTCGTGCGTAAACTAATCACTTTAATGTATTTGTCTGGTATACTATACAAGGATAAAACCTTTGCTAAATCTCCTCTATAAACAGAATTGAACCCTTGCCTATAATCTATAAAATTGAGGACGAAAGGTGTTTGACAACTCAGGCACTTCTCAATTATTAACCTAAGAGTGAAAATTTTGTTGACACATCCTCTACCTTTTCTAAAACTACACTGTTCATCTCTTAAGCTTTGTCTAGAGTATCTTTCAGTCTAAAAAGTATCATATTATTAAGTAATTTGCTACCTACAGAGACCAGACTGATGCCTCGATAATTACCATACTCACTCTTATCACTTTTCTTATAAAGTAGCTTAATTTAGGTTTTTCTAAAATCGCTAGGTACTTCCCCTTTCTTTAAAATCATATTCATAATCTTCAGTTATTTCTTTCTAACCTTAAAACTGTCATATTTAAAAAAAAAACCATTTATACATTATCAGTACCTGGTGTTGTATTATTTTTTAATCCTGCAGTACTAAAGCACTAATTCTTAGTGCTATAAATTAATTACTATTAATAGTACTTAATAGTATTTATTAATGTATTACTTACTATTATTTATTATTTATTACTTAGTATTACTATATATATATATATATATATATATATATATATATATATATATATATATATATATATATATATATATATATATATATATATATATATATATATATATATATATATATATATATGTATATATATATATATATATATATATATATATATATATATATATATATATATATTATACTATATAGTATTACTTAGTATTTATTATTAGTATTACTATAATAGTAATAGAAATGTAGTATAATTAAGAGTAAATTAATTTTGCTATTAATAGTAATTAATAGTACAGTACTGCCGCTAATTCTTCCTGACAGAATAAATCTTCCTTCTCATCCAAGGTATCAAAAACTTTTTCATTTTCCTCTATATCTTTTCCTGCACCTCTATCTCGGTTCAGCACCTTCTCAATATGTCCTGCCTATATCTGTTTAACCCTTTTCTTATCACTAATTTTGGCCCCGTTCTTGTCTTTAACTGGGCCAAGTCTGGATTGACTACTCTCTCTCAATTTGTGAAAATACCAGTACAATATTTTACTGTTATGCCGTCTAGCTGCATCTTCGAGATCCTCGGCAATTTTATCAATGGCCTCCACTTCACACCTCCTTAGCTCATATTTTAAAGCTTTCTCCACGTTCTTTACAATCCTTTAGTTTTCATATGATTGTACAAACCCCTTCACTTCTCCATTAAAGATAAAGCTTTTTCTTTAATATTCTTAGCTGCAGCCTGAACTTTGTTCCCTAAGAAATTATCAGCAACTTCACAAAATTGTTTTTCTAAAATTATTCCAACCATCTTTCACATTATCAAATTTTAAACTATCAAGTTTAGTATTCAACTATTCATGGAAAGTTCCTCTCAAATTCTCATCCGGGTG
Organism: Artemia franciscana; assembly: GCF_032884065.1. Lineage (NCBI taxonomy): Eukaryota > Metazoa > Arthropoda > Branchiopoda > Anostraca > Artemiidae > Artemia > Artemia franciscana. Next base: position 27,425,038 of record NC_088879.1, on the reverse strand, counting down.
TCTACCAGCATCATAACTTTCCGGGAGGTAGTTACCCTTCTAAAATTTCAGCTTTAAATTAACCCTAGACACTACTAGATGGTGATCTTTACTTTTAACATCAATAACAGCACTCCTATATATCCTAGTATTTTGCATTTATTCTGCCAGTCTTTGGTTTACTATAACATAAACAATAAAGTTTGCTATCTTACTATCACGTGAATACCATATTAGCTTATGGACCATTTTAAGACCAAACACCGTATTGGTTAAAACTAGATTGTTATACCTACAAAATTATAGAAGTCTGTAGCCATTGCTGTTTTCTTTTCTTACACCAAATTTACCTAGGCTCGGATACCATATATCTCTATATCTACCGACCTGGGCTTTAAAATCTCTTAATAAAAACACCCTATTTCTACCTGGGGCGCTGTCTATTTGCTCTTGTAACTGTAAGCAAAATTCATTTGAGTTACTAGTATCTCTATGAATTGGTTTTATAGGGGCATATACTACTTTAACTGATACACTGAACTTTTTAGTCATACATTCCTGTCTTAAAAAAGTCCTAATAGCTTCCTTATTCATCATGAGCTCTACTCCCTGTCTACGTACCCCACCTAAAACTATCCACGAAAAGAATTATCCTCAAAGAAAAGTAAAAGAGGTACATTAAACCAAAGATGAGCAGATATAAACTCAAATAATTTTTCATCTTTAAAACTGCCATATTAACCGTCAAAAAATAAATGAAGCCGGAAACGAATAAAAATCACAATAAATAAACGAGTCAAACTCAAAACGACTAGAACCTAACAGGAGTAAGGTTAAAACTTAAAATGAACATAAATTATTATGTATATGAGGGGCTTCGCCCCCCGCGTCATTACCTCACTCTTTACGCTAAAGTTCGAATTTTGTACCAATTCCTTAAGAATGACCCCTGAATCACAAAGGTCGTTTAATTAAAATAAATAGATCTTTTGAAATTACTGATAACACCTTAGCGTAAAGAGTGAGTTATTGACGAGAGAGCGAAACCCCTCGTATACGTAATAATTTCTGTTCATTTTAAGTTTTAATGTTGCTCCATACTTTCAGTTGAAAAAACTTTTTTTTTGTTTAATTTCTGGTTGTTTTTTAAGTAATGCTGGGAAAATTCCATGAAAAATTCTCTTCCCCAGTAAAAATTCCTCCAGATCCAACCACATTGAGCCGGTCGCTCCTTACTTACGGTTCGTAACCACGAACTATTTGAATGTAGTCAAGTCATCTATAGCCCACTACCATTATTCAGGGTCTATACACACTCAAAGTCACACTTGTGGATAGAGGTAAATTAAGCTTTGCATTTAAGTCCGAATAAGGTTTTGCAAAAATTAATTTTGTATCTGCATAAAGCTTTATTAAGTTTATTCTAAAAATTTTCTATGACAATCTGCTATTTGCTTTACTGACTAAAAAACAGCCTTTACTTGCGTAGATTTCGTTCAAACCACGGTTGACTTAACTGTAGTCGGGTCAACTATAGTTCACTACCATTGTTCAAGATCCGTACACACTCAAAGTCACATTCCCAGAATCAAAATTAAGTTTTGCATTTACATAGGACTGCATTTGAGTTCCACTAAAATTTTTGCCTGGGAATCTAATAATTGCTGTACAGATCAAGAAGCAAAATTTTGATATGACCTTGTCACTGATCTTGTCAGTATCGTGCCTGACTTAACTGTAATCGAACCAATCATATTCTACTACTATCGTCCAGAGCTTGAACACACTTCTAGTCACACTTGTGGATAGAACTAGAATTATGCACGACTGCAGCACCAATAATGTGTATTGTTTGTATTTCTGCTGTTGGATGATCTTCAGCTTTAAAGGGTAATCTTTATGATTGACCAATCAGAGTGCAGATCTAAGCAATATTTTAGAAATTAGAAAGATGAAAAAGTTGTTTATCCCCGAATGGTGTGGAAAGAGGTCATAAGGAAGGAATTAAAGGAAATTGCCACTTCATGAGAGGGAGTAAAAATTAAATCTTTGAATAGATTCAGCGTTGAAATGGCCATATTTTCACCATTTTAAGTCTACCAACAGACTTGGGTCGTCCGCGGCTTCTTGTAAATAAAGTGTGTGAATAGATTGTAAATTTAGTCGAAATTTGGCCATAAACTTGTATATATTACACATTATTTACAGTAGGATATCATCAAAGGAGTTTGAAATACTCGCTATTGTTTAAGAGCCAGGTCCAAGGAGGGGGAGGGGATTCGGAACCTTCAAAGGTATTGGAACCCCAAACTGTTTTGCCACAGCCTGCACCCTGGAACCATTTATGAAGATTTTTAACAGGATATATAGTTATTGCTTAGTCCACGAACGTTTATGTTGTCTATTTCGGTGCTATATACTACATATATATTTGCTTTCTTTAGTGTCTGATTTTATCCGCATGTTTTTCAGTTTTAAATTTAGTGCTCTGCTTAAAATTTTAATCTGTGAAATTAATTAATTAATTATTAATTAATTAATTGAATTAATTGAAAAATTAATTAATTAATTCATTATTTGCAAGAGGATATTATCAAAGCTGTTCGAAATGTTTGCTATGTTTTGCCCAGAATAGTGGAGCTCCAGTGTATGTCTTTTTTCGATCTTTATGGTGAACAAGTTATCGATCTTCACATTAAGCAAATGGCACCCCAAGAAGTTTGCACAGCGTTGCATGTGTGCCTCCTTATTGGCGAAGATGATAACGCATATTTATATATATGTTTTTTCTTTATTCCTCCGCTGTCGCCATAAGAAAGGAAACCCTGTATCCAAAGACTAAAAATTTTCAGGATTCAAGGAAAATGATTTATCAAGCTTTTTCACTTTCAACGTATCTTCACATTTAGGAACGGTAATTTTAACTGTATAAGTTTATTTGTTTCTTTAAAAAAGTATAAGGTATCAATATCTATAGAACGAAAAATAAACAGATCAGTTAACAATTGAGTAACACAGAAAATACTAACAGGGGAGGAGCTTTTTTTTCTGTGACATAACAGTTACGTTACAGGAAAAAATATGTTTTACTCTAATTTTTACTCGTACTACGGCTCATGTGACTCTAGAAAGTTCATTCAGGATCGATAATGCTTGGAGTTGCATAAACAGACAGAGTTTCTCTTTCTCTTTTCCTTTATTAAAACCACATATTGCTTGAAACAAGTCCTTTGTCTTCACACTAGCTTCATATTCAGTAGAATAGAAAATAATGGTGTGTCCTTTTTTGCTGCTATTCTTAGTAATCCCTCAGATAAGGCATGCTTTTGTCACTACTTTTTAGTTGATTTTTTTAAGTATAATCCAGCCATTCAAAAATATCTTCGGTGGCGATGAGGTTTTTGCCCACTTTCCTAGAATTGGCTCCTTTTCTATATTTGATGAAATCTTAAAATCATAAACTTTTCCAAAATGTTTCATTGAGAATTCAACCTTTTTTATTGTTCAAAAAATTCAACTTTGTCCTAAAAAACTTCATCACAATAGTTTACCCAAGTAAACTAGAAAGGTGAAAAAGGTCAAATTTTCACTTTACCTAGAACAGTTATCTAGCCAAATAGATATGTTTGGTATCCTTAGAGTGACGAAGAAGCCCTACATACAATTTAAGATGTCTCCCTTTTATCTTCCACTAATAGCTTAATTCTCCAATGCAGCTAATATTTTGGGTTTGGCCGAGTGTCAAGTGCGACAAAGTTTTTGCCAATTTCCACCATTCCTCTAGTAACCATAACTTCCTTAAAAGAACCTATGGGTGGTGACATGATGACCTTTGATGATCAGCAAAAAATATAATGTGTCTGAATAGGCTGTTTTGCTTGTTTTTTATACAAATGACGTTTTTGCATCTGACATTTCAAATGAATGCAAGTTTTACAGTCGTTTTTGGATTTTCTTCATTGCAGTTATGATCATGCTCCTTAAATTTGAATTAATTATTCTCCTTAAAAAGTCCTTAAATTCTTTACGACCTAGCTTGGTTAATTGAGACCTGATGTCGCTGGATATTCGATTTTGGTACCTGGTTCGATAGCGTGACTCTGTAAGCTCATCCAGAGTCGACCCAGCTCTAAATGGGTGCCTGGAGAAATATGGGGGGAACCATAGGAATCTGAAGATGATTTGTCCCCAACAACGCTTTGTACTCCCGGCCGAAGGCTGCAAATCAGGAGATTGATACCTACACAACGCAAATTATTTTTGTTGCTCAGGCCAATGGTCTGGAATTTTTTTTTTTTTTTTTTTAGCTTTGCAAATGATATAAACATATTCATTTACAACTTTTCTATACAAATAATAAGAGTAATCATGACTTGTACCTTTCTATATGGTCTATAATTATAGTTCCATCTATGTTTTATTTCTATTTTTTTCAATTTTTTCTATCTATCCATTTTTCTTGGTTTCTGATATCTTCCTCTTTCATCAGACACATTAGAAGTCATTCCGTTTCCGTTAAGGTGTTGTAAATGACTGAATTTTTTCCTTCGAAAACCCTAAATTTGTGAGAAAAAACCATTTGCATGCTCTAATCCTGTTTCCTTCTCTGTGATTAATAGTAAACATAGACGAGTTGTTCCTTGTTTCTGAAACTCCTCATCGTCTCTTAACTGTTAGCTTTACAGCACATAACATAATCCCATCTTCTAGTTAAATTTTTTCCCAAAAAATCACTATTCATTTGCTGGCGCCAATCTTTTGAAAAGGTTAAACTGCATCTACCCCTTCATTTTTCATTGCAAAGCGCACATGGAACAGTGACGTAATTTCGTCAAAATACTGGGGGGGGGGGTAAATCTGGAGCCATTTTTCCCAAATCAAGTGAAAAAGACAGTTAAAACTAAAAAATCAGCCAAGTAGTAACAAATACGGGAACGATATAAAGAAGAAAACTGACCCGTTTCTGTCAATGCTTGAATCATGTAGGGTTATCTTAGTTTTTACAAGATTTTTAGAGAAACTAAAGTTCACCTGGGGTAGGTGGGGGGTCAAGCCGAGGTCTGAGAGACGCAGTTTCCTCTGACACATAGTAAGTTACGCATCTGACGTAAAGGGTGGTTTTCTCATAACTTCTTATCTCTGATAAGATGTTTTTTTCTAATTCTTTTGTCCTCTTCTTTGTCTGTTCTTTTGTCTTCCTTCAATATTAATATCGTTATTTTGTGTTAGTATATTTGAGTTTTTGGCTTATTAAGAGTTTTCAATCTGAGAAGGCCCTAAGTACGAAACACTATTGGATTTAAGGTGTTTTAACTAATTAATTGGTATCTAAGGCCTTCTTGAATCAAAAATTATCTCTAAACGGAGTTAGGGCCTCTTAAAATTATGCTATTGCTTGCTTATTTGTGGGAGTTGGGCTTTATATTATAAAAGATAGGTGTGCTTTGCAGCTTAGATACATAATCTATAATTAAATAAAAAAAAACTCAAATAAAAAAAAAAATTCTGATTTGCCATTTGCTCGTTTTATTTGTTTTGTTTCATTTGTTTACCTTTGGGAAGAAAAAGCAGTAGTATTTTTCCGTAGTAGGATAGAAGTAGAAAGCATTATAACGTACATAATTCAGTTGTGTCGTCTTGTTAATATACGTTAAATCGTACGTTACAAATTTTGCTCGTGTCTTAAATATTAATAACGGAAAGTTGCTTTTATTCTTAATACAGCTTCACTTACCTCTAGGGGAAGGGAGGGGTGTACTGCTCATATAAATCTTAAGCATAAATACGTTTCTTTTTTAGCCTTAAATCCAAATGACATACTTTCTTTCTAATTCAGCCGCATAATTTTAAAATGATCTTAAATGGCAAAAAAAGGATGATTTTGTATCATTTGTTAGATGAATTCATTATAATACTAATTTCTGGCGATTTCTTGAGATACTCTTTTAAGGCTTGGTAAGGTCTAAGTCTTCTTAAAGCATGCTACTGCCATAGGGATGAATAATCCAGTTAATTCTCTTTCTTTTTTAGTGCCAAGCTGTTATTGATACATATGGTCCGTATATTGCCAGTCTGATTCGCCAATTGGCTAGTGCGCATGAAGTTTGTGAAGCCATTGACCTGTGCCAGAAGCCAGGACTTGTTCACATGTACGGTGGTGAGCAGTACAAACTTGGAGCACCATACTGGTGTATCTCCGAGCAGCACGCAAAGGCTTGCGGGGTAGGTGTAATGTAGGTTAAAAAAAAGGATGATTTTGTATCATTTATTAGATGAATTCACTATAATACTAATTTTTGGCGATTTCTTGAGATGCTTTTTTAAGGCTTAGTAGGGTCTAAGTCTTCTTAAAGCATGCTACTGCCATAGGGATGAATAATCCAGTTAATTCTCTTTCTTTTTTAGTGCCAAGCTGTTATTGATACACATGGTCCGTATATTGCCAGTCTGATTGGTCGATTGGCTAGTGCGCATGAAGTTTGTGAAGCCATTGACCTATGCCAGAAGCCAGGACTTGTTCACATGTACGGTGGTGAGCAGTGCAGACTTGGAGCACCATACTGGTGTATTTCCGAGCAGCACGCAAAGCCTTGTGGGGTAGGTTTAATGTTCACTTTTTTATTTGTTAAATAATTTTGTTAGCTTTTCCGATAATTTTGTCCTCTCAGGATAAATTCTCCTCAGAAATTTTCAGGAAACAGGATGTGTGAGCTCGGCGTATATGTTGAGCTAGAAAATAACCAACTAAAATAGGACATATATTTCTGAGAATCACACCTTAAATATAAAAAGCCACTGATTTCACCAAAAAAGATGAACCTGTGTGCGTCTCCGGTGCCACTAAGACAATGAATGAATGATTGAATGATACTTTATTAAGAAACGAACTTTCACAACATTGAGGCATGTCATTTAAAGTCGCTAACAAACAAACTGACACACAATAGGATAAGAGTACCAGGTTCATTTATTTAGGATTTCAACAAATACCAGCACAAAGCTCTTTCTGTAACGCTCCGTTCTTGCATTAATATGATTTACAATCGAAATTTTTGTGTGCTTTTGATTGAGGTAAACAGGGCTTTGGTGGGCAATAGGGACTGGGAGCAGATATTGAAAACGTGGGTCAAACGCAGATTGTTCCTGAAATTAATGCAAAGAGTAATACGTCGGGCTGCCAATGTCTGGGGTGGAATTCCTTGAGGAGGAGAATGTAAGGTACTTTGCCCTAACCGTAAATGGTTCTCAGGGCTCTCGTCTGGATAATCTCTAGCCTATCAGACTGATCCGTTGTAATGCCAAAATGCCATACCAGGCAAGCATACTCAAGCAGTGGAAGTATAAAAGATATGTAAATTTGGAGGATTTGTGCTTTGGACATAAAAATTTAGCAAATAGCTTAAGAAGAGAGGAACAAACGTGGGCCTCCCTTTTTAAGTCGCTCGTTAGTGTGGCCCCTAAGAGTTTAGTTTTTGGTATTTGAGTCGTAAACAATGGCTTTGATTTCAGAAAACTTAGGGTCACAATATTAGATCTGTGAGAATTCACTTTCATTTTTGACTGAGCTGCTTCACTTGCAAAGTCTTCAAGAATTTGCATTGCACTGCTCTTAATACTTCTCCTGCACTAGCACTATAATATTTCTACCACAAATACTACCTTACAAAAAAGGCGGGGTGAAAGAATGCCACAAGCGTACCGAACCACCTCCTTCTCAGAAGCTTTCTATCCTTGTGCTACTGTTTGTCGAGGCGGTAATACCAAGTCGTAAGCACAAAGCTTGCTCTGTATGCCTCAGCTTGTTTAAGAATTAGTGCTATAAAAATAAGTTTGTTGGGCATGGTACGTCCGTTTCGATAAGTCTTCCAGAGGGATTATTTTTATCAGTATTAGATCAGAGAATTAGAGCCGTTTTCAAGTTTTTTCAGAAATTTTCAGGTAGAACAAGTTGTTTAAACTCGGCAGTGAAGCTGACATAAAAACAGTAAGCTAAAATGAAACATATATTTCTGAGAAATATACTGGACGTATAAAAAACCTTAAAGTAGTCCTATAAACAGAAAAAGAAAACAAGCAAATGACTATTTGCCATTTGTTATTCAAATATTGTTCTTTGGGTTTGATAAAAACAAAGTAATTCTCATTCTTCTGAGCCGAGAACAGGGGGTTATTTGGTCTAAAGCTTCAGCAAAACTTCTGAATAATTTGGTCAGAACACTAAAATGAAGCATAAATTTTCTATTTTAAAACATGACTCACGTTTTTAAATGCTGCATGTCCTAACTGTTTTACGATTTATTTTAAATTCTTGTTTAATTCTCTTTTAGGAATTATAATACTGCAAATTTTTTCAATCTATTTTTTTTTTATTATTTTTTTTTTCAACTCTGTTTTTTAAGTTTTCTAAAAAACAAAACCCATTCAAATTTTTATTTTCTTTTAGGGATTACGACTACTGCAACAGCTCTGTGTTGAAAGTGTTTTTTTCTTATTTTTGTACAGTTTTCTTGTTTACTTGCTTTGTTATTTTAGTTTTATTTTAACAAAGCAATTCATGCATTTATTTTAGGAATTAGACTACTCCAAGAATTTAGTGTAGAATTTTTTTTTTAATATTTGTTTTTACTTTTTTTTAAACAAAACCAATTTGCATTTTTTTTTTTCAAGAATTAAACCACTGGTAGAAATCTGTGTAGAACGATTTTTTTGTTTCTCTCTTTTACTTGCTCTATCATTTTATTTTAGGAATCAGGCTTCTGCAAGAATTTAGTGTAGAGAGATTTTTTTCTATTTTTACTTTCGTTTTAATGATGCAAAACCGATTTTGTATTTTTTATTCTCTTAGGAATTAGACCACTGCAAAAAATCTTGTGAACAGATTTTTTTTTCTGTACATTTTTTTTTTTAATTGCTTTGCTATTCTTAATAAATCGAAACAATGCAATTTATATATATTTTTTAAATCTAGGAATTACACTACTACAAGAATTTAGTGTTGATAGTTTTCTTTTAATCTTTGTTTTTACTTTTGTTTTAATAATACAAACCCCATTTATATTTTCTTTTCTTTTAGGAATTAGAGCACCGCAAGAAATCTGTGTACAGATTTTTTTCTGTACAATATTTTTTTTTACTTGCTTTGCTATTTTATCGAAACAATCAATTTATATATATACTTTTTTAATTTAGGAATTATACTACTACAAGAATTTAGTGTGGATAGGTTTTTTTTTATTTTTGTTTTTACTTTTGTTTTAATGATACAAAACCGATTTGTATTTTCTTTTCTTTTAGGATTTAGACCACTTCAAGAAATTCTGTGTACAGATTTTTTTTTTCTGTACAATATTTTTTTTCACTTGCTTTGCTATTCTTATTTTATCGAAACAAAGCAATTTATATACATTTTTTTTTATTTAGGAATTATACTACTACAAGAATTTAATGTGGATAGTTTTTTTTTAATCTTTGTTTTTAGTTTTGTTTTAATGATACAAAACTGATTTGCATTTTCTTTTAGGAATTAGACTACTGCAAGAAATCTGTGTGGAAGAATTGATTTGCCTTACAAATAGTATTAGCTCACGTGATAGCGCTTTACCTATCATTCAAATTTGCAGTGATTTACGTATTATATAGACACATTTTGAGCTTGTAGATTCTTAGTATTTTGTGTTGCCTTTTATTTTTGTTATATATACTCCGGATTTATAATAAATAAAATGTCTTAAAAAATTTTGCACTATTAAAATCTTAGAAAAAAAAAACGATTGAGCTCATAAGAAAAAAAAAAGTTTTTTCTTTCCTCTGCAGGTTTTTTTTCAGCGTGGCATTTTAGGATTCCACTCAATTTTTTCCTAAAATTTTCCTCTTTTTTGATTTGTTTAAAGTATAAGCCCATCAATCCTCTTGTTTCCCCAAGTACCAAAAATACTTTTAATAATTCATAAAATAATTAATCTAGTAAAAGCTGCTAAAAAAAAGTTGATGAGTACTTTCCAGCGTCGACAAAAAGTTAATAATATTTAACTTTCATTCCGGGTGAAATTTAATTAATTACTAAAAAAAAAGACCAAAAGTTGACTTGGCATTAAACTTTTTATGAAATTTGTGCGAAAACGGTTAGCGGGCATTTTAGTCTGTTAATTTTTTGCAGAATTATCCTGAAATGGTAAAAATGGAGGCAAATGACCAAATTTTTAGAAATAATTAGTATTAAGGTAATAACACTCATATTGTACTCATTATTCATTGAAATTGCTCATGTTTTAATCACCATTAAATGCTAAGGTAATAGTTAATAAACGCTGGAATGTTCGCAGTTAATTCGTATTATATTTGAAGTAAATACAAATTAAGTTAAAATTTCCATGGGAACATACTAAAAAATTTAGTTTAAAACGCCAATAAGACATACCTAGTTTCTGAATAAACTGGTTTAAATAACGATGATCGTTTAACAGATTTTTGTGAATTTTTTTCCCTTCCCAATTCAATTTTATTTTTTATTTTTGATACTTTCGGAAGATAGTATACAGTCCCATAAATGGGAGTTAGGACTGTAACTTGTTTCTCCTCATCTTTTTGAAGTAAGGACGTATCCAGGATTTTGGTGGGAGGGCTCACAATTTTTTCTTTTTTTTACGAAACGTGATCTTTTTCGCGACTATCTCCAAAATTTTAGGGGGAAAGGTCTAAAACCGGTACCCCCCCCCCCCCCTCTGGATGCGGCCTCGATTTGAAGCATATTTCAGTTTTTTTTCTTTTCTTTTTTTAAAGTATCATCTTGTTATCTGTTATGTGACTTCCTTGACAATGGGTTTGTTTCTTTGTTACAGTTCAATCTTTTCTTCGGGGTGTTTATTTAAACATCGACTTCATCCTTAAGAATTTTGTAATGTTGCTAAGTTTTATTCATTTTGTACAAAGTTTTGGCTTCTCTTTACACAAATTAAAAGCGTTTGGTTTTCCAAACAGGGATATTTGGCTGATGGAATTAGATCTATCAAGGCCCAGTATGGGCATTAGCCTAGAATTCGCCCAGGCCAAATATGGGAGAAACTGCACTCGATAAGAATTTCGTGCTTTTTAGGATCAATTTAAGATTTTGGTCCTTTTGTCGTAAAACTTCCCTTTTTTTTTGCCTCATTTCGAATGAGCTTAATAAGCCCCTCCCCACTTGTTCCTGAGATATCAATATGGGCTTGTTCTTTCTTTTTTCTTCGTGAAATTTTCACTTTTTTATCTTTTTTTTTACCAAAAATTCTTGCTTTTAAAAGCAAGTCCTCTGATTTCTGAAGCACCAGAAATTCAATTGATGATACACTTAGTGATTCATAGCTGCTAAATTCAATTTGATTAAATTTTATTTCACGTGTTTGATGGAATTGCCAACTTCAAAAGAATATGTAACTGGTTTTCTACTATCTATATCAAAACTTCATTTTTCCTTGCGAACTCGTTTTAGCAACTATACTTCCACAAATAGCCTTTAACAAATTACTGTGGTTTATTACTGTGAAGGTTTAGATTTAAAACCATAGAACGAACCCCATGATACAAATTTTGGACTTAAAGAATTTAGGCCTACCAATGCAAGTTTTTCCATCAAATTTCATGTTTTGGATTGAATACTTTCTATTTAACTATTCCCAATTATTGGTGTAACTTCAATTAGTAGGGGAGAATGATCGGGTATAGGCTTATTGAGGGACTTGTTTATTAGTTCTATCAAGGCTGTACAATCGGAAACTTCCTGTCCCATGTTCAGACATGGTATGAACACACGAGACTCTAAGCAGGCGAGCCTACTACAGAAGCATTTCAGTTGCCCAATTGTCTTCAAAGTCTTGTGTACATGGTCAGTCATAAATCTTTGTAAACCTTTTATTTTGGGCTTTTCAATTGCCTTCAAATGGCTTATAGAAAGTTTTAGAGTATTTGAATTATCCTTATTCCATAAATATCTATCAACAAGTGAAATGACATCATTTTTATACAATTCTGAAAAAGGCTTATGCCAACTTTGCCTCTCACTCAGACAATCTGTCTTGGTTTTGTCTCCAATTAGCCATGGTTTGAATGCAGCAAGATTCTAATTTAAAAATCAAAAGATAAATAGAGATAATTTACTTCAAGTGAAATAGACCCTACTATGTGTGTCAATTTCAACTCTTATCTTCTTTCATGTGTTCTACGTCAGCATTATGCTTAGTTCACTCTATAAAATTTTTATTTGCATTAGCCGTTTTTTTTCTTATAAATTCTAATTTTGTCGTGAGAGGGCTCATTTTAAAGGGAATGAAAAGTTCTAGTGTCCTTTTTAAGTGACCAAAGAATCCGAGGGCAACTAGGCCCCCTCCCACCCTCATTTTTTCCCAAAGTCACCAGATCAAAATTTTGAGATAGCTATTTTGTTCAACATAGTCATAAAATCTAATAACTATGTCATTGAGGACGAATTAATCCCCCACAGTCCCCGGAGGAAGGGCTGCAAGTTATGAACTTAGCCCATCGTTTACATATAGTATTGGTTATGGGGAAGTATATTGACATTTTCAGGAGGGATTTATTCTGGTGGTGGGGGGTCGGGGGGATTTGGTTACATGAGAGGATCTTTTCATGGAGGAACTTATCGTGGGGAAAGAAAATTTCCATGAAGGAAACACTGGATTTTCCAGTGTTACTTAAAAAAACAATGAGAAATTAAATAAAAAAGCAAGTTTTTTAACTTAAAAAAGAAGCAACACTAAAACTTAAAACAAACAGAAACTATCATGTATATGAAGGGGTTCGTCCCCTCTTCAATACCTTGCTCTTTACGCCAAAGTATTTTTAGAAATTTCAAATAGTTATTTATACTAATTAAACGGCCTTTGTGATTCAGGAGTCATTCTTAAAGAATTGGAATAAAATTCAAACTATAGTGTAAAGAGCGATATGTTGACGAGGGGAAGAACCCCCTTATACACGTAATAAAAATATACGAATATAGAAGTTTGTTACGTGAGTAAATTTGTTAGTTACCTACATTTATTACTAGTGGCCTTTTTAAGTGACCAAAAAATTAGAGAGCAACTAGGCCCCCTCTCCCACCCCTTTTTTCTCAAAATCTTCCGATCAAAACTTTGAGAAACTCGTTTAGCCAAAAAACTAAAATTAATATGCAGATTTCGCTTTAATTATTCATTTGTGGTGAGCCAAAATCAAAATCAATTCAAAAATGTTTAGGAGTTAAATAAAGAAAAAAGTTTTTTTTTAACCTGAAAGCAAGGAGCAACACTAAAGATAAAGTGAACAGAAACTATTAAGTATATGAGGGGGTTTGTCCCCTCATCAATACCTCGCTCTTTGCGCCAAAGTATTCAAAAAACGTTCAGAAATTATAGAAAAAAGTTTTTCGACTGAAAGCAAGGAGCAACACTAAAAGATAGAGCGACCGGATATTATTAAGTATTTGAGGGGGTTCGTCCCCTCCTCAATACTTCACTCTTTACGCTAAGGTATTTTTGGTAATTTTAAAAGAGCTATTTATTTTAATTAAATGGCCTTTGCCATTTAGGGGTCAAATATAAAAAAATTAAGAGGTCGAATATAAAAATATACGAATATAGAAGTTCGTTTCAAGTTAATTTGTAAGTTACGTATAATTGTTACTAATAAAAACGTTCGTAAATAAAATTGAAATTTTAGTAGCCTTTTTAAATAGCCCAGCAAATTGGAAGGCAACTAGGCCCCTGCCCCTTTATTCTCAAAATCGGTCAATCAAAACTTTAAGAAATCCATTTAGCCAAAAAAAGCAAAATAAATATGCAAATTTTAATTAAGACGAACATAAATTATTCCATATATGAAAGGGGCTGTCCCCTCCTCAACACCCCGTTCTTTACACTAAAGTTTTTATTTTTTTTTTTTTTTAATTAGAGTTGTCAGAAAGAGTCAGACTTTAGCACGGTGAGCCAAAATCAAAACCTTCATTAATTCAGAAACGTTCAGAAATTAAATTAAAAAAGAAGTTTTTTTAACTGAAAGTAAAGAGTGACATTAAAACCCAAAACAAACAGAAATTATTTCGAATATGAAAGGGACTGTCCCCTCCTCAACGCCCCGCTTTTTAGGTTAAGGTCTGACTCTTTCCAACAACTCTACTTCTAAAAAAAAATCAAATTTTAGCGTAAAGAACGGGAATATTAATTTCAATACAATCTGATTAGTAAGTTGAAGGTATTCAGAAGGGACATGATTTGTGGCATAATTATTGCAACCCTTCAGTCCTTCTAAAAACGGGGATTTCTATAAAAAGTAAGGGGAGCCTTTCTCTTTTATTTGTAGATCTACTTCATTTCATTTTTATGTCAGGTTCGTGTGTCACACTGTTTTTCCTGGTGTGAAGGTGTTCCTGGCCCAGGTTTCTTCTGTCGGCCTGCTATTATGCTGTCGAAGTGCTTATTAAAATAAATGAGTACTTATTTGGTATTTATTGATGTTCAAAAACTAGAAAGGGAAACTTAATCATGAGAACCATATATTACAGTTTAGGCCTACCAAATGTGATAAAAATTCAATGAAAGAACTGGAAATTCAACAAAAATATGGAAAAATTGGAGGCGGGGCTTTCGTAAAAGCTATGATGAGCCTTAAAGGAATGCCTTGCTTATGCAATTCTGGTAGACCCTAAAATTTTGGACAAAAGCTGCCCCGGGGGAAAAATTTATTACATAAATGTGGAGCAATCTTACCATTTTGTTTTAGATCTTTTAATTCAATTTTATTAGCAAACTGATCAGTATGATCTTTGGTTATAGTTGCATATGTAGTTTTGTCGTTTATATGTGCATAAATTATTGTGTCGTAACCTGTCGTATTACCAAATACGACATACGGTTGTCGTATGTCGACAACCAAAGAATTACTTTTATCTGCTTTAATCAAACAGTTCGTGGTAACGAACTGTAGTAAGGAGCGACCCGGCTCAATAGTAATTGAACAAATTTTGATACCAATAGTTACATCAAAAGAATTGCATTTTAATGCTGATTTTAAATATATAAGTTTAATCAAGTTTAGTCTTACCCATCAAAAGTTACGAGCCTGAGAAAATTTGCGCAAATAAAGCCATAGCTTTTTGAAAGATTATGTTTTTTTTAGTTTTTCCGTTTTCTATTTAAGAATTAATTTGTTGGATTCTCATTTGAATTCTCTGGTTGCAAAAGGTGGTCTGAGTGTTGGTTATGTTGAACAAACTTGCATAAATTTGCTCAACTTGAAATAGATGTTTATGATGGTTTCTCGTATTTTAATACTGATTTGAAATATACAAGTTTCATCAAGTTTGGTCTTACCAATCAAAAAGTTACAAACCTGAGAAAATTTGTCTTATTTTAGAAAATAGACCCCTAAACACCCCTAAGAAGTCATAGAATCCTAAAAAACACACCATCAGATTCAGCGTATAAAAGAACCATACAGTAGAAGTTTCAAGCTCTTATCTATAAAAATGTGGAATTTTGTATTTTTTGCCGCAAGACAGATCACAGATGGGTGTTTATATGTTTGTTTGTTTTATCCCAGGGGCGATTGTATCGACCAAGTGGTCCAAGAATTTCGCGAGAGGGCTAATTCCAACGAAAATTAAAAGTTAAAATGCCCTTTTAAAGAAACCAAAAAATTGGAGAGAGCCTAGGCCCCCTCCCACGCTCATTTTTTTCTCAAAGTCGTGAGATCAAAATTCTGAGATAGCAATTTTATTCAGCATAGTCGAAAAACCTAATACCTATGTCTTTCAGGACGACTTACTCCCCCACAGTCCCCGGGGGAGGGGCTGCAAGTTACAAACTTTGACCAGTGTTTACATACAGTAATGGTTATTGGGAAGTGTACAGACATTTTCAGGGAGATAATTTTTGGTTGGTGGGAGGGTTTGAGGGGAGGGGGTTATGTGGGGGAACATTCCATGGAGGACTTTGTCATGGGGGAAGATTTTCTAGTATATTTTTAAAAAACACTGAAAAAATAAATATGAAAAAGTTTTTTCAACTGAAAGTAAGGAGCAGCATTAAAACTTAAAACAAACAGAAATTATTTCACATATGAGTGGTTCACCTCCTCTAATGCCTCGCTCTTTAAGCTAAAGTATGTTTAGTAATTTCAACTATTTAGTCTACAGCCTTTGTGTTTCAGGGGTCATTCTTAAGGATTCGGGACACAATTTAAGCTTTAGTGTAAAGAGCGAGGTATTGACGAGGGGGCGAACCCCCTCATATACATAACAAAAACATATGGATATAGAACTTCGTTACGTAAGTTAATTCGTAAGTTAAGTATATTTTTACTAATAAAACCGCTCGTAAAAAATCAGAAGTTCTAGTTGCGTTTTTAAGTTACCAAAACATTGAACTGTAACTAGGCCTCCTCCCCCGCTTCTTTTATTCTCAAAGTCGTCCGATCGAAACTAGGAGAAAACCATTTAGCCAAAAAAAAGTTAATATGCAAATTTCGTTTTAATTATTCAGGTGCGGAGAGCCAAAATCAAAACACGTATATTTTCAAAAACGCTCAGAAATTAAATAAAAAAAAACACGTTTTTTTTTAACTGAAAGGAAGGAGCGACATTAAAACTTAAAACGAACAGAAATTACTCTGTATATAAAAGAGGCTGTTCCCTCCTCAACGCCCCACTCTTTATGCGAAAGTCTTTTACTGTTTTGAAGAGTAGAGTTGAGGGAAAGAGTCAAACTTAAGCGTAAAGAGCGGGCCGTTGAGGAGGGAACAGCCCCTTTCATATACGGAGTAATTTTGTTGCGAGAGCAACACTTCGGTATTGTCGTGCTTTTTTTCCTAGCACTCCGATTTCAGCTTATTCCTAGAAAGTGGTAAGGGTATAGCCTCTGCGGTTTTTACGGAAAGTGTGGACCTTAGGCTGGATTGATGAATATGACTTCACATTTTGGAAAGCTTCGTAGAACTCTTGCCTGGGGCCAAAAAGATGGTTTTGCTTGTCCTTGAGCCAGAGCCTATAGAGTGGGAAGTGAAGTGGTGTTTTATAGCCTATGTCAGAGAGAACTATCTGAAGTTATTCAGTCAAGCTTTCGTCTCGTCAAATCATGTTTCTGCTTTCGAGTGAAAAGCTCCGTTCTAACAGGCAAGCAGGCATGCACCAGTTTCAAATTGAAGATGGACTAAAATCTGGAAGTGTCAAATTTTTTGCGGCAGTTACCCGGCCCTATAGCCAATATATCTTCTTTGAGTGATAAATAGAAAAAGTTACAGAAACAAAAAGTGGCATTTTTCCACGGGCCCGAAAGTGCTACAATCTATTGTTTCTACCCATTCCTGTTCGTGATTTCAGCTGAGTTTATCATTCGGTTTTTTGCACTTGGGATTGCAGTAGAGAAATGGTATCTGATGTTCCTCTTAAACTTTAAAAATTATCTCATTGCTAAAGAAATTGGAGTTTATTTTTTTCTCCTTTTTAAGTGATGACGTTAGAAACTTGGCCTACGACAAAAAAAGTCAACTTTTGAACTAATACAGATAGATTTTTTTTTTATGGCAGTCGGTAGCTCTTGATGAGCTGATCAAAGTATATGTCATCCATTTTTTGGTAGAAAAATTCTTTCGTGAGATGTACCAGTTTGATTAAAGGGGCTGACAACTTCAGTAGTAAGGTACACACTGAAACCAAAAATAGGCCGATACCAATTATGAAACATATAGGGGAATTTCGAGCAACAGTTGGCTGTTAGCTCATAATCATCTTCGGCAATGGGGGTTTGTAACTTTTGCTAGTTGGTGTACCTATTATTTGTTTCCAGTGTATTTGATGGTAAGACAAATTTGGTTCAAGTGGTAAGACAGGTAGGAGACTTGTTTATTTCGAGATCCTTGCAGATTAACAATTTCAGGGTTTAATCGAAGCGAGGAAACAAACCAAAGTGTTATTCTCGCAACACTTTGCTCGGCAAAGTCGAACATACGATGCCGCAACACCTCACGTTGCTCATGCAACATTATGGTATCAGAATAGTTTGAAAAGCAGCTCTACACGCGTTTATTAGCAAAAACTTGGTACTACAGAATTTCCGCCCGTCAAGACATCAGTCCAATTTGTTTTGGTTACCCTGTCACACTTAGAGAATGTAAATAATAACCTTTTATTTATTGGAATTGGATTATAAATTCAGAAATTCACTTTTTGTTTAGGTTCAGATTTTTTATTTGTTTTTATTTGAGCCCATAGTCAACATTTAATATTTATTGGTAATTCAATTAGTGCCTTCAGATAAAATCATAATTTACCTAGTCATTATCTTCAAGACATTTTCATATTTTATTAAGCCTAATATCTGTTTCTTTTAACTTTAATATCGGTTTTGTTTTTATTATAACTGGAGTTAAAGGGGGCATCTTCCCAATTAATATATCTAAAACTTTTGTTCGTTTTAAGTTGAATATCAGATTAATTTTTTGTTCATTATAAGTTTATTATTGGTGTCATTATTTATTAAGTCTAATATCTGTTTCTTTTAACTTATAACCCATTGTTCAGGATAATTTCTGTCAATGTTTTTTCCTCTGCTCAAGACATTGCTTCGCTATTTACTTTTGTTGAAAAAAAAACTTTTTTTTATTTGATCTATTTTTATTTCATTTAATAGCAATATCACTACTCCTCTAATTTGTGGATCTTTTTCTATCCCGTCGGTTTCTTCATTTCGGTGGCTGGGAATTAATGTTAGTAAAACTCTAAAATCCTTACGGACTCTCACTGTTGCTGATTGCAAGAAGAAAATCCAATTAAGTTACTCTAAAATTGTTGCTAACCGAGGTAGATACAATAGAAAGTCTCTTGCTAAATTATACTCGGTTTTTACAGATCATTCAGTTTTGTTTCTTTCTGGTATTTACCCTATTTTTCATAAAAAAAAATATCAGTTCAATTCGTTCTTATTATTTCCGGTTTTCCCGTTTTCTATTGTATCTGCCTCCATGGTATAGGAATAGGAGCCTCATATCTATTTATAGTTTCCGGGATATTGGGTCGAAGCTCACAGAGCTTGCTGGCAAAATACTCCAGTCTACTTATAAGTATCTGCCCGCCCACGGAGGCCTTACTCGTTTGCTTTAGTTTCTTGTTTTTTCTGTTTTGTGTAGTGTTTGTTTTGTTTCTTTTATTGATACTCCGCTTTGATTTTTTGTAGTGGATCAAAAATAAATTATTATTATTATTATTATTTTACACAAGAGCTAATGGCAGGAAGAAATTCTCAACTTACTAAACGCTCATAATGCATATAAAAGAGTAAAAGAGTTACTCAAGCGAGTAAAGAGTAAGTATATATAAAGAGTTTTCCGCAGATAGTAAGCGAAGATTATAGTTTTCAAACCTGATATTATTGTTTCAGCATACCTTTTTGTTGAGAGACAAAATATAAGACCCTTGACAAAAATAACACGATTAGGGTGATAAAGTAAGCTCCCCTCTTGTATTTCAGATAGTCATTACAAAAAAACCTTCATTTCAGATATAACTTTATTCAAAATTTATCTCACGCAAATCTTAATACCAATAACAGATAAAATAAGAGAGTTGAAAAATGAGACAAGTATTTCTAGCAGTAAATAAATTGGGGATATTGAAAACAGTGCTCAGAATAAAAAAAAACTGATTCCAATTCCTGATTGGAATTGTCACTGAGAAAACTCAGTGACGGTGAGCACTAGAATCAGAAAAAAAGAAAATGCTAAAGAAAGTAAGCTATAAGCTAATACAAATCAAAAGAATTGAAACAGACAAAAAGAACTGTAAATAAGGTAGAAAAAAGCTTATAAATGTTACATAGATTTTTTGCATTTCAAAAACCGTAATGACAAAAATTCGTTAAACATTAATAATTAAAGAGCAAAACATTTAAATATACTTAAATAATATAGAGATAAAGAAATCCTGAAAAAAATTACTACATAGAAACAAACAAATATTGCTTGTGTTTATACCATTATCTGTCTTCCATCTTTTACCATTATCTTTATCTTTATACCATTATGTTTCTTCTGCATCCATTGGCTTTCTGTTTTACATACTTTTCAAATTCAATGACAACCAAAGCCTTTCCTTTATTTCATGAAAAAATCTGGTTCTTTTCTTTATTCTAAGCTTTTATTCTTTTCTTAATATAATGATTATACTTTTCTTTTATTCTTTTCTTAATATAATGATTATACTAAAGTTTGCGGTTTACTTACTTTTATAGGTAGCTAAGTTTCATGTTACGAATACCTATTGAACTTTTAGATACCCAGATTAAACACCCATTTACACTTAATCTTGAGAAGAAAGTAATATCCTATTTGAGTTGTTTAAGATAATACAAAAATTTAGATTATTTTGTAGCACTTGAGTCCTTACAAACTCTTGTATTTTCTTTTTTTGTCTCTTTCTATTTATCGTTCACCGAAGATTTACTTGGTTTCTGATTCCTGTTTTTATCAAATGTACTAAAGGCATAAATTATTCGAAAACTGTCCAAAATCTTGTTGGAAAGTTATTAAATATATTTTTTTTTTAATATCAACAGGTTTTTCCATAAGCTTAGAAATAATTAAATAGAAAAAAAAACAAAAGAAAATTACAAGAAGAGTTGAGCAGCGCTGTACTGAAATTATCCTCTTTGTACAAATCAGTAACTTAAAGCTTAAAGCAACTTAAACCCTACTGCATGCAATTTATATGATACCATAAAACCCTTACAACAATCTTATGTTACTAAAACATTACTTCATATCAAAGTGGCTATTATTCCTTGACTTTAATGGACTGAACTTTGAACACAATTAAAGTACTTGCTACTCAGCAGAACTCACATTAGGAGTACGAATTCTAAGTGGCTGAAACGCATCGATTAAACTTTTTATGTCTACATTACTCAAGTAACTCTGTATTTTTTTCACCGCATTCCTGTGGTAGACCAGTAGCTTTGTTAAAGAGGAAATAGAAATTGTTAATACATTGGTCAAGTAACTCTTTTCTCTCCATTACCTCACTGAATTGGTTTTTTATCATGCCGGTGTACATAGGAAATTTTGATTCTGATTTTAATACTGATTTTAAAACTTGTAGTATATTTTCATTCCTCATATATATTACTAATGAACTTGGAGTTCTAACTAAAAAATCATAAAATGATAATTTATTATGAATAATCTTCTCACGCTTCATGTTTTCTATTTCGCGTTTAAAGTCATTGTCGGCACTAAATAAATTCATGTCAAGAATTCCTGACTTGAGAAATTGTTCAATACAGGATAAATTCTGATAATTTATATACATATTTGCTTCAAACAATTTTAGTACGTGGAGAACAAGAAGTTTAACAATTGGACTCAATGGGGAGGATTCGCACTGCAATTGCTCCACATTGACATTCCTTAAAGCATTATGAAGTGCTGTTCTTCCCTCCTCATCTGCTGGGTGAATATTAGCACCGAATTCCGAAAGAGTTTGCGTGGCATTTACATTGGCCCCCCAATTCAGAAGCATTTTACAAAGTTCTACATTACAAATTGAAACAGCATTGTGAAGAGCAGTGGTTCCATTCTTTTTCTGAGCATTTACATCAGCTCCTTTACTCAAAAGAAGTTCACAAATTTCCAGCGCTATTTTCCGGAAAGACGGTA
Organism: Artemia franciscana; assembly: GCF_032884065.1. NCBI lineage: Eukaryota > Metazoa > Arthropoda > Branchiopoda > Anostraca > Artemiidae > Artemia > Artemia franciscana. The sequence continues at coordinate 27,403,384 of NC_088879.1, read as the reverse complement.
TTTTCCAATACCGTTCCGCTTTTCTGTATTTCCATAGTATATTTCCATACACTATATCGCTTTTCTCAATTTCTAGTAGATTAGTTGCAATATGCAGCGCAGTGGATCCACAATTTAGTTTAGCATTTATATTTGCTCCTTTTTCTAAAAGTATTATGCAAAGTTCTTTGTTCCAAGATGAAGTAGCATTATGAAGAGCAGTGGTTCCATCCTTTTTCTGAGCATTTACATTAGCTCTTTTACTCAAAAGAAGTTTGCAAATTTCCTGCCCTAATGCGATCTCTATCTTGCGACGTTTCATATATGGAAGACTAGTTGCGATGTGCAGCGCAGTGGATCCACACTCTAATTTAGTATTGATATCTGCTCCTTTGTTCAAAATCATTTTGATAACTTTTACATTTCCCCTGAAAACAGAAGCGAGGAAAGGTGAACCATTTTTGTTCTTTGTTACTAGATTAACATTTGGATTGTCCATGTATAAAGGTGAAGAGCCCATTTTTCATTAAAGACTGAGAATAGGTATTCTAAAAAAAAAATAAATGTCAATAAAAAAAAAATCAAACCAACAGCCAAATAAAAGAGAAGTGATAGAGGTTCTATCTAGTACTATAGCTAGTTGCAAATTGTCTTTCGAATAAGGCAGCCCAAAAAGAATTGAATATCCCCCACGTCCTTTCTAGTCTTTCTTTATCACTGCAGAATTTAAGCTCTAGATAAACATCCCCGTTGTTAAGCATTGCTATTTTAGTATTCTTGTAGCAAAAATATTGACTGAAGTTTACCAGTTCCAGTAACTGACTTAAAGTAACTAACTACATTTGAATTAGATGTTGTTTCCTCTCAAATGAATTTTGTTAGCTATTTTCAGGAGAATAGAAAATGACTATTTTTTTCTTATGAAAGCAAATTAGGTTGGCTCAAGCACATTCATATTACACATTAAAACATAATAAATAAATAAATAATAAACATTATTTATCCCTTAAACTCTCCTATCAAGGTAAAAAGCAGAGTGTTTTTTTTTAGTTGATAGGGCATTAAAACCAACAACACAAAAATACATAGACGAGGAATTCATTTCAATTGAAGCTATTTACGTTGAAATAGGTATGCCGAATAAAATTGTCTCTTAAATAATAAAAAAAGAAAAAAACTAAGAAGCCCAATTGTTATTGAAAAGAATGAATGAATGAGAGTAGTTACAGAAATGATCGATAGATTTCATGATAAATGGTGTCAGTCGAGTAGTTATTAATGGAGGTTTTGTTTAGAGGTTTAAATTAACAAATGTTTAAAAATTACCCAGGGAAGGAATTGACGCTATGGCCTTAAGAGTAGAATTCCAACACAGTATCCACTCCGCCATTGACACTTTTAAAATCCCTATTTTAAAATAGTTTATGTTATACTTAAATATAATCCTGGTTGCAGCGATATCTAGCAATCTAGCCCTTTGTCACGTCCCTTAGTAAAAACTATATTTCCGGGTTGCAGTGATAGCTAGCAACCTAGTAAGAGACGATCACGCCCCATAGTAAAAATGAAAGTCCATAACACCTAAAAAATAGATTCAGATAAAAAAAAAACGTAGTACACTATTAGAACTGCCTTGTCCAAAACCCCTATCCCTTAGCATGAACAACAAGGAAAACATTTTGGCTTGAAAATCAAGAATAGTGGCTGAAACCACAATATTCTTCATATACGACATCTTTTTGCTTTTCTTTCTTTTTCTCCACCGCTAGCTTGGCACTGGAACATTGTAGAGAGGTGTTTAATAGCAGATTTTAAAGATAATTGCTACATCTAGAGACTTTTGTAATTAAAAACGGAATATTTTTTTAAGTAGTCATTTTTGATTAGCAAAAACTCTATTTTTCTATAGCCCTGAAGTAGTTAGGGTTATTAACATCATATTTCATACAAAAACGAAAAGTGTTTTTACCATTATAAAAACATGTAGATATATTTATGTAAAATGCAGTAATTCTTTTAGGGTTTTAACAAAAAATTTGATTTGTCAACTGAAACTAGATTAATTCCTGAAAATTTTATATAAAATAATTTCATTTAGCTGCAAACTGCAAAAGTACTTATGGTGTCTAAGCAATAATTTCAATTTTTTAATTCAAACCAGAAAAAAAATTAAATTAGTTTTGTTTTTTTGTTAGGTTCTAACTACTTAACACATACACAAAAAAATCTCATTTGTCAACTGAAACTGGAATAAACCGGAAAATCATAAATAAAATAAGTTTAATTAACTGCAAACTGCAGAAATATTTATGCTGTTTGAGCAATAATTTCAATCTCTGAATTCAAACCAGAAAAATACTTGAAAATTTTAAAATTAGGTTGGTTTTTCTTTCACTTCAAGTGACTCGTTAATTCATTTTATGGGGTGAAAATATAGTAATTTTTATTTTAAAGAACAAACGCTTGCTCACAGGAACTGAAATAATAATTAATTGTAGTCTGGGTTGCAGCATATACATACACATACTCACACATACTCGGTAGGTTGCTAGCTACTGCTGCAGCCCGGATCTTTTCAACATTTACAGTTCTAGCCATAAATTCCCGCGACGAGTAGTAAGAACCTAACAAAACAAAAGTAATTTCAAAATTTTCAGTTATTTTTCTAGTTTGAATTAAAA